>NW_012110919.1:19824252-19826104 GCF_000951035.1 Colobus angolensis palliatus | reverse complement strand
CTCCTGTGTTTATTGTATAAGGAGCGCCTCCTGTGTTTATTGTATAAGGAGCGCCTCCTGTGTTTATTGTATAAGGAGCGCCTCCTGTGTTATTGTATAAGGAGCGCCTCCTGTGTTGTTATTGTATAAGGAGCACATGCTGTGTTATTGTATAAAGAGCATCTCCTGTGTAGTTATTGTATAAGGAGCACCTCCTGTGTTATTTTATGTAATTACTCTCCCAGGCATCAGAAATTTAATAGTATATAACTATTAACTAATAGTGTGTAACTCAGAGGTGCTCTCTCCCTGAGCCAGATAAATCCAGCGTGATATATGCTGTGAATGAAATGTACAGTATGATGGCATAGTGACTAGGCATGTGTCTCTATTTAGCTAGATGATTGGGGGAACCTAGCTGGGGGATGGCATTTAGGTGAGACCTGAACAGAGGAGGCAGCCTTGTGAAGCTCTGGGGAACACGGCTCCAGGCTGTGGGACCAGCAAGTGCAAAGGCCCTGAGATGGGATTGAGCTGGGTGAATTTAAGGGACAGCAGGGAGGCTGCTGAGACAGGAGGGGGCTGAGTGAGGACAGAGGTGGGCAGAGTCCGGTCAGGTCAGGTCTTGGAGGCCAAAGAGAGAGGTTCCGTGGAAAACTGTTGCTCACCACTGAGCAGGAGACTGCCGCCCTCCCGACTCCTTCCCTTGCACCACAGTAAGAGCCTGTCCTTCAGGCAAGTGAGCATCGTAAGCACCTGCCGTGTGCATGGCTGTGCTGGGCACTTTCTCCATGTGATCTCCTTTAGTCGTGCAAACAACCCCTCGGGTTGTCCAAGCAAGAAGGACAAGTGAGAGAGGCCCGTGCTTGCCTGCAGGCACTCAGTGCAGGCATCCTTGACCCAGGCCCTCTCTCTTGAGGCCTTCAGCTCGGTTAGCTCAGCCAGAGAGGGACTTGCCCACACCAGCAGACTGGCCCTTGTGTCAGCTCCTTGGAGAAAAAGGGTGGGAACGGACAAGGGGAGACTCAGAGCCTGGGGGCTGCTCAAGCAGTTTTTGCCAGGAAACAGGGCTACCCTGTCCAGAGTCATTGGCGGTTGGAGTGGATGAGCACCCCCTTGATGGGAGATGGTCCCCAGGGGCCCTGCTGTTGTGGGAAAGTGAGCAAGATTCTGGGGTTGAAGGGCCAATAGAACAGTGTGAGAAGCTCCCACACACTCTTTTGCCCCCAGTGAGCCCAACAGATGCCTGGAATTCCAGTGGTTTATTCGTTGGTGTAAGCATTGTCCTTAGCTCCTCTTCTTGTAAAGTGCAAATCTCCTTTGGAAAAAGAGGGGGAAGATTATGTCCTGAACCCAGTAGAGTGATAAACTGTATAGGTTGTAAGTGACAGAGGCCCCAGGGCAGGACAACTTGGAGGGGCCATCTGAGTTAGAGCTCTCCATGGGCTTGACTGAAGCCTTTGTTGGAACTACACTGCATCCTGTCTCCTCCCTCTGCCCAATCCTGGTTTCTTAACCCCCTTCCATAAGTGATGATCCCAGAAACATTCCCAAATAAACACCTCCCCACTAATCTCCATCTCAGGGTCAATTTCCTGGGGAATCCACCCTGTAACAATTGTGATGGTGATGGTGGTGGTGTTGATAATCAGGGTGTTGATAATGGGGTGGTGATGATAATGGGGGTGGTGATAATGGTGGTGGTGATGGTGGTGGTGGTGGTGATGGTGATGGTGGTGATGGTGATAATGGGGGTGGTGATGGTGGTGGTGGTGATGATAATGGGGGTGGTGATAATGGTGGTGGTGATAATGGGGGTGGTGATATTGATAATGGGGGTGGTGATGGTGATAATGGTGGTGGTGATAATGGG
>NW_012110919.1:19808220-19824022 GCF_000951035.1 Colobus angolensis palliatus | reverse complement strand
TGGTGATGGTGATAATGGGGGTGGTGATAATGGGGGTGGTGGTGATGGTGATGGTGATAATGGGGGTGGTGGTGGTAATGGTGACGGTGATAATGGGGTGGTGATAATGGGGGTGGTGATAATGGGGTGGTGATAGTGGGGGTGGTGATGGTGGTGATGGGTGGTGATAATGGGGGTGGTGATAATGCGGGTGGTGATAATGGGGATGGTGATGGTGATAGTGGTGATGGTGATGGTGGTGGTGATGATGGTGGTGATGGGATGTTCATGATGATGATGATGACGATGATGATGATTGTGATGATGATGATAATAATGATGGTGATTGTACTGGTGTTCAGGGTGCCATAACAAAATACTACAAACTGAGTAGCTTACACAACAGAGCCCCAAATCAAGGTTCTGGCATGTCTGGTATATGCCTCTTTCAGGCATACAGATGGTCACTTTTCTCACATGTCACATGGCCTTTCTTGTGAGTGCACACTGATAGACTTCCTTTTTGTTTTGTTATTTTTGAGACGTGGTCTCAAAAATATAGTAATCATAGCTCACTATAGCCCTGACCTCCTGGACTCAAACAATACTCCTGCTTCAGCCTCATGAGTAGCTAGGACTACCGGCTTGTACCACCACACACAGCTATTGTCATGTTTAAAGATGGGGTCTTGCTGCATTGCCCAGGCTGGTCGTTAACTCATGGCCTCAAGCGATCCTTCCACCTCAGCCTCCCAAAGTGTTGGGATTACAGGTGTGAGCCACTGTGCCGGGCCAGGCCTCTTCTTATAAGACCACCAGTTCTTTCAGATTATGATGCCACTTTTATGAACTCATGTAACCTTAATTACCTCTTGAAGACCCTCTCTTCAAATATAGTCACATTGGGGATTAAAGCTTCTACATAAGAATTTTGAGGTGATATAACTTAGTCCATAGCAGGGATTGGTAGCAATAACAACTACAGCAGAGCTGATGATTTTTATGGTGATGATAATGGTGATGGTGAGGATGGTGATGATGGTAATGGTGGTGGTAACCAACATTTACTGAACACCTTCTACATGCCTGGCACTGTGCTTTTTTCACTTTACGTGGGATAATTTATTTTATCCTCGCAATAATCCTGTGACTTGGGAGCTAGTTGTCTCCTGATTTTTCAGAAAGAGAAACCAAGGCTCAGAGAGCTTAAGTACTTGTGTAAGGTCACATGGAGAGATCACAGCAGAGTTGGGATCTGAACCTGAGCCCCCAAGACCTTGCCCAAAGTTGTTACCTAACGTCCTGTGGTCTTGCCCAAAGGGACCAGTGACATACGGCTGTCTATTGAGGAGGTTTGGGGCAGAAGGGAATCTAGCCCCATTTCCCCACTGGGGTTTCCTTCGATGGATAGGACTGAGGTCCTGGGGGCAGGATGGGAGGCCCCTGGAAGTCCCTTTGCAGCTGTAGCTCCAGGATAATAAAGTTGTCCTCACCTGGGGTGCCTTTTGGAGTTATTCTGGGAGTTGGGTTTCTTTGAGCTGAGGCTATGGGCTGGAGTGTCTAATGTGACATTTCCAAAGATAACTGGGCAGGATGGTGGTACTAGAGAATGGGTCTGGGGAATAGCTGTGGCCTGTGGTCGGCCACTCGCTGTGGGGTGAGCTTGCTTGTCAAGCCATGTGTGACAAAAATCACGTCAGGGTGTGTCCTGCATGGATGCAGACAGGCCACTGCTTTGCAGAATTTTGGAGGCTGGACTGTGAGGGTTGGTTCTATGCCAAAGACACCAGAGCTTGGAAGCCTTGAGGCGATAATATTTTTAAAATCGTTCATAGTAGCAGTAGCAACAATAGTAGTAATAGGACCAATAGTTAGTATTAGTCATGGTAATCTGTGGCCCACCTCATTTTATTGTGCTTCCAAGGTACTGTGTTTTTTATGCATGCATTAAAGGCTTGTGGCAACCCTGTCTTGAGCAAGTCTATTAGCACTGTGTTTCCGGCAGTGTATACTCACTTTGTGTCTCTGTGTCATACTTTGGTAATTCTCATAATATTTGAAACCTTTTCATCACACATCAGTAATTGTTTTGGGGCACCACAAACTGTGCCCATATAAGACAGTGACCGTAATCAATAAATGTGTGTATTCTGACTGCTCCGCCAATGAGCTGTTCCCCTCTCTCCCTCCCTGTAACCTCCCTATTCCTAGAGGAACACAAACATATTGAAATTAGCCAATTAATAACCCTACAACGGCTTCCTAAGTGTTCAAGGAAGAGTTACATGTCTGTCACTTTAAATCAAAAGCTAGAAATCATTACACTTGGTGAAGAAGGCATGTTGAAAGCTGAGACAGGCTGAAAGGAAGGCCTCTTGTACTTAATTGTTTGCCAAGTTGTGAACGCAAAGCAAAAGTACTTGAAGGAAATTGAAAGCGCTACTCCAGTGAACACATGAGTGATAAGAAAGCAAAACAGCTGGCCAGGCGCGGTGGCTCACACCTGTAATCCCAGCACTTTGGGAGGCTAAGGTGGGTGGATCATGAGGTCAGGAGTTCAAGACCAGTCTGGCCAAAATGGTGAAACCCCATCTCTACTAAAAATACAAAAATTAGCTGGGCATGGTAGCACGTGCCTGTAATTCCAGCTGCTCGGGAGGCTGAGGCAGAGAATTGCTTGAATCCTAGCTGCTTGGGAGGCGGAGGTTGCAGTGAGCCAAGATCATGCCACTGCACTCTAGCCTGGGCAACAGAGCAAGACTCCATCTCAAAAAAAAAAAAAAAGCAAAACAGCCTTATTGCCTTATTGCTGATGTGGATAGCACATCACTGCTGTCTGGAGAGAAGATCAAACCAGCCACAACACTCCCGTAAGCCAAAGCCCAATCTAGAGCAAGGCCCTCACTCTCTTCAATTTTGTGGGGACTGACAGAGGTGAGGAATCTGCAGAAGACAAGCTGGAAGCTAGCAGAGGTTGGTTCATGAAGTTTAAAGAAGTCATCTCCATAACATAAAAGTGCAAGGGGAAGGGGCAAGTGCTGATGGAGAAGCACATCAAGTTATCCAGAAGGCCTAGCTATGATCACTGATGAAGATGGCTACACTACACAACAGATTTTCAGCTGGATGCAGTGGCTCACACTTGTAATCCTGGCACTTTGGGAGGCCAAGGCAGGAGGATAAGTTAAGGCCAGGAGTTTGAGACCAGCTTGGGTAACATAATGAGACCCCATCTCTATTAAAATTAAACAACACATTTTGGCCGGGCATGGTGCCTCATGCCTGTAATCCCAACACTTTGGGAGGCTGAGGCAGGTAGATCACTTGAGGTCAGGAGTTTGAGAACAGCCTGGCCAACATGGTGAAAACCTGTCTCTACTGAAAATACAAAAATTAGGCAGGTGTGGTGGCATGTACCTGCAATCCTAGCTAATCAGGAGGCTGAGGCGTGAGGGTTGCTTGAACCTGGGAGGTGGAGGTTGCAGTGAGCCAAGATCTCACCACTGCACCCCAGCCTTGGCGACAGAGGGAGATTCCACACAACAGATGTGGTGGAAATAGCAAGAGAACTAGAATTAGAACTACAGTCTGTAGATGAGGAGTTGTTTCTTATGGATAAGCAAAGAAAAGGATTCTTGAAATGGAATCTACTCCCAGTGAAGATGCTGTGAACATTGTTGAAAGAACAATAAATTATTTAGAACACTGCATAAGTATAGTTGGTGGGCTGGGCATGGTGGCTCATGCCTGTAATCCCAGAACTTTAGGAGGCTGAGGCAGGTGGACCACTTGAGGACAGGAGTTTGAAACCAGCCTGGTCAACATGGAGAAACCCCATTTCTACTAAAAATGCAAAAATTAGTTGGGCGTGGTGGTGCACCCCTGTAGTCCCAGCTACTTGGGAGGCTGAGGCACGAGAACCACTTGAACCCAGGAGGCAGAGGTTGCAGGGTGCTGAGGTTGTGCCACTGCATTCTAGCCTGGGCAACAGAGCAAGACTCTGACTTAAAATAAGGAAGGAGAGAAAACAAGGAAAGAAAGAAAAGAAGGAAGGAAGGAAGGGAAGGGAAGGGAAAGGAAAGAAAGAAAGAGAAGGAAAGAAGAGAGAGAGAAAAAAGAAAGGAAGGAAGGAAGAAGGAAATAAAGAAATTTGGTGAAGCAGGTGGCAGGGTTTGAGAAAATAAGTTCCAATTTTGAAAGAAGTTCTACCATGGGTAAAATGCTATCAAGTAATATCACAGGCTATAGAGAAATCTTTTGTGAAAGGAAAAGGCAATCAAAGTAATGAACTTCACTGTTGTCTTATTTTAAGAAATTATGGCTGGGCACAGTGGCTCGCGCCGGTAATCCCAGCACTTTGGGAGGCCGAGGAGGGCGGATCACCTGAGGTCAGCAGTTCAAGACCAGCCAACATGGTGAAACACCATCTCTATTAAAAATAAAAAAAATTTGCCAGGCATGGTGGCGCATGCCTATAATCCCAGCTACTCAGGAGTTTGAGCAGGAGAATTGCTTGAACCCGGGAGGTGGAGCTTGCAGTGAGCCAAGATCGATCGCAGCCCTGCACTCCAGCCTGGGGGACAGAGCGAGACTCCATCTCAAAAAAAAAAAAAAAAAAAAAGACATTGCCACAACCACCTTGACCTTCTGCAACTCCCAGCCTGATCAGTCAGCAGCTGTCAAAATTGAGGCAAGACCCTCCACCAGCAAAAAGATAATGACTTACCAAAGGCTCCGATGACTGTTAGCATATTTTTTTTAGCAATAAAGTATGTTTATATTAAGGTATGCACATTTTTTAAAAGATATAATGTTATTGCACACTTAATAGACTCCAGTTTAGTGTAAACATAACTTTTATATGCAGTGGGAAAATTTGTGTGACTCGTTTTATTGAAGCATTTACTTTATTGTAGTGATCTGGAACTGAACCTGCAACATCTCTGAGGTGTGCCTGTAGTAATAAATGCAAATAGTAATAGTGGAAATAGCAGTAGAGAAAATACAGTCATAGCATGCAGGGTGCTTGTGCTCTGGATCAAACAGCTCTGGGCTAGAATCTTGATCTTACCATTTGCTGACACATCACTTTACCTTTTAGTTTCTCTACCTATAAAATGGGATATTGATAGTATTTTAGGATTTTTGTGAGGCAAATGAGCTGACCTCTGTAAAATACCCAGCAACAGTGCCCAGGATGTAGTCAGGGCTGAAGTGTTACCTATAATAATGAGAACACCTCAACAACAATGAACTATTTTTTTCCTCTTTCTTTCTTTTTCTTTCTTTCTTTCCTTCCTTCCTTCTTCTTTCTTTTTCTTTCTTTCTTTCTTTCCTTTCTTTTCTTTCTTTCTCTCTCTCTCTTCTCTCTCTCTCCCTCTCTCTCCTTCCTCCTCCTCCTTCTTCTTCTTTTCTTTTCTTTCCTTTCCCTCCCTCCCTCCTTCCCTCCTTCCCTCCCGTCCTTCCTTCCTTCTCCTTCTTCATCTTCTTTTTTTTTTTTTTTTTTGAGACAGGGTCTCACTCTCTCACCCAGGTTGGAGGGCAGTGGTGCTTTTGTAGAGATGGGGTCTTGCCATCTTGCCCAGGTGTTGACAGCTGTTGCGAGATCTCAGTTCTTGCCTTCTTAGTTTAAAAGAATATAGACAAGAGACACATAACAAAGGGGAGGTGCAGTATAGAGTAATTTATTGCAGAGAAAAAAGAACATTTTGAAACTTAGGTACAGAAAGGACAGGACACCCTGAGAGAGACGGGATTCAGGGCAGACTGCTTGTAAGGATAAGACAGCATTGATTGTTGCTGGGAGACTCCCTTTGAGGGGGTTTTACATGATCACAAGGGGTTGAGAGAGGCATTACTAGTAAGCATGTTCTCGGTGGTCCTCTCGGTGCCCATGCACAGTAGCTGTATGTGCTTGTTCATTTGTTGCATGTCTCATTAGCATCTTAAATCTCCACCTAGGGGTGTGTTTTTTACTCTTTTAATGCACAAAGGGTCAGTTTGAGGAAAGTAAAATCAAAGTGGGTATGCTTTCTAGAGGGGAAAGTCCCTACTGAAGATCACTTTGCTTGAGTGAGCTCAATTACAGTGTGAATGCTGAGGCTTATTGTGTTGACTGTATAGTCACCACGGATGCTGCATCTTGAGGACATAGTCACTTCCTTGACTACCTATCCTGCCTCACAGGCTGGTCTCAAACTCTTGGGCTCAAGCAATCCTCCTGCCTTGGCCTCCCAAAGTGCTGGGATTACAAGCATGAGCCACTGTACCTGGCCCAACAATGAACTCTATGTGCCATGTGCTTTCCATGTATTATCTCATGTAATCATCAGGTCTACCTGATCAGGTAGGTACTATTATCGTTCCCATTTTGCAGATGAATAAACTGAGGCTTGAGGAGGTGGAGCCTTTTGCTCAGGGTTACACAACAGTAGCCAGCATTTGATTCAACACTCCAAGCTCACTCCACTCTGCCCTGCTGCTTCCTCCCTGGGTGGAGATGATCGTCTCTGGGGAGGTGGCCTTTTGAGGGGCTGGCTGATGTTATCTCGGAGGGTGGGGAAAGCAAGCAGAGAGGCCACAAAGAGCCATTGGCAGGGGATGTGCTCCACGTCCATCTTTGGTTGGGGCTGGAACTCATCTGTAGGAGCCCTCTAATGCCACCAAAACTTGGCGGGACCTAGAAGTCTTCTCTTCTGTCATGAGGATAGACACAAGGTCTGCACTCTTGCCTCAAGTTCAAAGGGCCTGAAGTATTGAGAAGTACTCCTCATTTGTTTGTCTTTTTAAGAAAACTCACCCTAGGGCCAAGTAGTTTTTACAGGACAATGCTTAATGTAAGGTTCTAGAACTGTGCATTTGGATGTGGTCCCGGGTAGCCCTGGTCCAGGAATCACACTTAGGAAAGGTTACATCTGACATATGGTCATAGCTGTAGTGTGGCACCCAGGAGAGGGTGGGAGGTGGGCAGAAGACCTCAGCCAGAGCTGATTCTACCACTTCCGAGCTGTGTGCCTTGAGGCAAGTCATTTCACCTCTCGGAGCCTCTGCTTTCCCATCTATCCATTCATCCACCCACCCATAAACTCACCCAGCCCATCAGGTGATGCCAGTGCCCAGGCCCCACCTCCAGAGCATTGGCTTTAACTTGGCTTCAGGATTTAATTAGGCTCCTGGTGGGAGCCAGGGTTGGCGTGAGGGCCATGGTGCTTGGCAGCCAGTTGGCCAAGTGAATGCATCAGGCTCAACCTGTGTTGGTTCAGCTACTTCACTGAATGTTCAAGGCACAGGTGAACCTCAGATATGCAGTTTGAATCCCTGGTGTCTTCTGCCAGGAGGGGTAAGGCAGAAGAATGGGCTTTGGGTCACTCAAATCAAGCCAGCTGGCTTGAGGGTCAGTTGGCTTCTTAAGCCAGTATCCTTGTCTGAAACAACGCCCCCCGCAGGGGGCTGTCATGAGAATTAACAGGATTACAAATGTAAGGGCCTGGCACAGAGCACAGATGCTTAACAGACTGTTGTAACTTACCTGTGGAGGTTTTCCACGGAGGGGTTTATTTAGAGATGCTAAGACCTGTTTGGAGGCTGCAAAACCCCTAGACTTGAGCTCACTGAAGGGCACATGATGCCCTCGTGTGGCTCTAACTAGATTTGTCTTGGGAAAGGGTGTCTTAATGTGAGTTTAAAAAATATCCATTCGTTTTAGCAGCACAACCACGTTTGGAGACTCGGGCTCTTCTGGGAATATTGCTTCAGTTGTTTATAAGCTCCTCCTGATGGTCAACTCTGAGGACATTAACTGGGACAGAAATGTCTCATTTAAATTAAAAAAAAATCACAAAGAAAAGTGGTGGGGAATTGTGGTGGTGCCACATATAATAAACAAGGGAGAGACAAGCTCAGTCTAGAGGGACTGTGAATTAAATTGCAGAACATGCCACACATGACAATTTTACATGGTTCTACCCCGGGTTCTAATTTGAGATTCCTATAAAGTCCCTGGTGTGTGGCTGCCTTCACAGACTACAGAGGGAACAGTCTTTGAAGTTCTGCACCCTCCACCAGGACCCAGAGCATTAAAACAAAAAAAAAACCAAAAAAAGTAAGGGAGGCATATTTAAGAGGCAGCCAGCCTATGCCTGAACAAAAAAACCACCACCAGAAAAAACAAACACATCTTACTTTTGAAGTTGAACATTTGAGACTATGGGAGTCAATATTTCAATAACCCATTTTCACTAGAAGATAGGGCATCCTTTATTGAGATTTGCATGACTATGGGTAGCTAAGAATAAGGAGACATCAGGGTAGGAGGAACCGTGCTTGGACTTATGCCCAAGCCAGGGATGAATGTTTGTCTGTCTGGTTTTTTTGAGAGTCTTGCTCTTTCTTCCAGGCTGGAGGGCACCGGTGCAATCTTGGCTCACTGCTACCTCTGCCTCCCAGGTCAAGTGATTCTCCTGCCTCAGCCTCTGGAGTAGTGGGATTACAGGCACATGCCGCCAGGCCTGGCTAATTTTTGTATTCTTAGTAGAGACAGGGTTTCACTATGTTGGCCAGGCTGGTCTTGAACTCCTGACCTCGTGATCCACCCGCCTCGGCCTCCCAAAGTGCTGGGATTACAGGTGTAAGCCACCGCGCCCGGCTGGATGAATGTTTTTTAAACAACCTTAGGTGTACTATGCAGGTACAGATAGTTCAGAATGAACCACTTACACACTACACCTATGCAGAACAGAGCATTCAGAAGTTTCTTCCCTAAAGTTTGGCTCATCTATGACCTTGGTTCTTAAAAGTCAGGGGCTCTGGAATTACCTGCCCAGACAGAAGTCAGAAACTTGGGCCTAGAAATCTGCATTTTAAACTCATTCCTGAGGTGCTCTTCACATATCTTTAAGGTGCTAAGCCAATGCTTCTTAGATTTGAGCAACCAGTGAAATTACAAAAAGAATCTTCAAGACTCACTTTGAGCTATCAACTATTATCTCACAAAGAACAATGAAAAGCGATAATCTTCTCCTTTCATCCTTGTTCCAAAAAAATATTGTGTATTTGTCTTTGGAAAAAAGTCTTGTATACGACCTTTACTGTTGTTTGCTTGGAGAGCTGTGTATGTCATTGCATCTGGAAATCCCAAGGGGCTTTGGGCACCACTTTGGAATGGAGTGAATGATGGGCCCAAGAGACAAGGCTTATTAGAGAACACCATTATCTTCCATTGTTTTATTATTTTTTATATATATAGATATGCAGATCTGTTTTATGTACAACAATTAGTTCTATCAAATATTCAGACAAAGGCATTCTACTGGTAATTTCCCCCCAAATCAATTCAGGTAAAATTAGATACTTATGCACTTCATCGGCTATCAACACTTGCGACTTATCAATTTCAGTTCTGAGGTCATACACACAATTCAAAATATACATTAACTAGGTTAAGGCGATAAAAGTGGACTGAAAGAAACCACGGGATTCAGAACAATGAAACTGTGTATTTTGCTTGCATGAGAGTCATAATGTGAACAGCAAGTATTGTGCGTATCTCATAGCTCTTCAGTGGAGAGGGAGCGGCTTCTGAACATCTAAGGTGATTGCATGGCAGGTGGGAAACAGCTGGTGTGGCCTGCTGGAGGCTTCGCCGAGGGAGGGCTCATTTCTTCTCTGCTTCTCCTTTTTTGGGTTCTTGTTTCAATTTGTAATCAGCCAGGGCGGCCTTGATTGCATCTTCAGCCAGCACTACAGGTAATGGAAGGAAAGAAGCCTAAGTTTCTAGATGCGAAAGAAGTGGTTTTGGGAATAGAAACTTTAAGAGCTTGGAGGAAGTGGTGTTGGTGGGGACTAACGGGGTAACCAAGCCAGAAAGCTGGGGTGAGGAGTTGCCGGGCAGGTCAGCAGCTGCTTCCTGAGCTGAGTTACTCCTGTGGGTAATCCTGGAGACAGACTAGGGTTTAATATCTGTGATCCCAGGCTAGTTCCTTAGCCTCTTTGTACCTACTTTCTACTCTATAGAACTGGGATAATCATGCTTTTCTTGCCAGGATAGTGTGGGGACTTACAGAAGATGTCTAACACATAGTAGGGACACAGCAAATGTTAGTTCTTGCCTGCTCCCATCAAAGTCTGGCTTTGGACAAAATCATGTCATGATAAAAAGTTGACATGACCTTTGGAAAAAAGATCATGTCAATCTGTTGATGGGATGGCATTTGCCACATCACCCTAGTGATCGAGAGTTTGACCACTTTTATTTAGGAGTCAGTATTCAAAGTGAGGCTATGGGGAAAATAAAAACCGAGAGAGGTGGAATGACAGCAGAAAGCAAGCAAATAGCAGGGAACATCAGCTAGAGGTTTCAGTACCTAAAAATGCCTAATAAAAGGGCTAGGGCTTTTCTGAAACCATGTGAAAATGTTTACAAGTGATGACCTTTCTTTATGGGTACTTAAAATTCCAGATCAAGTGGAAAGAACTTGGGTCTGACCAGGCTTCCTGAAGAATGAGTTAGTGTGTCTGCCCCGGCACCTGGCTCTTCTCCTTGTGAGTATTACCCTGGCAAGAGGCCTGACTCTCTGCTGATTTTTAACTAATTTGGTTAGTAAACCTCCATCGATGAATTAAGGCTAATGTTTCTCATTCCTTCTTTCCCTGAGAAGGTTAAGAAATGATGGAAAAAGCATTAGATTTAATACAGAGACCAAACTGGAAAGCCAAGTATAAGTCTTAAGGCATCTGAGCGTTTTTTTTTGGATAGCAGAGAGGGGGACATTGTACAACTGGGCTTAGTTGTTCCATATATACAGATGCAGACCCTGACAGTAATAGCATCCAGACAGGAAGTGAAGAAATACACAGGAAACAGGATTATGGAGAAAGCTGAGTTTTCTCCTCTGCTAGAAACAGCAGATTCTGAAATCAACGACTGGAGCTTAAATTCTGGCTCTCCCACTTATTAGCCATGTGACGTTGGTGTCTCAACCCAAGCCTCAGCTCCTTCATCCGTAAGCGGAAAGTAATG
Source organism: Colobus angolensis palliatus (assembly GCF_000951035.1). Taxonomy (NCBI): domain Eukaryota; kingdom Metazoa; phylum Chordata; class Mammalia; order Primates; family Cercopithecidae; genus Colobus; species Colobus angolensis. Next base: position 19,813,026 of record NW_012110919.1, on the reverse strand, counting down.
ACATTTACTGTGCACTCAAAGATATCTGTGAGGTTTAGAAATGATGCCCATCAAGTGCTCAGTATGATGGCTGGTGCATATCTCCTTCTGGCATGATTCTCTTAGGGATGAATGTGAGACCATGGGGGCTCTAACTGTCTGCAGGTTGTAAGGACAGACTCATGAGCTCTAATTCTGAGGGTTATAAACATGGGCTCCATGACCTAAAAGGACTGTTGTAAATGCAAGTTGAAATTACTGCCAAATGTCCCAGCTGACTGGTATGGAGAGCAGAGACTTACTGGAGCAGTGCAGTTTCACGGGAGGAAGGCAGAGCTCCTTGGCGATATCTGTGTTTTTGATAGTCAAGGCTTCCTCCACCTGAGAGGCATAATGGAAAGATGGGCAGTTTTAGCAACGCTTTATCTTGTGAGGGCCAGACAATAAAAAAGGGAGGCCAAAAAGGCCCTCAGGGTTGGTGGGGATGATTTCTATTTAATAACTCAAAGGGCTGAGGGTCTTCTCAGGACTCCACTTTATCAAAGCTGCAGCTGGGATTCTCAAGCATGAAGTATACACAGCTGCACTGCCTGGTTTGGGTAAGCAAAGACCGTCCAGACACTTCTCTAAGCCAGGAGTGGAACCTGTGAGAAATCTCTTAGGGATCTGCTTGTGGCCTGTGTCAGGAATCTTTTCCTTAAAAGGTAGTGATTTCCGACACTGGTTTTGTGAATATCAGCTTCTCTGATGTCCTCATACGAAATGTTAGAATAAATCCTTTTGACTACAAGTGCCAAATGGCATCAGAGAGGTTGGGACATCAGGTAAGTGGCACAGTGGCAGTGGCATAGCCGGGTCAGGCTGAACACTCTCTTTGGTGTCACCCTTTGCCTACAGGAGCATCTCCTCCAGATCAACTGAGGAGGATGCCTGGGGTCTGGTTGACAGCTCGGGGGGATAATGTGAGGCAAGCAGATCCTTGCCCATGTGGAACAGTGCCCCACCGCCTTACAGAAAACCAGATTTCCCAACAGCTGGCTATGTCTGACTATCGTTCAATTTCCCAATTCTGCTAACTCTTCTTGGCTGATTCAGGTTCTGCTCCTGAAACTCAGATGGGCGATCTCAAGGTTAAAGAAATGTTCTCTCTCCCATTTTCTGATCACAATTCACAGTCCCCTAAGGGCCAGGTTCTGGGAGCATAAGTGACTTGTCTCATTTCTCCCTTCACCTGAGGACAGTTCCTGACAAATCACTTCAGAGCTACCTCCTGCCAGAGCAGGTTGGGTCTGAGATTCCTGGCCCACAGGAGCTTGCCAGCCAGAAGGCCATGAGCCACAGGAAGCAGGTGGCACGTGGCCTGGCAAACCACTCTGCAGTGGAGCTGGCCAGCTCCCAAGCATGCTCCTTAATGACTCAGCTCCCTGCACCTGGTCCCTTGGGGCAGCAAAGATGAGTGCCTTGCTGGTTGGCTTTTCTGAGAGGTTCTGACAGCAACTGGATTTTAGAAAGTCCAGCTCTTCACTGCTTTTGGGACCTTTGACCTCTGCAGCTACCAGGGAAAGACACTTCAGAGAGAAAGGGATGAAAGAGAAGTTCTAGCTCTTTATTATCTCTGCCTTTAGAGGGCTTGCGATCAGCCACCTAGATCACTGTTCTGATTTCGTTGTTCACTTTGCCCCTACCCTTGCTGTGTTTTTGATTCTTTAATCCCTCTTTTAACACAGGCTAGTTTATTTCACCAATCCTTGTAAGCCACCTAGAACCCTTCCTGAAACATGAGAGGAAATAAGCAAGAAAATAACTACCATATAACAACTCTCTGACTTGACAAATTATAAGAGTATTGGCAACCTTAGAGAAAGCCAAAGATTTCTTTTAAATTCTATTTTGTTAGAGGGACAGGTGAGGATCTTTTTTGTATGTAATTAACACCCAAACGAACAAACAAAATGATCAACAAGAAAAAAACCCAAACAACATCTAGAATGATCCATAATTCCCAATTTGAAGAATATAATCAACATCTGTATAGCAGAAACTTAAAAAATTTAGAATATTAAAAAACAGTGATGGTTACTTGTTTTTGACCCATTAGACCCATCAAGAGACAGGCTTGGGGTGAATGCAATTTCATTCTGTCAGATTTGTGAGCAACCTTACCGTCTTTCCTTTCACCCATTCAGTGGCTAATGAGCTGGAGGCAATTGCAGAACCACAGCCAAATGTTTTAAACCTAGCATCCACAATTTTCCCCTTTTCATCCACTTGAATCTAGAAAAGAGACAAGAGTTAAGTGGTGAGTCCTGGGACCACCCTCTGGAACTTGGCACTCACGAAGATTCACTGGGGCCTTCCCCAAGGGCTCTGGGCTTGCTTTCCATACTACGTGATGGCATTAATTACTGATTTTGCCTTGTTTCAGAGAGCTGTGATGAAAAGTGAAATGCAGGGACAACTATCCAGGCCCAACTGACAAAGATCAGCTGAAAAATATGTCCCTCCACCCCAATATTATTTTGTTTTGCGACTCTGGCTTGCATTTTGGCTATGAACTTGTATTTGAGGCAGTCTGCTCACAGCTGCTGGGGCAATCTGCCTCTTTAAATACGGAGAGAGTCCACAATAAAGGTCTCTGGTTAATACTTTTTTCTTGGGCAGCAGATTATACTTAGTGGTTTCCTCCTGTTTTGTTTCTGTATTCCAAGATAGGTATGAAGATCTGGCAAGCTGCCCACTCACCATGAAGCAGCAGACTGGCGCTACAACAACAGTTTACCCAAAGCAGTAGACACTATCTTCATGTTGCCCCCAATCTGGGGACAGGTTTAATTTACTGTGTTTCTTATCTCATTGGGGACTGCTAGCTCACTGGGATTTTCCTTTGATCAGTAAAATTCACAAAACTCTTTCGTTGGCTGAAGTTGGAATTTAAACTTATACAGTGAGTACAAAAATGAGATTACTTTTCTATTTCGGAAAAAGTCGGCATAGTACACTAGCCTAGCAGGAGAGCTACGATTGAGGCCCTGTTCCAATCATGTCTAACATGGACTCATCCCATCTCACAGGAATAAAGATGGAGACTAAAGGGATTATTGTTATCACTATTAAAGACTAGCCATACCTGTAATTTCATTACGTCACCACATGCTGGAGCCCCCACCAGGCCAGTTCCAACATTTTTAGATGTCTTGTCAAGGGACCCCACGTTTCTAGGATTTTCATAATGATCAACAACCTAAAATGAGAGGGTTAAGATAAATCGTGTTCACTCTCTATTGGTACTGGTCTCTGGTATGATGGCAAGCTCCTGGAAGTCAGCATCTTGAACCTGGCAGGCAATCACCAAATTTCACCTGAGTAGAAAGGTCTACACTCATGTCAGTGAGAACCATTTGTGACCCCCAATTCCTTTTGTGTCTCCTCTACAACTACTTCACAGATTAGCGATACCTAGAAGAAAAAACAAATCAGTGAAATCATGTCTTAATTCCGTAGGGTTTTTACAAAAATACTTGACTTTTACCCACCTACATCACCAGACTTGGACTCAAACAGCAGTTTTGTTATTTTCAAATAAAAACGATCCTCAAAGGATGATTACTATTTAAAAATTCTAAAAACAACTATGGCCCAGGGAGGGAAAACTTTCTTAGAAGCCTTAAGGTGACTGTTACACAGAGAACAATGCTATGGAATGTGTACGTTTATGTGTCTTTTAAAATAAAAACAGTGCCATTACCGTATTTCAGAGCCTGTCATCACCCTGGTGCAGCAGCGCACCCTGGCTGCTGAAAGGCTGCTAGTCCAAGTTTCCTCGGGGTGTACCCTCAACAAAACACACCCCCGGGAGGGGGAGGAGTGAAGAAGCCCTTGGAGAAAGGGCAGAGGCCAGATCAGAATCAACATCCATTCGAACTGGCACACAGAAGGCCTTAATGTGGTTCCTGGTTAGTAGTAAGCACCCCGATCTTCCAGTCCCCTTTTCCTTCCCATCTCACTGAGGATTTTGACTCCAAGTAAAGGCACCTATAGGATAGTACCTAACGGAGGGACGTTTTGTGCCACGTTGATTTATGGCATTCTTTAGTTGTTTCTAGAGTGGGAGTCTCACGTCTGGGGGACTTTGCGTCAGCAGACAGCAAGGGGCTGCAAACTATGCATCTATCCCTCCTTCCCCGCCAAAAAAAACCCCCAAAACAAAACAAAAACACTACGCACGTCGGTTACGAGCCTGACTCCCCTATGCACTCCTAAAGCAGTAACAGAAACGGTCTCCTCGTGCTGGGGCCTATGTGCCAGGAACCATGACAGGACTCCACGCACAGTATCCTTTGTAAGAGACAGCTGAGAGGCCCTCATTTACACCTGGGGAAACACGTTCAGAGAGGCGCAGTGACTAGCGCAAGGTCCTCTGGCCAGGGCAGCAGCGTGGCTGAAGCCGGAGCCCGCTCCGGGGGTGTGTCTGTCCCTGGACTCTTCTAAAAGACAAGTCCTAACAGGACCCTGCCTCCTGGGCTGTTGGCGAATTTAAAGTTGGGACGCACGAAGTCGCGGCCAGCGGCGGGGTCCCCTGGAAGTCGCAGCCCGATGAGCTTGTTTATCAGTTGCAGTGAGCCTCACTGCGCAGCAAGGGAAAGTGAGTCAGGGCAAAGACGGGGGAGGAGACCGCTAGTCCTGGCTACGTAGAACCCCGCGGCCGCCGCTCCAGCCCAGGCCTCCGCCGAGTCGGCATTCCGCGTGTCCCCTCGTTTGTCCCTACCTTCTTGTGATAGAGTCGGGCCGGGGCCGACAGCTCCCGGGCGGGGAGGCGGGGGCTCCGGA
>NW_012110919.1:19755972-19807776 GCF_000951035.1 Colobus angolensis palliatus | reverse complement strand
CGGGGGCGGGAGCGGGAAAGTCTGAAGTCGCTGGAGGGCTCGTCCTGGGTGCTGGATTCTGGTTGAGAGAGGACCTTAAGGCTTTTGCAGTGTGGGAATGCGGCGCAGAGGACCACCGAGTCCACTTTTCCTAACCCTGTTTTGCAGCTAAGGAAGCTGAGATTCAGGGCAGTTTGGTCACTCCATCCAAGGTTGCTTAGGGCTTAGGTTCAATTAGAATTCGAACTTGGGTAGTCCTGGGTTAGAATCCTGGTTCGGTTCCTTCCTGGCTGTGTGTCCCTAGACGAATGGTACCGGCTCGCTAAGTCTGAATCTTCCCTTTTGTATTAATTCGAGGACAATTCCGTCATCATGAAGCCAGCATCTGTGTCGAGTACCTACTGTGTGTCAAGGCACTCTACTAGACCCGGGGATCCAACGGAAAGCAAAACAGACGTAATTCCTGCCCATTAAGCTTGCTAATGAGGGAGCAAGGTAGAGATAGAGACACACTCCAGTACTTGCCTACCTCAACAAATGGGAAGCTTAAGAAGGAAACGAACACCATGTCCTGATTGAAAAAAAATGAGTATATGTCTATTTTTCTCTCTAAAACAACAGCAAGTTCAATTTATATGTCGGTGCCTAACAATTAAGAATTTCTAAAGAAATGCGTATTTACTGTTGGTTTGCAGTATGTGAGCTTATAAAACCGGGAAACTCAAGTGTATTTAACGCCTCCTAGGTACCAGACGTTTACATAAAGGGGAGGAATCTCTTTGGGAAATGGATTTTTCTCTTGAATGGTGAAATCGATCCTTCCCCGAGGACTTGCAGTTTTCTTTGCGTTTGAGGTGCAGTTGTTGGGGAGACTAAACCCAAGCCCCAGGTCACACTAGGCGGTAAGTAAGGTATTTTTTCTAAGAATCACTTTGACCTTCTCAAGATGGCGCCAAATTCTTTACTACAGACACCACTCTCGCTCCATGACTTCCTCTATGGCCTCCACTTCCTGCCCAAAGACCCAACTTCTGTCCGAGGTTGTGACGGAACGTATGCCGTGATAATGAGTTTTTTTCTCTGGTGGGAGTTTTCACAGGGGTATAAAATAAAATGAATTTAGTGTGTTTGGAGATTTTCCCGTTATCTAAGGTTCCCAGTTTCCCTTTCAGTGTCAAGAAAACGGGCTTTTGATAAGGCGCGCGCCGCGGGCAGCTTCTGCCTCAGCGGGTCTTCGGCGGCCGCGGGAAGACCCGAGAGTCATTAGAAGCGCAAGATGGCGACTGCGGCCGCAACCTCGGCCTCAGAACCCGAGGCTGAGTCCAAGGCTGGGCCCAAGGCTGACGGAGAGGAGGATGAGGTTAAGGCGGCCAGGACAAGAAGGAAGGTGTTATCGCGGGCTGTGGCCGCTGCGACATACAAGACCATGGGGCCAGGGTGGGATCAGCAGGAGGAAGGCGTGAGCGAGAGCGATGGGGATGAGTACGCCATGGCTTCCTCCGCCGAGAGCTCCCCCGGGGAGTACGAATGGGAATATGACGAAGAGGAGGAGAAGAACCAGCTGGAGATTGAGAGACTGGAGGAGCAGGTGGGCCCGGGGGTGGGCAGCGGGCACCTTCCAGTCTTTCAGGTCCTCAGGTCCCCGTGTCCTGGCCCGCCTCCCTAGTCCTCGGCGGCCATAAAGCCGCCAAGGCTGCAAACCCCTTTTTCATGACCGTAGCTCCTGTCATTTGAGTGCTTACTGCGTGCCCAGTGCTTTGCAAATGTTATCCCATTGAATCCTCGCCACCATCCTGTGATGGAAGCTCTGTTCTCTATCCCCATTTTACTGGAGGAAACTGAGGCTCGTGGAGGAAAGTCTCTTGTTCAAGATAATACTTCCTGCAAGTCAGGCCTCATACTTTGATCCCATTCCAGAACTCACCCTCTTAGCCACATGTCCAACAGTAGAAATACACTCATTCACAAGAGAGTGTTATTTTGTTATGTAGGAATGACGGTGGTGAGGAAACTTGTGGTAGGAAAAATATTGGCTACGATGGTGATATTAGAAATGGAAAGGTTTGCTGGTTCTGGAGGTTAAGGCCTCAGTTCTAGCTGTTCCACCCTTGTATGTGCTTGCGAGAATTTCTTAATTTCTCTGATCCTCTCGGCTTCCTCATCTGCAGATTGGGAGCAACAATGTCTGCATAATGTAATTGTTGTAACAGTAACTATAGCCCAGTGCCTAGCATCTAGTCATAACATGGCCTCTCATTTGTAACCTTACGAGGTGGTGATATCTACTGTATAATCCAGAATCTCAGCAGGAAATAGGTGGCACATTTAGATTAGGATGATCTGAAAGTGAAGGTGTGGGTAGGGAAATCAAGAGTGAAGGTTTAGTATCCCATGGCTAGTAACTCCAGAACCTGGTGTCCATCTTTGGGCCTGAAGGGGTGAAGGGAGTGATCTGAGTTGTGTGGAGAGGGCACCTGAGACCTGCTGTTAACTTTGTTCAAGGGATGCAGCCCCAGTTTCCTGTCAAGGATTGGGGTGGGGGAAGAAATACCTTGATCTCCCTTTCTTCCTTCCACCAAACTTCTGCTGGTGCCTTCTGCTGGGCAGACCCATCTGGAAGCTGGAGAGCCAGAAAACCTGTATATGGGATCTATACTTGGGGACACAGGGCAGGGAGGAGAGGGTAGGGTGTGTTTGGAGGGGGCAAACAGAAGAGATGGAGCACATTCTCTTTTTTTTTTTTTTTTTTGAGACAGAGTCTCTCCCTGTCACCCAGGCTGGAGTGCAGTGGCACCATCTCGTTTCACTGCAAACTTTGCCTCCCTGGTTGAAGCGATTCTCCTGCCTCAGCCTTCCCAGTAGCTGGGATCCAGGCATACCCCATTGCACCTGGCTAATTTCTGTATTTTTAGTAGAGGTGGGGTTTCACCATGTTGGCCGGACTTCTCTTGAATTCCTGACCTCAGGTGATCCACCCACCTTGGCCTCCCATAGTGCTGGGATTACAGGCCTGAGCCAGTACGCCCGGCCCACATTCTCTTTTTACAGATGAAGAAACAGAGGTTCAGAACAAATGATGAAATGATTTGCTTTAAGTCATTCATAGTGGGATTTACACTGAAAATGTGGACTAGATGCCACACTGGATGTGAAATCACTCAGTGAATGTGAAGTTGCTAATCTAGTTTACTCACTAAACGTTGCTGAGTGTCAGTTTCCTTATAATACTCCCTCTGGCACTGATGTTTTTGTTACATTATGAGATAGTGATGTCATCCATAGGTATAGCTTGTCCCACCCATTACATTTGATTGACAGGGGAACCAGTTGGGGTTGGCAGGTAGTTAACCGTTTCTACTTTTTATAAATAAGTGTACTGAAGCTAATTTAGTCTTATTCAGCAAGTACAGTGTGACACTGGGTACCAGATTGACTGTGTCCCTGCCCTTGTTGATATCATTTCTTCAGACTGCTAGTCCTGGGCCTTTTGATGAGCCTATTCTGTGAGGTGGGGGAAAGAGAGGTTTGGGACCAGAGAGGTTAAGTCCTTGATGAGGGTACACAGCTTGCTAAGGAGCAAGAAAGGGGAGAGCAGAGGTCTCCTGGCCACTAGTACCCTGCAGTTGCCTGTCCTGCCACAAATCACCAAGGGTGGGATGGAGTTTAGAATGTGACCACACAGTATGGGACCTGGCAAGTGATGAAGGCCCTCTGGCCTTATGCTGTTTGTCCTGGGGTCTAGAAATGGACTTTTCTAATTTCTCCAAGCCTCCCACCCACCTCACCTGGTCCCACAGCTGCTGCTTCCTGCCGTAGCTGCTCTTATGGTAGAGCATCATGATGAATCGCTTCCAAATAAGTCTGGGAGAAACTTGGCCTCGCCATATTTGGGAGTTCTGGTTCTCATCCCTGAGTGCTTCTGAGAGAGCGTCTCACTCACTCCAGCCCAGGCTGGAGTAGTGGCGTGATCATGGCTCACTGCAGCTGGGACCACCCAGGCTCAAGTGATCCTCCCAGCTCATCCTTCAAAGTAGCTCGGACTACAGGCATGAGCCCCCACGCCTGGCTAATTAAAATTTTTTTTTGTAGAGATAGGTTCTTACTATGTTGCTCAGGTAGATCTTGAATTCCTGAGCTCAAGTCATCCTCCTGCCTCAACGTCCCAAAGTTCTTGGATCACAGGCGTAAGCTACCACACGTGGCCACGATTATATTTTATGGAAGCTGGCAGTTTGCTATGGTATCTGTGTAACAGAAGCAAATATTTTCCATTATTTGTGTTTGTGTGCTGAAACTAAAAGTGGCACTTCATGGTCGCTTCAGATTTGTCAGTGCAGCAGTACAGAGACTGTGGCTTTGCAACCCTGTGTGATCCCCAGCCTTCCATTGAGTAGTAGAAAGGCCTTGTACAAGTTATTTCAGCTCGCAGAGCCTTGGGCGTCCCAGTTAGTAAAATGAAGGTTGTGATAGTGCTTTCCTCACAGGGCTGTTGTGGGATGTGGCACAATGTGGGTAAAGCTCCTGGCATGGTTTGGCACATGATAGTTGCTGCTCCATTCTCCCTTCCCTGCCTTTCCCTTGATCTCACCAGTTGTTTTCTTTCCATCAGACCTCTCTTATTTCTCCCCCTTTCTAGTACAGGTAGGTGTAACACTTTCTTCACATTGCTAGGGAGTTCAATCAGTTAACGTATCATTTTGTGATTGGTTAAGTTTCCTTTAAAGCATCTATGTTATTAATCCCAGCTACTCAGGAGGCTGAGGCAGGAGAATCACTTGAACTCGGGAGGCAGAGGTTGCAGTGAACTGAGATCACACCACTGCACTCCAGCCTGGGTGACAGTGCAAGACTCCATCTCAAAAAAAAAAAAAAGTCATTAATGATGTTCTAAGACCAGAATAGACCAGCATATTTATCATTTATCAGTATAGGTTGAACTATGTAGAAATAGCTCTTTTAAATGCATTTCAGTATGTATTTAATATATGTACTTTCAGAGTATTTATCCTTATATAGTATCTTCATCATTTTACCCTAAAAATCAGAAGTTTACACCAAAAGCCACACCTTAAAGGCAGCTTCTTGACTTTAGCGACTTTTACACCTTTTCCTTCTGCTGATGTACACATGGTATTCATGTGAGCGGTGCTTGCATACATAGATATTCGTGACACTGACTGGCAAGTGCTCTCCCACTCCTGTTTGTGCTCCACAAGCACCTCTAGTGAGTTCAGAGTGGTGATGTGGTGCGGAGACCCTTGAATGTTCTTTAATGAAAAAAGTATATCCTTCTCAAACTTCATTTCTCAAATATCCCAAACTGCGGTTTCTTTGTGTGACACACTTGATACATGATTTTGAAACATCAATGTGTCATGGTAGCCCATTTAAGAACCAGAGCTTTAGCCCAGCTCTTTCATGGTACAAACGAGGAAACAGAACAAGTGGGGATTAGAACACTTGTGTCCTGATCTGGTCCAGTGCTTTTCAGCTATCATGTGATCATCGGATGAGTTCAGTTTGTCAGGTTTTAGGAGTCATAAGCACGAGAACATTGCTAAAAGTCTTAAGATTTAAAAATGGGAGTTCTTATCTGTAATTGATTATTATCTTTGGCATGTAATTTGATAAATACAAAGCAGTTCACGTCATGTACAAGAGTTTCTCACCAGATGCAGTGGCTCACACCTGTAATCCTAGCACTTTGAGAGGCTGAGGCAGGATGATCCCTTGAGCCCAGTAGTTTGAGACCAGACTGGGCAAGATGGTGAGACCCCCTCTTTACAAAAAACAAATTTAAAAAATGTAGCTGGGTGTGGTGGCGTGCGCTTGTAGTAGTAGCTACTCGAGAGGCTGAGGCGGGAGGATCACTTGAGCCCAGGGATTTGAGGCTGCAGTGATTCGTGATTGTGCCACGGCACTCCAGCCTGGGGAAGAGTGAGACCCTGTCTCAAAAAAAAAAAGGAAGAGTTTCTCAAAGTCACTATTTTTCAACCTGGGGGTCACAATTGTAGGTCATAAATTTATTTTAGCTGAAACAGCCCTTGCCACCTGAGCCATAATGTTTTTCAACTGCATGGGTCTGTTTTGGGCTCTCCAGTTTGTCTATCCTGTGCCAATTCCACTGATTAACTTATTGCTAAGGCTTGCTGTCTGGTAAGACAAATCTTCCTACCTGATTTTTTTTTTCTTTCCCTTCAGGGTGTTTTGGCTCTTTCATATAAATTTTAGGATGATTTTGTCAAGGTCTATGAAAAACCTTGTTGGTTTTTTTATTTGAATTGCATTGAATTTATGGATTATTTAGGAGAGAATTGACGTCTTTGCCATAATGATTATTCTAACCCAGAATATGCATATAAATCCATTTGTCTAGGTATTGAATATTCTTCCCATTTTTGAGACATGGTCTCGCTCTGTTGCCCGGGCTGGAGTGCAGTGGCATGATCTCAGCGCACTGCAACCTCCACCTGCTGGGCTTAAGCGATCTTCTCACCTCAGCCTCTTGAGTAGCTGGGACCACAGGCATGTGCTACCACTCAGCTAATTTTTTACAATTTTTGTAGAGACAGAGTTTTGCCATGTTGCCCAGGCTGGTCTCGAACTCCTGGACTCAAGTGATCTGCCCACCTTGGCCTCCCAGAGTGCTGGGATTACAGGCGTGAGCCACTGCACCCAGCCAAGTCTTTCATATCTTTCAATCAAGTTTAAAAGCATTTTGCCATACAGGTCTCACACATCTTTTGTTAGATGTATTTCTAGGTACTTTATGGTGTTTGATGTTTATGCTATTCTATTTAAAATTGCATTTTAAAGCTTGCTGGTTTATAGAAATGTAATTTTTTTATTGTAAAAAACACATAACGTAAAATTTGCTATGTTATTCTTAAGTGTACAGTTCAGTAGTGTTAAGTATAGTCAAATTATTCTGAAGCAGATCTCCAGAGTTTTCATTTGCATAGATGCAACTCTGTACCCATTAAACAGCTCTCCTTCCCCATTCCTTCCCAGTCCCCTGGTAACTACCATTGTAGTTTTCTGTCTGTATGAATTTGACTAGATACTTCATATAAGTGGAATCATACAGTATTTGTCTCTTTGTATGTAATTGATTTTTATACATTGCTCTTGTTGCTTGTCACCTTGCTGATCTTGTTTATTATTTCCAAATGATTTGTTTGTAGGTGAGTTTTAGTTTTCTATACAGTGATATCATCTGACTATAATTACAGTTCTCATTCTTTTCTCTCTTTATATCCGTTTCTTTTCCTTGTCTCATTGTTCCAACCCCAGACCTCCAGTACAGGGTTAAATAGAGGGTAATACTGGGTAGCTTTTTGTGTTTTTTAAAAGGAATTTTAATATATTATCATTAGGAGTCATATTTATTGTAGATTTTTAAAATCAGGTTGAGGAAGTGCCTTTCTATTCCTAGTTTGCCAGTTCTTAATTTTGACTCATGAATGGGTGTTTTAATCACATGCTTTTTCTTCATTGAGATAATCATATTTTTTTCATCAAATTTGATGGTGGAAAAAATTATACTGGATGATTTTGTAGTGTGAAAACACTCTTGCATTCCTGGGATAGACCCAATTTGGTCATTATGTATTGTTCTCTTTATACATTTCTGATTTTTTATTTTATTTTATTTTTTATTTTTTATTTTATTTTTTATTATTATTATTTTTTGAGATGGAGTCTCACTCTGTCGCCCAGGCTGGAGCGCAATGGTGTGATCTCAGCTCACTGCAACCTCCACCTCTCAGGTTCAAGTGATTCTCCTGCCTCAGCCTCCCGAGTAGCTGGGACTACAGGCACCCGCCACCACACGCGGCTAATTTTTATATTTTTAATAGAGACAGGGTTTCACCATGTTGGCCAGGATGGTCTCGATCTGGCCTCCCAAAGTGCTGGGATTACAGGTGTGAGCCACTGCGCCTGGCCATATTTCTGATTTTTTAATATTTTATTTAGGATTTTTGTGTTAGTGCTCTTGAGTGAGATTGACCTGTAATTTATTGAATTCTGTGTGCCAGGTAGGTAAAGAATGTAACCAAGTCAAGGCATAAGACATACAAGGTACTTATCTCATGAAGCCTTTAGGTGATGATGGAAATAAACAAGATGATGAGATGGAAAACAGCTTGCAGCAGATAGGGGGCTACTTAAGAAAGAGTGGCTTAAGTGAGCACCCCTCTGAGGAAGTGAAGTTTATACCTGAAGTATGAGAAGGAGTGGCTAGGCAGAGAGAAGGGGAGAGATCCTTCTGGGCTGAAGGAGCAGCAGGTGCCCAGCCCTGAGGTTGGAGAGACGTTGGAATGTTTTGAGTTACACGAAGCTGGCTGCCATGTTGAGAGGCCAGTGGTTTGAGATGTAGTTGAAGAGATGAGCCCAGCATGCTGGGATTGAACATGAGGCAGGGATTTGCACATTGTTCCTAGGATCCTGGCAAGCCATGGAAGGGTTTTACTATTATAATTAGTAGAGAAAGATAATAAGTTCTTGTTTAAAATCTAAATGCTTGAACAAAACCCTGTAATCCTTCATATTAGTATTCTCTGAATGGTTGGTCCTTCTCCCCACTCCATTTAAAGGTTCACTGGCTACTTCATTGTTAAAATTTTTATCCTGAAGTTTAAGTAATCATATTCATTGGTTATCTTTCTGTATTTTAATTAAATAGGTAGTACCTGGATTATTATGGTATGTTGTCAGATGGTAGAGTGTAATTTGAATGAAGTATAGGTAATCTTTTATCTCTGGAGAGGGAAATATACCTAAAATGTGGCAGATGTTGGAAGAGTAGATACTAATGAAGTCTTGGTGTACAGACTTAAATTATCCCTATATCCCAACTTGCACAAAAGCTTTTTAAACAATTCAACTTTTTATTTTGAGATAATTGCAGATTTCCATGCACTTGTAAAAAATAATACAGAGATTTTTGGTGTACTTTTTACCCTAAGTTTCCCTCAATGATAACACTTTGCAAAACTATAATATAATATGTAATAACCTGGATATTGACTCTTGATACAGTCAAGATACAGATCAGTTCTATCACCATAAGGATCCTTGATGTTACCCTGAAATTTTTCTCTTGTCCTAACATTTTGTGATGTTATATTTACATTTCACATTTAAGTGTGATCCATTTTGAGTTATTTCTGTAAGGTGTGAAGTTTAGGTCAAGGTGTATTTATTTTGCCTATGGATATCCATTTGCTCCAGCATCATTTTTTGAAAAGGCCTTTTTTTCCCCCTGTTGCGTTGCTTTTGTCAAAAATTATTTGGGCATACTTGTGTGAGTCTGTTTCTGGGTTCTCTTCTCTTCATTCATCTATGTATCTTTCTGCCATTCTCACACCGCCTTGATCATTGTAGCTATATGGTAGGTTTTAGTATCAATCAGGTAGGGTGATTACTCCCATTTTATTCTTTTCAAGATTATTTTTAGCTATTCTGGGGCCTCTGCCGTCCTATATACATTTTAGAATAAGCTTGTCCAAGTCTACAAAAAATCTTGTTGGGATTTTAATTGGCATTTCAGTAAGCCTGTAAGTCAGTTTAGGGAGAGTTTACTTCTTGACTATGTTGAGTTTTTCAGTCCCTGAACATGAAATGTTTATTTTTTTAGGTCTTTGATTTCTTTCCTTAGCATTTTGTAATTTTCAGCATACAGATTTTGTAAACTTTTTAAATTTACACCTAATTATTTAGGTTTTTTGGAGTGATTGTAAATGATGTTATGTCTTTAAATTTGGTTTCCGCATGTTCATTTTTTTGTTTTTGTTTTTTGTATGTTTATCTTGTATTCTGTGACCTTGCTCAGTTCATTATTTTTGGAGTTTTTTTTTTTTTTTTTAATTGGTTCCTTAAGATTGTCTACTTAGACAGCCATATCATCTACAAATCAGGACAGTTTTATTTTTTTCCGAGCTGTGTACCTTTTATTTCTTTTCTTTGTCTTATTGAACAGGCTAGAACTTACAGGACTTTGTTGGAAAAGAGTGGTGAGAGCAGACATCCTTGCCTTGTTCTTGATTTCAGGAGGAAAGCATTCAATCTTTTACCATTAGGAATGATGTTAAGGTAACCCTATAGCCCAGCTTATGGGATAGATTTTTTATAGATGCTCTTTATCAGGTTGAGTTTGTTTCCCTCTATTCCTAACTTGCTGAGTGTTTTTACCATGAATGGTTGTTGGATTTTGTCACATGCATTTTCTGCATCTGTTGATACCATGAGTTTTCTTCTTTAGCCTTTTGATATACTGGATTACAGTAATTGATTTTTAAATGTTGAATTAGCCTTGCATACCTGGAACAAATGCCACTTGCTCATGGTGTATAATTTTTCTTATACACTGAATTTAGTTATTTAAATTTTCCTCTGTACTGTTTTAGTAGCATCCTACTTATTTTGATTTGTTTCAATTTTATTTTCATTCACTTTTTTTAATTTGCAAATTTTCTTGGAGACTTCCTCTTTGACCTGTAGATTATTTAGAAGTGTATTGCTTAATTTTCAAGTGTTCAGAGATTTTCTTACTGTTAGTGGTTTCTAATTGGATTCCATTGTGGTCAGAAAACATACTTTGTATGGTTTTCATTTCTCTTAAAGTTTGTTGAGGTTTGTTGTATGGCCAAGGATATGGCTTCAGTGAATGTTCTATAAGTACTTGAGAAAAATATATATTCTGTATTATTGGGTGGGCTGTTCTATATATTAATTAGATCATGTTCATTGATGGCGTCGTTGAGTTCTTCTATAACCCTATTCTGCCTAGTTTTAAAAAAAACAATTTTCTTTCTTTTCAAAAACTTAAAATTTTAAAAATTGTATTTTGTCTTTCTCATTTTCTTTTTCTTTTATTCATCTTGTTTTTGACCAGGTTCATCATATTCAAGTGTCTAGTAGTTTTATCAGTTGCTGAAAACGGATATGTTAAAGTTCCCAAATGTGATTGCTGCTATGTCTCTTCTTTCAGCTCTGTAATAGTTTTTGCTTCATGAATTTTGAGGCACTCTTTGGTTCCTACACATTTAGGATTGTTATGTCTTTCTGGTAGATTGATCCATTTATTATTATGTGTCATTATATAATATAATCCTTTTCATCTCTAGTAATTTTCTTTGCTCTGAAGTCTACATCATGTGATATTAATATTTCCGCTTCAACTTTTTAATTAATGCTTGCATGTTGTCTTTTTCTGTCCTTTTCCTTTCAACCAGTTTACCTGTGTCTTTGAATTTGAAGTGAGTTTCTTGTACTCACCATATAGTTGGGTTGTGTTTTTATCCACTCTACCATTATCTACCTTTTAATTAGCATATATGCACCATTCACATTTAAGGCAATTGATGGTTTATTCAGACCAGAGCCTGCCATTTTACTCTTTTCTGTTCATTTTCTTTTTCTCATTCTTCTGTTTCTCCTTTCTTGCCTTCCCGTGGATTATTTGAATATTTTTTAGATTTTCATCTGGATTTATTTATTTATTTTTTTGAGATGGAGTCTTGCTTTGTCACCCAGGGTGGAGTGCAATGGCATAGTCTTGGCTCACTGCAACCTCTGCCTCCTGGGTTCAAGCGATTCTCCTGCCTCAGCCTCCTGAGTAGCTGGGACTACAGGCATGTGCCACCACACCCAGCTAATTTTTTGTATTTTTTGGTAGAGATGGGGTTTCACCATGTTGGCCAGGCTGGTCTTGAACTCCTGACCTCGTGATCTGCCCACTTCAGCCTCCCAAAGTGCTGGGATTACAGGTGTGAGCCACCACGCCTGGCCATCTTGATTTATTTAAAGTGATTTTTAGTGTAATTGCTTTGAATAGTTTTCTCAGTGGTTGGTTTGGGTATTAAAATATACAGAGTTGACTTACATGGTATCAGTGTTTTACCACTTGAATGAAGTGTGGAAATCTTCCATTTCAGTTCTCTTTCCATCCTCACTTTTAAATAATACTGTGTTGGGTATCAGAAGTTCTTACAATGTTTGCTTCATTACATACGATTTAGAAAGCTCGTGAAGAGAGGAGGATAATCTGTCATAGTCCCCGTATTTCTGCTCTTACTGTTCTTTCTTCCTTTTTGATGCTCTAGGATTCCTTCTTTTAACTTTTCTGTTCGAAGAACTTCCTTTAGCTATTCTTCAAGGGTTGGTCTGCTAGTGACATTCTTTTTGTTTTTCTTTGTCTCAGATATATGGTAACTTAAAATAATTTTAGTTTGAAAAGTTTCAAATGTACAAATAAAACTTTATTTACCTGTCACTCAGCATCAACAGATACCAACCTGCTGCCACTCTTCTTTCTCTAATATGGATTTCCATCTCTTTTTTTTTTTTTTGAGATGGGGTCTTGCTCTGTCATCCAGGCCCAGAGTGCAGTGGCGTGATCTCGGCTCACTGCACCCTGTGTCTCCCAGGCTCAG
Source organism: Colobus angolensis palliatus (assembly GCF_000951035.1). Lineage (NCBI taxonomy): Eukaryota > Metazoa > Chordata > Mammalia > Primates > Cercopithecidae > Colobus > Colobus angolensis. Next base: position 19,795,360 of record NW_012110919.1, on the reverse strand, counting down.
GTGATCCACTTCAGCCTCTGAAGTAGCTGGGACCACAGGCGCATGCCACAATGTCCGGCCAATTTTTTGTATTTTTGGTAGAGATAGGGTTTGACTATGTTGCTGAGGCTGGTCTCGAACGCCTGAGCTCAATCAATCCACCTGCCTTGGCCTCCCAAAGTGCTGGGATCACAGACGTGAGCCACCGTAACTGGCCTCCATCTTTTTTATTTAGTAAAATAAAAGAGGTCTTACAGTGTATCTCACATGTGCTGAAGGATGTTATAAAATTACCTTTTTGGTTTTTAGTTTTTCTTAAAGACCAGTGTAATAGTAGAATTTTTTGAAATTTTTGGAAGACCTGGTATGAACTAGAAACAGTAGTATCCTCATTTTATAGATGAGGAAATAAAGGCTTAGGAAAGTAAATAACTTACCTGAGGTCACATACTTTTTATTTGTTTCATTAGAATGCCTCCTTTAGTTCCAAGAGAACCCGGATGTCTTCTAGCAGGAACTGTAACAGATTTGAGGGAGCTTTATGTTTGTTTCAAAAGCCTCTTTTATTGTTTTGTCCTCTGCCTGTGGGTACATGCTGGGTTGCTGTTTCAGTGGTTTTCTCAGATAGCACATTTATTTTGTTTGTGGCAGGTATGTGTGTAGTTACCAGTAGTGACAAAAGCTAAGTTACTTGATGATGGCATTTTAAATTTCAACTTGTTTCTTTTCCTGTTAGTTGTCTATCAACATCTATGACTATAACTGCCACGTGGACTTGATCAGGCTGCTCCGGCTGGAAGGGGAGCTTACCAAGGTGAGGATGGCCCGCCAGAAGATGAGTGAGATCTTTCCCTTGACTGAAGGTAAGCTTCAGCAGTCAGGCTGCTTTTAGAAACAGAAGAAACAAGGCTTGTATATTTGTTTCAATGTTGAAAATGGGACATGCTCCTTGTAGAAAACCTGGAACATACAGTGTAGTGGAAAGAAGAAAACCCATCAGGGTTAGCTATTTTTAGTTTATTATCTTGTAGTTTTTTGCAAAATGTAGTTATGATCATATAACACGGATTTTGAATTCTGATTTTTTAATTATAACGTTATGGTAAACATTTGTAATGTAATTAACCTTGAATCCCCTTTCTCTATTTCCCATTTCAGTATTTATTTAATCCATTCTCTTGAAACCAGAAAATTATAAATATATTTAAACTTTTACAGACAGTTTTTTATGTAAATGTTTCATACGTTAATTGTTCCAGAATAGTTGGGCATTTAGGTTATTTCTACTTATTTGCGTATTAGAAACATAATTGCACTGAACAACTCTTTAGTTCAGTCTTCATGAATATTCATAAGTGATCTTTTGGGCAGTGCTTAGGACACTTTGGTCCTAGATCCCACTCTGCCCCTTTTCCCTTCTGCAAAGCATAACTGCCGAGTGTAGATGCTAGAGTCAGATGACCTAGATTAATTCCTGGCTACATCGTTTACTGTCTGTGTGACCTTAAGCAGATTATGTAAACATTCTGAGGCTCAGTTTTTCTAGCAGTTAAATGATGGCAACAGTAGTTTCTGCCTTGTAATGTATGACAGAATAGGATAGGCTATTCTACCTATAATACCTAACACATGCCTGGCATGTCGTAATCCTTAAATAGATGTCATTATTTTTAGTGTTACTATCACCAGCCTTACAGGATTATGATAAAGACTGAATGAGAAAAGTGCTTTGCCAAATATGAAATGCCTAACAAGTGGAGGATATTATGATTTTAGTGACTTGATCTTATTTGGAAGCATAAAACCTCCTATGTGCTTAGTTCAGGTTTTAAGAAGTGAATTTCTGGAACAATGCCAGGTTGTGTAAGATGGATGAAACATTTGCATGCTGATGTCTCTTGGTAAAGTCCCTGCTCTCAGCCTCCCCTTTGGTATTAATGCGGGAAGTACTCTTGTCTCGTAGAGCTCTGGCTGGAGTGGCTGCACGACGAAATCAGCATGGCCCAGGACGGCCTGGACAGAGAGCATGTGTATGACCTCTTTGAGAAAGCTGTGAAGGATTACATTTGTAAGTTCCCGTGGACTTTTTTAGGATATCTGAAAATGTCATGTAGATCGGTCTGCTGTTGAGGACTATATTATGAGATGCTGCTACCCAGAAAAGGGAACGTTAGTCTCATAATTAGCAAGATTTAAGTTCAGTCGTCTTATCATTGTCTTTGTTCTGTAATTGGGGAAGTTTAGTTTTAAAATAAAAGTGGAAGAAGCACCTGTAGTAAGGGAATGAATATGCTCACACTCAGGATGTGTTGACAGAACTTACATGGTATTTCCTGCTGATCTTTTATACATTGAATAGGTTTTTAGAGGTTTTAGACAAGATGCTTTAAAAAAAAAAGATGAAAACATTAAAAGAAAACCTTTTTATTTTGAAGTAATTATAGAGTCATAGGAAGTTGCAGAAATAGTACAGAGAAGTCTTGTGTACTCACTTTACCCAGTTTCCTCCAATATCTTGTTTCTGTAGTACAAAATCAAAACCAGGAAAATGACCTTGGAACAATGGGAAAAAAAGACATTTTATTACATGTGTAGATTCATCTAACCACTGCTGCAGTCCACATACAGAATCGTTCTGTCCCCACAGAGACCTCCCTCGCCTGCTGGTATTGACATCTTACCAGTGCAAGTGGAGTATAGAAGACTCACCTCCCTTTAAGTCTCTTTACTGTCCCCTGTATATAGTATAAGTGTCTTAAATATTTTCTGTATGTGAACTGGGGACCACATCAGACAATGCTCTGGACAAAATGCTATTAAAAAGCGTTTTAAGGCTGGGCGTGGTGGCTCACACCTGTAATGCCAGAACTTTGGGAGACTGAGACTGGTGGATCACTTGACATTGGGAACTCAAGACCAGCCTGGCCAACATGGCAAAACCCCGTCTCTGCTAAAAATACAAAAATTAGCCAGGCATGGTGGCACGTGCTTGTAATCTCAGCTACTCAGGAGGCTGAGGCAGGAGAATTGCTTGAACTGAGGAGGTGGAGGTTGCAGTGGCTGAGGCTGTGCTACTACACTCCAGCCTGGGCAACAGAGTGAGATTCTGTCTCAGAAGAAAGCATTTTAAGGCCAGGCTTGGTGGCTTATGCCTGTAATCCCAGCAATTTGGGAGATCAAGGCAGGCAGATCACTTGAGCCCAGGAGTTTGAAATCAGCCTGCCCAGCATGGGGAAACCCCATCTCCACTAAAAATACAATTAGCTGGGCGTGATGGCATGCAGGCCTGTAATCCCAGCTACTCAGGTGGCTGAGGCATGAAAATTGCTTGAACCCAGGAGGTGGAGGTTGCATTGGACCAAGATTGTGCCACTGTACTCCAGCCTGGGCGACAAAGTAAGACTCTGTCTCAGAAAAAAAATTAAAAAAGGCATTTTAAAAATTTCCCCTTTCAGACTGGGGGTGGTGGCTCACAGCTGTAATCCCAGAACTTTGGGAGGCTGAGGCAGGTGGATCTCGAGTTCAGGAGTTTGAGACCATCCTGGCTAACACGGTGAAACCCCATCTCTACTAAAAATACAAAAAAACTAGCCAGGTGTGGTGGCGCACACCTGTTGTCCCAGCTACTCGGGAGGCTGAGGCAGGAGAATCGCTTGAACCCAGGAGGTGGAGGGTGCAGTGAGCCGAGATCATGCCTCTGCACTCTAGCCTGGGTGACAGAATGAGATTCTGTCTCAAAAATCAAACAGACAATTTCCCCTTTCAGATTTCATATCCTCTTCCTTGTTGATTTCCCACTGGGAGCAGTCCCCCTTGTGAGAAGCATTGCTACTTACCATATAGACTGTTCTGAGATGGAGAATTTTTTGTGTATCTTTGCAAGCTAAAAAGAATTCACAGTTTTTTGGTTTATGATCTGTATAATGAAAATAAGAGGTGTTTTATGAATATACAAGTATAGTATGTGTGTGTGTGTGTGTGTTCTTTTTTTTCTTTTTTTTTTTTTGAGAGTCTCGCTCTGTCACTCAGGCTGGAGTGCAGTGGTGTGATCTCGGCTCACTGCAACCTCCCCCTCACCTGAGTTCAAGCGATTTTCCTGCCTCAGCCTCCCAAGTAGCTGGGACTACAGGCGCCTGCCACAATGTCCGGCTAATTTTTGTATTTTTAGTAGAGACGGGGTTTCACCATATTGGCCAGGCTGGTCTCTAACTCCTGACCTTGTGATCTTCCCACCTCAGTCTCCCAAAGTGCTGGGATTATAGGCGTGAGCCACTGCACCTGGCCAAATGTATTTTTAAAAACTATACCTGTACCTCTGCTCTGTGGCCCATGAGTCTTCTTTTAGAACCACTGATAATTTTAGCAGTGCATGGTGTTCCCATGATTTCTGATGATCCTGTTACCCACTTCTTTCTCTCTCACAGCCATTGTTAATAGCACCAGTTATCTTTTTCTGAGGATCTATGGTCTTCCCCAGACTGTAATGTTTTTTGGTCCTTTATGGTCATCTCTGCTGTTAGGCCTTCACTGTCATTTAGTGCTGCTGTCTGAGAACTTTTTTGGTAGGCACATTTCTTTTGTTTTGCATCAGTTTTGATATTTGGGTATTTTATATCCCAAACTAATTGAACACTTCTTATTTTTAGGTCCTAACATTTGGCTAGAGTATGGCCAGTACTCAGTTGGTGGGATTGGTCAGAAAGGTGGCCTTGAGAAAGTTCGCTCCGTGTTTGAAAGGGCGCTCTCGTCTGTTGGTTTGCATATGACCAAAGGACTCGCCCTTTGGGAGGCTTACCGAGAGTTTGAAAGTGCGATCGTGGAAGCTGCTCGGGTGAGTACCTGTGGTTGTCTCTGAACGGGCTGGGGCTGTCTTTGTAAGTCTCCTTGGAAGGATTATTTTGAAACACATGTCCAGGATGAATCTTGCAGTTCATATAGTTAACCAAATGGTCTTTGCCAATCCCTTAGTGGTTGGGTGATAGATAACCTGTTTTTATACCCCTTCTAGCATTTGGTACAATATGTATGGAAGAGGTTGTATACAATTTTTTAGCTTGAACTGAAAATTTGTTGAGATACTTTTTGAAGTAGAAAGAACCAGAGTTGGCCAAGTGAGGTGGCTCATGCTTGTAATCCCAGCAGTTTGGGAGGCTGAGGCCAGAGGATCTCTTGAGTTCAGGAGTGCAAGACCAGCCTGGGCAATATAGTGAGACCCCATCTCTACAAAACATAAAACATTAGCCGGGTGTGATGGCATATGCCTGTGATCCTAGCTACTCAGGACTCTGAGGTGGGAGGATTGCATGAGCCTGAAGCATGAGGCTGTAGTGAGCTGTGATCACACCACCGCACTCCAGCCAGGGTGACAGTGAGAACCCTTCTCAAAAGAAAAAACAAAGAAAGAACCACAGTTTGTTACTTACTACTAATTTGCTTCTTTAGCCCGTAGCTGGCTTCCTTTCCCCTTTTGACCGGGAACAAACCTTTGATTCACAGCTTGAGAAAGTCCACAGTCTTTTCCGGCGACAGTTGGCGATCCCACTCTATGGTAAGAGAAACTGACATGTCAATAGCCAGCCCTCTGTGGTTTTTAAAATACTTTGGGGGAACGACATGTAGTTAGACCTTTCCCACCATCCTGTGAGGCAGGTAAAGCTTGTGTTCTTACTGTCCTTGGATATTGTCTCTCGGGATGAAGTCCTAGGTAAAAACATCTTGAATGTTAGTGCTTAAGAGGGTTGTGAGGGTCAGAAGCAGGACTGGAAGCCAGACTCCCTGATTCCCAGGTGAGAGCTCTTTTCTCCTTTGAGACCTAGCTGGAAAGGCAGAGATAGGGTCTCTGAAAGGAATAGTGAATGACACCTGTATTTTTGGGGGAAACGTCATTGAACAAGAGTTCCATTATAATCATTTTATCTTCATAAGTAATCTCTTCCGTAACAGCAGGAATTTTACGTGGGTTTAGATCATTCCTTTGTGGGAGGGATTTGGTTCAGAAGTGCAGCTGATTGGAAGTACTCATAAGTGAGTTTCTTGGGGGTTGGTAAAGAGTTTCCTTATTTGGTAAATACATTTTGGCAATCTAAGCCTTTGAGTCTTTGGAGCTGTGAGTGTATGTGTGCTGGGAGGATTTTTCTGAGTATGGGAAGAGTTTGGCATGGCTGTTGTGTTCGTTCCCTAGACACAGGCATGTGTTGTACATACATACTCAGAACCTCTGGGCAACTTTACTGGAGCCCAGGTGTTATTTCTCTTCATGGTTTATTGGATTTAACACGTTATAAAGTAGTTGTCTAATCAAATGATTGAGTGTCATGCAGCAAAGGCTAGAGCTGAGCTGGCTTGCAGATTTCACTTCACCTACCAGCGTGAAACAGCCTAGCATAGTGATTAGAGTGTGAACTTGAGCCAGACTGCCTGGGTTCACAGCCTTGCTCTACCATTAACTGTAGACAAGCAGCTGAACCCTCTGCCTCAGTTTCCTCAACTGCAAAATGAGGATCACAATAGATAACTTAGTAGAGTGGAGCTGACTGAATGAGTTAATGGATGTGAAGTGTTAGAACATAGGCAACACTGGGTAAGTGTTGTTAAATTGTTGCTACTAGTGTCATTGACTGATTAATTATAGCTGGGAGGGTTGCCTGGGACATTGTTTTGAGACAGATTCTGCAGACAGGTTTGGGCTCAGCAGAAATCAAAATTTGATCAGTAAGAGCTGCCATGGCCACAGATGTGGGAGGGGCTAGTGGCACCTGAGTCTCATGGTTTAGTCTGTATTTGGGTTGATAAAGCCCAATGGCAACACCCACGGGGCTGAATCCATCTTTCAATAGATATGGAGGCCACATTTGCAGAGTATGAAGAATGGTCAGAAGACCCAGTACCAGAGTCGGTAATTCAGAACTATAACAAAGCACTACAGCAGCTGGAGAAATATAAACCCTATGAAGAAGCACTGGTAAGTGTTGACTTTAGTAAACCTCTCTCTACAAACCTTTCCCTGATGGATAGTTGCAAGTTAAACAGTATCTTTAAAATGTTTTGTTGTGAAATATATAGAGTGTATAAATGTATACATGCAGTTTGCATACTAATAATAAAGTGAACATCCATGTACCTACCACCCAGGTTAAGAAATAGAACATTGCCAGTACCTTAGAAGTCTCCTATGTGCCCCTCTCCGATTGCCTCCTCCTCCCTCTCCCGAGAGGTAATCACTTTCCTGACTTTTGTGATAATCATTCCCTTGCTTTTCTTTATAGTTTTACAAGCTATGAAAGTATCCTTAATTAATATGTTTAATTTTGCTTGCTTTTGAACTTTTATATATTGGAATCATGCTGTATATTTTATTTTCATCGAACATGCTTTTGGGTTTTACTCATGTTGCTAAGTATAGTTCCAGTGCATTTGTTTTCACTGCTGTAAAGTTGTCTGTGTACTGCAATGTATTTATCTATGTTGCTGGATAGTTGGGTCATTTCCAGTTTTTTGCTAGGAGGATGAGCAGTGCCACTCTGAATATTCTTGTGTGTGTCTCCTTGTACACATGAGAAAGAGTTTCTCTAGAATACTTAGGAAGGACTTTCCTGGATCATAGTGTGTTGTTAAAGTGTTTTCCAGGTTATCAGTTTGCACTGCTGTGAGCATTATCTGAGAGTTCTCGTTGCTTGTGCCAATCTTGGATATTGGACATACTTAAATTCTACTTAATTTGATGAATTTGAAATTGTAGTTTTAATTTGTATTTCCCTGGTTACTAATGAAGTTGAGCATCTTTTCACGTGGATTCAATTGGCCATTCAAGTTTTTGTGCGTGTTAAAGTCTTCAGGCTGGGCACAGTGGCTTATGCCTATAATCCCAGCACTTTGGGAGGTGAAGGCGGGAGGATTGCTGGAGCCCAGGAATTTGAGATCAGCCTGGGCAACGTAGCATGACCCTGTCTCTACAGAAAAAAAAATTAGTCGGGCTTGGTGGCACGTGTCTATGTGTCTGTAGTCCCAGCTACTCCAGAGGTGAAGCCCAGGAGGTCAAGGCTGCAGTGAGCTGTAATCATGCCACTGCATTCTCGCCTGAGTGACAAAGCAAAACCCTGTTTCTTAAAAAAAATGTGTTTGGGCCGGGCGCGTTGTACGCTTGTAATCCTAGGAGCCCGAGGCAGGCGAATCACGAGGTCAGGAGTTTGAGACCAGCCAGGCCAACATAGTGAAACCCCGTCTCTACTAAAAATACAAAAAATTAGCTGGGCATGGTGGCTGGTGCCTGTAATCCCAGCTATTTGGGAGGCTGAGGCAGGGGAATCGCTTGAAGCCGGGAGATGGATGTTGCTGTGAGCTGAGATCACGCCACTGCACTCCAGCCCGAGCAACAGTGTAAGCCTCTGTCTCAAAAAAAAAAAAGTCTTTGACCCATTTCCCTTTTGATGTATCTTTTTTCTAATTGATTTGTGGGAGTGCTGAGTCTTAAGTCTTATTTTAAGCTGTATGTGTTGCAGATTTTTTCCCTAGTTTGTTGTCTTTTCACCTTTTTTTTTTTTGGAGACACAGTTTTCGCTTTTTCACCCAGGCTGGAGTGAAGTGGTGTGATCTCGGCTCACTGCAACTCCCCTACCCCCCCCCCCCCCCCAGCGTTTCAAGCGATTCTCCTGCCGCAGCCTCCTGATTAGCTGGGATTATAGGCCCTCGTCACCACGCCCGGCTAATTTTTGTGTTTTTAGTAGAGATGGGGTTTCACCATGTTGGCCAGGCTGGTCTCATACTCCTGACCTCAGGTGATCCACCTGCCTCGGCCTCCCAGAGTGCTGGGATTATAGGCGGGAGACACCGCGACGGCATTTTCACTTTTTTTTTTTTTTTTAATGGTGTCTTTTGATGAACAGTTCTTAGTGATAAATCCAATTAGATTAAAATTCTTTACCTTTTGGTTGTGCTTTTGTTGTGCTTATTTGAAAAATATTACCTAGTTAACTCTAATTTCTTATAAAAATTTTATAGTTTTCTGTTTCATATTTAGGGCCTCATCCACCTGGAATTGATTTTTAAGTGGTATGAGACTGGGTCTGGTTTCATTTTTCCATATGGAGAACCAGTTATTCTAGTACTGAGTTTGATTATTCCTTCCTGCCCTCACTGATGTGCAGTGCCACATCTGTCATAGATTAGCTGTCCATGTATGTGTGGGTCTTTCTCCTGGATTTTCTATTCTGTCCCACTGGCTTATGTTACACTGTTGTAATGATGACAGTTATAATGTTTTGCTCTTGGATAGGGTGAGTCCCATCCACCTTGTTCCTCTTCAAGAGTATCTTGGCTTTTTTTTTCTTTAGCCTTCAATGCTTCCATCAGATTTAGAATCAGCTTTTGTAGTTATGTTTTTAAAATCTTTTTTTTTTTAATTGGAATTGTATTGAACCTGGAGATCAGTTTGGGGAATTGGGGATGAATTTACATGTTCCAATCTATGAACATAGTATAGGTTTCTGCTACTTACATCTTGTCTTTCTGTAAAGCTTTATAATAATATTATAAATTTGTCCAGTGTCTTCAACATGTGACCTTTAGAGTCCCCTGCGAGGGAGAGTTGCTGGTAACAGATTTTCTCTGTTCAAAAAGGTCTTTACTTCCCTTCTTGAAAATTATTTTCTTAGGATATAGAATTCTAGACCAACAACACCAACAACAACAAAAGAATTCTGGATGGACAGTGTGTTCTCAGCAATTGATAGTATCTTTCTGTCTTCTGATGTCTGTTGTTGCTGTTGAGAAGTCAGTGGTTTATATAAATCTTGCTTCTTCAGAGGTAGTCACTGTTTTTTCTCTGACTGCTTTTAAGATCTCATTGATTTGGTTTGCTGTCCTCTGATTTCGTTGCAGTAGGTCCATGTGTGGACTGGCTTGAGGTTTTTTGGGCTTTTTGACTGTTTTTTTCTATCTTTCTTTGCCAACAGTAGGATTGTGAAGATCAAATTCTTAATATATGTCAAGCCAGCAAAAGGTTAACGTTTTACTTAGCTTGCCACCCTCATTTAGATTTTGTCCTTAGTCCTTAGTATTTCTTGTTTCTTTGCCAGTTTGTTGATGAATTTTAAGAAGATATTATATTTAATTTAGTAGTTTTAGTTGTTTTGAATGGTATAGTGTGTCTGGGTAACTAATTCTTCCTCGTTACTAGAAATAGAGGCTGTGAAACATCCCCTTTCTGAGTACGGAGCCTGTGTGTTTTCTTACTCTTCAGCACTACTACTTCTTTCTTTTTCATGTGTAAATGATTTGCATGTACCTGTTCTTCTCAAAACTCCAATCATTCAGTTATGTCATGGCCATCAGCAAAATATGCCTGAAGAGAAAACATGTCGAATAAGATTTTTTTCTAAAAAGAATTTGATCGTATGTCTTTGGATCATTAAACATTCAGCACAGCTGCCTCCATCTTCTGCATTTACCTACATTCTTCCAGGAACTGATATTTGGAATAAGAAACCTGCATCAGGCACCACGATTTTCCAGTTTGGTTGTATTAACTCGACTCAGTAGTCCAAGAACATGACTTCTGGTTTGGAAGGGTGGTTAACAGTGGTCACTGGCAAAGGTGTTGCGTTGCTCTTTCACTCAGTTCCTGATTGATGGGCCACTTAAATTCCCTGTGGTCTAGGAATGGATTTAGAAAAGGGTTTATGGAGCCTTTGTTATGACTGCCATGAACTGGCACTTTGGACCAGATGAGAAGACTCTTGTTGTGCTCAAGAAGTTGTAGAGGCCGTAGTGGAGTGGTTCTGAGAGTGAGGATTTGGCGATTCGTAGTTACTGTAGCCAGTTTTGCCAAAATTTATTTTATTTGCAGATGTGTTGTGCTTCCTGCCAGTAACTCAATTCAACTTTAATACAATTTTCCTGTACTCCAGTTGCAGGCAGAGGCACCAAGGCTGTCGGAATATCAAGCATATATCGATTTTGAGATGAAAATTGGCGATCCTGCTCGCATTCAGTTGATCTTTGAGCGCGCCCTGGTCGAGAACTGCCTTGTCCCAGACTTATGGATCCGTTACAGTCAGTACCTAGTAAGATCACTGTTCTAATTTCATTTTATTTTTGCCAATATTTATAATCTACTTAGAGTGCCAGGAGTTAGTTGCATATGGCCCTGCTCTTGCTTTTCCTCCATCCACTTTTTCTCCTCTTTGCCAACTCGTTTAGGAAGTTTTAGTGTTTCAAGTTATTTTAAAATGGTCACTAACTGTAAGTAAAATTAGCATATGGTCTGTGTTGGGGACTTAAAACAAATTGATATTTTTCTTTTAACTTTTTATTATGGAAAAAATGTAAACATATAAAAGTAGACAGATCAGTAATATGAAACTTCCTGTACCCCTCACCGAGCTTCAACAATTATTAACAATTATAGCTTTAGTTTACTTTGATCTGTAGTCTCACCTACTTGCCCCTTATGTGTTATTTTGAAGCAAATCCAGAAATGATATTTCATTGGTAAATATTTCAGTATGTGTATATAAAATATTTCAGTGTATATGTATAAAATGATCCAAATGAGGTCTATCCAGTAGGGTTGGCTGACGTCTCTGAAGGCTGTTTTAACCTATAAGTTGCTTCTGTCTTTTTTCTCCACTCCCCCTAGTGATTTTTTTTTTTTTTTTGAGGAAACCAGGTCACAAGAGACGTTTATAAGGACATTTGTTTCATCACTTGGTTGTGCTGAAACTGTCTTGTTGATGGTGAATTCTTAATAAAGTTTAATTTCCTAATTCTGGAATTCTTTATCATAGGATCGGCAACTGAAAGTAAAGGATTTGGTTTTATCTGTACATAACCGTGCTGTTAGAAACTGCCCCTGGACAGTTGCCTTATGGAGTCGATACCTCTTGGCCATGGAGAGACATGGAGTTGATCATCAAGTAATTTCTGGTGCGGATGTTTTTGTGGGAGAACTTCTAAGCTATTTGTCCCAAGTGAGATACAGAGAGCGGTGACAAAGTCATTACATCAATGTTCCCTGGGGTTTTCTTTGCGATATGGAGTGTAGTGACAAAAAGGGCTCTGAGAGATGAACTGGTTATATTTGTGGCTTCTTTGAGCTTTTTAACATGCTAATATTCATTGCATTTTCTAAGAAGTTGTAGTCTTTTCTCCAAACTTCCTTGACCTGGAACTCTTCTTGCAGGACGTCTTGTGAAAGAAGTGTTTTCTAGAACACAGTCTGTAGAGTGTTGTAGCACCTTCTCTCTTCAGCATTCCTGTCTAGCTCATTTCATCCTGTTGCATCTATTAGTCTTTAAAGTCATGTAGTGTTTTATAGTCAGTAGAATGTAGTAACTTCATATTAGCTTCCATCTGAATTGGTAACAAATCCTGACTTTTTCTCCAACTCCAGTAACCTTCGAGAAAGCTTTGAATGCTGGCTTCATCCAGGCCACTGATTATGTGGAGATTTGGCAGGCATACCTTGATTACCTGAGGAGAAGAGTTGATTTCAAACAAGGTATTTAAGCGCATGTTTTTCACTTCAGAGCTGAACATGTTCTTAACACAACTTTTGGTGAGATGTCCCAGTTCCCCAGATAGATTGTGATTCGGCAAATGATGTAGACTAGGCATTGGTGACTTTCTCCCCCAGAAATCTTAGCGATTTCTATCTTTAACAAGTCATGCTGTGGATTGTAAAGCAAGAGAGTAATGGTTTATACTGGCCTCTGCCAGCCTCTTTAGTCTTAGCTCTCATTTCTCTTTTCTGGTCTTTTTGTTTATCCTAAATACTTCTTGAAATAAGACTGCTGTGTTTTAGAAAAATGTTTGTACCTCTGTGGGATCCTCTGCCCCTTCATGTCCCCTCCCCAAAACAGCCAGAAAACCCCTAACTTGTAATTGCACACTCGTGTCAGCTGTCACCTCATACAGGTAGCCTTTAGCCATTCTTCTGTTTGCCTGTGTCACCCCAGCTGGGGGAGACTCCCCCCACACAGCACCCTGTGTTCACCTTTTTCACCGTGCTGTCCATACTCTACTCTGTTCTAATTTCTTTCTCCCTGACTATGTGATGAGGGCAGGAATTGGCAGTTTTATTTCTGTGTCCCCTGCATGATGCCAGGTACATAATGGGTCTCTGGGCAGTTTCAGCATAGGATGAAAAACAAGACAAACAAAGCCAGGCTATGTGGTTTCTTAAAGCCTTTTTTTGCACTTTCCACTAGACTCCAGTAAAGAGCTGGAGGAGTTGAGGGCCGCCTTTACTCGTGCCTTGGAGTATCTGAAGCAGGAGGTGGAAGAGCGTAAGTATGCCCCAGCCTGTGGTTTTGCCCAGTTGTATTTCCTGGTCTGTACTATTTCCTGGTTGATGTACCTTTCCAGCTAGAGGCTATTTGTCTCCAAGTTCCTTTCTAATTTTACTAATTCTGTTTTTGAAGGTTTCAATGAAAGTGGTGATCCAAGCTGCGTGATTATGCAGAACTGGGCTAGGATTGAGGTAAACGTTTTAGACAAATCTACCACTTTCACCCACCATTGTTGAATAGCATCCTATTAAACCTTAATTAAAATTGAGTCAGAATCCCAGATAATGGCCTAAGCTCTATAAGGATTTATGTTATTTACCTAGGTAATGGTCTAGGCTCTACAAGGATTCATGTTATTTACCTAGCTTGACACATGTTTGTAAATATGCTGGTGAAAATATTAGCTCCCAGCTAGAAGTTGTGCAGTAAATGTTTAAATGCTAGGTATTCACTCGTTTACTTCCGTCTCTGCCTCTTTGCTTCATTTGTGAGAGCACAGTGAGCGTGTACTGTTTGTCAGCACTGTACTAGGTGCTGTGGGAATAAGAATTCCTGTGCTAGTAAGGCTTCTATCTAATGTAGAAGACAGATTATTTGACAAGTAATTAGAGGATATGATCATTTGAATGTCTTTACTGGGTCAGGGGCTCCAAGGTCAGTAAGACACGGAACCTGCCTTGATCAGCAGGTAGGATTGTAATAATTCTAATCATGTTTTCTCCTCCGAGGGAGCGTCAGATAGAAGAAACTGACATTTGTCAGGTAGTTTCTATATGAGATGCTTATCTCTTAACCATTTTAAAGATGAGAAAACTGAGAATTACAGGTTGCCCAAGTCACAGTTTGTAAGCATTAGTAGCAGAGTGTGCATTTAATACTAGAGCAGCCTTTTTTTTTTTTTTTAAATATTGTCTCTCAAACACTTGTAGTTAAGCTTGATAAAAATAAAAAACAAATGACTATCCAGTACTGTTGCGTAAGCACTGTGTGCTGTCTCTCTCAGTTCTCAGGAAACATAGGCAGATTAGCTTGTGGCTGCAGAAAGGCTCAAGTGTTTGGGCTGGGCCGTTTACCACTGGAGGGAGGCCTGGGGAATGCCCAGGGACGTCTGTAACAGTAATAGTTGTGGGGTGCTTTTTATGTGTGTCTGTTGGAAGTATGTTGTATGATGGGTGTCGACATCATAAGGTTCAGGTCTCCTAACAGCCTGCTGATGCACTTTAGGCTCGACTGTGCAATAACATGCAGAAAGCTCGGGAACTCTGGGATAGCATCATGACCAGAGGAAACGCCAAGTACGCCAACATGTGGCTAGAGTATTACAACCTGGAAAGGTAACTGATCTCGGGGTGGGGAGGGAGGCAGTGCTTGTCAGCTGTGCACCCATCTTCACTCCTGGCTGACTCCTACCAGCTTGGACTAGCTCTTTAGAACTGTTCATTGCATAACATTGCTACATTGCTGGGGATTTAGAACTTCTTTCATTCTGTCTCTTTCAGTAGTGGGTACATTTTTAATTTTTATCATACTTTGTGCCTTGAACTCATAGCTGTGCATTTCTTATAATTTGTTTTTGTTTTGATTTTTGGGCATGATATTTTATTTGACCTTTTGGAGCTATTTATTTTTTATATTTGCTTTTATAGCAAAGTAGAAAATACTAAAAAGCTAAGAGAAAAAAAACTCAAATTACTGACCCAGTCATAACCATGACTCATTCTTTTTTTTTGAGATGGAGTCTCGCTCTGTTGCCCAGGCTGGAGTGCAGTGGCCGGATCTCAGCTCACTGCAAGCTCCGTCTCCCGGGTTCATGCCATTCTCCTGCCTCGGCCTCCCGAGTAGCTGGGACTACAGGCGCCCGCCATCTCGCCCGGCTAGTTTTTTGTATTTTAGTAGAGACGGGGTTTCACCGTGTTAGCCAGGATGGTCTCGATCTCCTGACTTTGTGATCCACCCGTCTCGGCCTCCCAAAGTGCTGGGATTACAGGCTTGAGCCACCGCGCCCGGCCTATGACTCATTCTTTGAGACTTTTCTATGTTTAAATTTTTTTGTAATGAAAATGCAATTATAGCATACATGTGTTACAAGCCTTTAAAACTGTTTGAATGAAATAAGATATGCCTAACAATATTCATAACATGGGGAAAACATAAAGAATGTGAGCACCTTTTCAGTCTGTCTTGAACATTGTTCATCGCATAACATTGCTACATTGCTGGGGTGTTTTTTGATTGTTTTTTCCCTATTTAAAAAACACTGTGTGCCCATATTAGTCAGAATATTTACAAAAATACGTGATAGAAAGCGACAGTTTCTTTTCTTTTTTGGGGGGAGGTGGGGAGTCACACTCTCACCCAGGCTGAAGTGCAGTGGCTCAGTCTCAGCTGCAACCTCGCCTCCTGGGTTTAATCTATTCTTCTGCCTCAACCTCTTGAGTAGCTGGGATTACAGGTGTGCACCACCACACCTGGCTAATTTTTGTATTTTTTTTTTTTTTTTAGAAGAGACAGTTTCACCATGTTGGTCATGCTGACCACAAGTGATCCTCCTGCCTCGGCCTCCCAAAGTGTAGGAATTACAGGCGTGAGCCGCCGTATCCGGCTAAAAGTGACAGTTATGATCCCACCCCAGAGAAAACCACTGTTAAAGCTTGTTGAGTATTCCCCTAGATCAGCAGTTCACAATTTTTTTGGTCTTAGGATCCGTTTTCCACTCTTAAAATTGGAGGATCCCAAAACACTTTTATGTATGTGAGTTATATCTATTGATATTTATAATTTATAAATTGAGAAATGTAAAAAACATTTTCATTCATTTAAATATAACAAATTATTTAGCATTAATAACTTTTTTGAACAGTGACTGTTTTTCAGACTCCAAAATAATACAGTGAGAAAAGTGGCATTGTTTTCTATTTTTGCAGATATATTTAGCCCGGCCTAGTAGAAGACAGCTAAATTCTCATGTCTGTTACCGATTCTGTCTGTTGTGATCTGTTGTTTTCATTGAAGAGTGTGATAAGAGGTTAGAAAAGAAGGGTATTTTAGAAGCATTTTCAGATAATCGTAGGTATTCTTCTTTCATACATATTATAGCAAAACTTCAGTGTTGCATGTGGAATCTAAAACCATATTGACAGATTCTGTTACAGTAATATCCATTTGTCTATTTTATCTTTCACACGATGCCATAATTCTACGACATTATTTGGAAAAATCCCAATTCACTAAATCATGCAGCTCTTTCAAATGTTGACGTATTTTCTTCTATAGTATTAAAAAATCGTATTTGTTCATATCTGTACTGATCTTAGTAGAAAAGTATTTTAAGTAGGAAGCTGTCAGACTTGTGGTGGCAGATACAAGTTTTCCAAAATTCTAATTTTCACTTGAAAGCTTAAATTCTATCACATACAACAAATATTGTCAGTGGTTTTCCCCAGAGTGGCAGCCTCACTTTGTAAATTTTCAAAAACGTCTGCCAAATACCCAGGTCTGAGTAACTGACTGTGGTTTGCCACTCAAGTTTTCTTTCAAGTAAAAATGGTGTCCTTGAAAAAAGTGACTTGGTCAGCTCGCAACTCAAATGGTAATATGTTTTTTTTTTTTGCAATCACCGTTGTACTTCAGTATGAGAAGGGCTTTAAGTGTACTTAGTATTTCATCACACAGTGCATTAAAAAGGTTTCTGCTGCCTTGATTTGTGCTAAGGGCCACCATTACTTGTGCACTGTCTTGAAGATGTCAACACAGTGAAAAAGTCCAGTAATGTCTTGGTATTATTATTATAAAAGGAGTTTTGACTTTGCAGGCCCCCTGAGAGGCTCTGGGAGAGCCTCAGGGGTACATGGATCCTACTTTGAGAACCAGTGCTCTGAACTTTTTTCTGAGTATCATAATATGTATATATAATTATGTATATTTAAAGTGTTTTAAAAACATATACGAATACACTGTTTCATAACAGTTATGATTAACAGAATTGTTGTGTAGCTGTTGTGATTAGCAGTGTACAAAAAAGATCTGTTGGCGACCAGCCTGGCCAGCCTGGTGAAACCCTATCTCTATTAAAAATACAAAAATTAGCTGGGTGTAGTGGTGGGCACCTGTAATCCCAGCTACTTGGGAGGCTGAAGCAGGAGAATTGCCTGAACCTGGGAGGCAGAGGTTGGAGTGAGCCGAGATCGTGCCATTGCACTCCTACCTGGGTGACAAGAGCGAGACTCTGTCTCAAAAAAAAAAAAAAAAAGATTTGACTCTGGATATGAAATTTGACACTTCCCTGGATTCATGACTCTCCCCTCAGTAGGACTCCATAGTAAAATTTCCCTGGGGACTGTATCAGGTTACAGAGAGCTG
Source organism: Colobus angolensis palliatus (assembly GCF_000951035.1). Lineage (NCBI taxonomy): Eukaryota > Metazoa > Chordata > Mammalia > Primates > Cercopithecidae > Colobus > Colobus angolensis. The sequence continues at coordinate 19,777,736 of NW_012110919.1, read as the reverse complement.
TTGGACTCCCCGCCATGTGCCGCACATGTGAATGCTGTAAAGGCAGAGTGGTGGTTGCAGATCACATTCTCAGGTATGCTTTCCAGTAGCCCCTGCATGGCTGAGGGAGAGTGCTTCAGGGAGATCCTTAGTAGGTGACTGTAGAGACTGTGGAAGGAGAAGGCATCGTGGATAGATCTGAAAGCAAAGGTCTTCTCAGAAGCTAGAGTTACTGAAGAGTGAGTTTCTACCTGGGAGAAGACGGCCTCTCTCTTTGAGTGACTTCCACTTTGTGTCCTGGTGGCAGCAACTTTTTGTTTTCTGCCTTAGAGCGCATGGTGACACCCAGCACTGCCGGAAGGCCCTGCACCGGGCTGTCCAGTGCACCAGTGACTACCCAGAGCACGTCTGTGAAGTGTTACTCACCATGGAGAGGACAGAAGGTGGGACCCCCGGCTTTCTTCTGGCTTGGAGCCTAATCCATTTGCTGTTTGGTCTCAAGTAGGAGCATCTGGTTATAGTCTGGCGACAGACTGTGTTTACGTTGCCACCCCTTAAGTGGTGCCCTATGATTAGATTGTCACAAGTGTCCTGAAAATGAGTCCTCCTGCAGCTCTTCTCAAATTCCGCAGCTACCAGGAGGACTATGTGATGCCACTGTAGCATAGAGTTCTAATTCTTTGTTGGGGGGACTGTGCGTTCGATGTTTAGCAGCATCCCTGGCTTCTAGCCCTGAAATGCCAGTAGCAACTTCCTCACTGCAACCAAACATGACAACCAGAAATGTCTGTTAACATTGCCAAGTGTCTCTTGATGGGCAGAATCCCTCCTTTGAGAGCCACTGTGCTCTAGTACAACGTCTGTCCAACAAAGGACCTTGGAGAGGCAGATGGCTCAGTGTGTTCTTTGCATCCCTTGTTAAATTTCAGAGCCTTCAGATAGAAAAATAATATGAACTTATCTGTGGGTATTGGTCTGGATTTTGAGTATGGATCCCTCAGAACTGGGAATCAAAGACCACCAAAAAATAAGAAATAAATGCCTCAACATTTGAGTAGCTCTTAAAATTCTTCAGTCTTAATATAAATGTACTTTTTGCGTTAGAACGTTTTCATATTCTTTGCCGTCTAGAGCCCTTAATAGATCATATTCTGGTTTTCAAGTCTCTCCTGAAAGGGAAGGGACATTTGAAACCCACTTAGAAGGACTATTTGAATTCTGAACTTCAGTGCTACATGGATTACATTTTCTTCTTATTTGATGGGAGAGATCTCTTCTGGAGGTATAGAGAAATTAAGAAAAATTTATGTGATTGTATCCTTCAGAATCCTAAAGAGTGAAAGTTTTGCTTCTCTTTCTTTCAAGGTTCTTTAGAAGATTGGGATATAGCTGTTCAGAAAACTGAAACCCGATTAGCTCGTGTCAATGAGCAGAGAATGAAGGTAATGACAGTGTTTGTTTGAAGTCTTTGGCACCTCTGGTAGCTATTTTGGCTCGGTTTGGTATGGATGTTTCTTGTCAAGACATTTTACATTTTCCTAAGTGTCTTTTACTCAGTATTAATTATAAAATATTTAGATCAATGCTTAAACCTGTCTTTTTAGATTGTTCTAAAACTTCAGCCCCAATATTAAGTACTTGTTTCATGTAGTGAGGGAATTTTGACTCTAAAATTTACTAGAATGGATGAAAAAGAGTAAAGAAGAGCCTCACTTAGCCTAGTGAGTGGAACATGAACACCCCTAACTTATTTAGGGCTTTAGTTTTATGGATTTTTTTTTTTTTTTTGATACGGAGTCTCGCTCTGTCACCACCAGGCTGGAGATCAGTGGCACATATTGGCTCACTGCAAGCTCCGCCTCCCGGGTTCGTGCCATTCTCCTGCCTCGGCCTCCTGAGTAACTGGGACTACAGGCTCCCCACCACACCCGGCTGATTTTTTTGTATTTTTTTAGTGGAGACGGGATTTCACCATGTTAGCCAGGATGGTCTCGATCTCCTGACCTCGTGATCCACCCATCTCGGCCTCCCAGAGTGCTGGGATTACAGGCGTGAGTCAATGCCCCCGGCCAGTTTTATGGATTTTTTTTCGCTTCCTTTTGATGAGTAATGATTAGGGTGAGGAAATTGCTAATATTAACAAAGACATCAGATCCAGAATTCCAAAGAACCTGAATGAGCACTGGTGTGGAACAGCTGTGAGCCTGTCCACATTTTTCTCCAGATCTCGCTTTTCATTTAGTAATGAACTTCCACTCCCTCTCCCCTTTCATGACAAATCAGTATAGTGAATGTAACTGCCACATCCAGCGATGCATCATCTTCCCATTTTTCTAGGCTGCAGAGAAGGAAGCGGCCCTTGTGCAGCAAGAAGAAGAAAAGGCTGAACAACGGAAAAGAGCCCGGGCCGAGAAGAAAGCGTTGAAAAAGAAGAAAAAGACCAGAGGCCCGGAGAAGCGCGGAGCAGATGAGGACGATGAGAAAGAGTGGGGCGATGATGAAGAAGGTAAGGAGCTCTTGAGAAATTGTGTTTTGAAACGTATCAAAGTTAGAGAAGTTGCGAAAACAATATGAAGAACTTTCTTCCCTGTACCATTTGAGAATACGTTACCAGCTTGATACCCATCACCCTTTGATCACTGTTAGGGTGTATGTCTTACAAACAAGGGCCCTCTTCTCCATGACTGGAATGCAACCATCAGAGCCGGGGTTAGCTAATCCCATCTAATCCTCAGACCCCAGCCATAGGCTCCCGTTTGTCCTGATAATGTCCTTTGTAGTGAAAGGATCCGGTTCAGGATGCACTGTTGTGTTTAGCTGTCTTGTCTCCTGGATCTCCTTCCGTCTGGAGCACTCCTCAGCTGTTCTTTACTCTGATGACCTGCACTCTTGGAAGGGGACAGGCCAGTTGCTGTGTTGTGTCCCTCAGCCTGGGTGTGTCTGATGCTCCCTAGGGATTGGATTCCGCTCATGCATCTCGGGCAGGAATAGTGCACAATCGCTCCTGTGGCCTGCTCATTGAGTCCCATCAGGTGGACTGTGATTCGCTTTGTTCCACTGCTGGCGACAACCCTTTGGATAATTATTTATGTTGATGCTCTACTTATCCCAGGTTTGGCTAGCAGGAGTTCCATCACACAGGCTTCTGTGTCCCTTTGACCTGTCCTCTTGTTCTTTGATCATTTCCTTACCTTCTGGCACACAATACCCAAGGGTCATCTTGTACTTTCCATAACTCAGTCCTGGAATCCATCATTTCTCCAAGGTTCCTTTGAGTGATGAGTGGTATTTAGGAGGTGCTGGTTGTGCTCACTGCTGTTGGGTATTGTTCCTAGGCCTGAGTGGTCGAGGGTAGGGAGTGTGTGTGTGTGCGCGCGCGCGTGCACGTGCATGTGTACGCAGACATATTTATGTCCGTATTTACTTCTGTAACTATTTGTGTATGCTGAAAATCATGATTTCACACCAGTACCTCCAGTTCCAGTTTAACACCACAAGGTTCCCTTGCGTACTTGCAACGCCTTTCTCTCTCTTTTTAAAATTTATTTATTCATTTATTTTTGAGACAGTCTCGCTTTGTTGCCCAGGCTGGAGTGCAACGGGGTGATCTTGGCTCACTTCAACCTCCGCCTTCTGGGTTCAAGTGATTCTTGTGCCTCAGCCTCCCAAGTAGCTGGGATTACAGGCACGCACCATCACACCTGGCTAATTTTTTGTATTTTTAGTAGAGATGGGGTTTCGCCATGTTGGCCAGGCTGGTCTTGAACTTGTGGCCTCAAGTGATCCACCTGCCTCGGCCTCCCAAAGTGCTGAGATTACAGGTGTGAGCCACCGTGCCCAGCCATGTCATGCCCTTTTCTGACCTTGAGAAACTTGGCTTTCTTTATCCTCAGCATCCTCACTTATTCCACCCGGCCCCTGTAGGTATGTAATCAACTTCCTGTCCCTGCCTCCCCTTCTGACAGGTGCCATCCCCACCCTGTTTGGTCTCCCACACCCGGGGTCAGGCACGGCTCTGCATGGACACCCTTGCCTCCTTCACTCAGGCTTCCAGATCTAGGCTGGGTCCCTGCCACTGCCCCATGCCTGCTCGTCTTCTTCCTTCCATTCAGGCTCTAGCATCCCGCACCATTGCTGCAGCCCCTACCCTGCACAGACCTGCCAAGCTTGGCCCTGCTTTTTTTTTTTTCTTTTTGAGAGGGAGTCTCGCTCTGTTGAGGCTGGAATGCAGTTGCATGATCTTGGAGTATAGGAGAAGATCGGCCGGGCGCGGTGGCTCAAGCCTGTAATCCCAGCACTTTGGGAGGCCGAGACGGGCGGATCACCAGGTCAGGAGATCGAGACCATCCTGGCTAACACGGTGAAACCCCGTCTCTACTAAAAAATACAAAAAACTAGCCAGGCGAGGTGGCGGGCGCCTGTAGTCCCAGCTACTCGGGAGGCTGAGGCAGGAGAATGGCATGAACCCGGGAGGCGGAGCTTGCAGTGAGCTGAGATCCGGCCATTGCACTCCAGCCCGGGCGGCAGAGCAAGACTCCATCTCAAAAAAAAAAAAAAAAAAAAAAAAAAGATCTTGCTCTGTCCAGGCTGGAGTGCAGTTGCATGATCTCGGCTCACTGCAACCTCCGCCTCCTGGGTTCAAGCGATTCTCCTCCCTCAGCCTCTTAAGTAGCTGGGATTACAGTTCGCCCGCCACCACACCCAGCTAATTTTTGTATTTTACTAGAGATAGGGTTTCACCATGTTAGCCAGGCTGGTCTGGAACTCTTGACCTTAAGTGATCCTCCCGCCTTGGTCTCCCAAAGTGCTGGTATTACAGGCATGAGATACTGCACCTGGCCTTGGCTCTGCTTTTAATGGTTCTGACTTAGTGGAATTTTCCAGCAGTGTTTCTTTCACCCTTGTAATTTCAGGGATGGGCAGCTCTGGGTCATATTTATTTCAGAGAGTCAGTCAAGGTAAAGAATTGTCTCTGGTGGCTGGGGTGGTAGCTCACGCCTGTAATCCCAGCACTTTGGAAGGCTGAGGTAGGCGGATCACCTGAGGTCAGGGGTTCAAGACCAGCCTGGCCAACATCGTGAAAACCTGCCTCTACTAAAAATACAAAAATTAGCTGGCCGTGGTGGTGGGCGCCTGTTTTCCCAGCTACTCGGGAGGCCAAGGCAGGAGAATCACTTGAGTCCGGGAGGCGGAGGTTGCAATGAGCTGAGATCATGCTGTTGCACTCCAGCCTGGGAGACAGAGCAAGATGCCGCCTCAAAAAAAAAAAAAAAAAGAATTGTCTCTGGACGTGAAACGACTCTCTGTACACTTTCTTAGTACAGATGTGTGAGCCAGAGAGAACTGGGAATGGAGTCATCCATCGTTGAGTTGACCTTGCTTGCACACCTTGTTTGGGCTGTCCTAAATGACTGAGGGTGGCTCATTGCTCCTCTGGCCTCACAGTTTAGCAGAGTAAGGCAAATGTGATGTGTGACCGCAGTGTCATGTGATCAGGGCATGGCGTGTGATCAGGACTGTGGGAGATGGAGTTGTTAATACTGGTGGAGGCCAAAGAAGGCACTAGTGGGTCAGCTTCATACTAGGAAGACTGTGGGGAAGAGATGCGGCATCCAGGGGGAAGACCGAGTGACTGTCTAGCAGCAAGAAGGGAAGGGCTGAGCTAGACAGGGAGCCAATGTTAGCACAGCCTGAAGGCACAGCACAGCCTGGCATTCTCTGTGAGCGGCAGATAATTGGGTTTGAACTCGGATGCGTGGGAGAGGGATGGGGCAGTGGTTGAGGAGGCTGCAGTGGTAGGTGGGCCAGTCAGCTGGACCCAGCCCAAGGACACTCTTGAATACAGTAGCAGTATGCAGGGCTTACATTACATTGTAAAGTCAGTGGGTGAACTGATGGGGAGGTCTGTTTGCCAGAGACTGATAGTCTGTTGAACTTCAGTACTGGCCCTGTGGAGGCAGTGGTGAGGACAGACTGCAGTAGAAGATTGTGGTTAGGCTCTCTTAAGGACACAAGACCTTACTGAAAGTGTTTTAGAAACCATAGACCCTTTGTAGTGCTTTTCCTAATGTGCTCCCTGGGGCACGGGCATCAGTCACTAGGGTGCTTTTCCAGTGCAGATTCTCCTGTCCTATCCCACCCCTGTTGACCTGGGCTTTATAGGAGAGGGGCCCTGGAATTTGCCTTCTGAACTTTGAGATCCACTGACCTTTTGTATAATTTGCCTTTTGTATAATTTAAGAGTGGACAGTGGGGATTTATGTTGTTACTTCCACTTGATTGAGCCCACTTACCCGAGTGAAATTGGGGCACAGAAAGTTGTGGGACAGGTCAGGTGGGTCACAAAAGACTTCTCAGGGGTGATGCTTGCCTCACCTCTGTTCAAGCTCCCTGAAGAGAAGTAACAGTTAACCATGGCCACTTTTCTTTTGAAAACCTGTAGAGCAGCCTTCCAAACGCAGAAGGGTCGAGAACAGCATCCCTGCAGCTGGAGAAACACAAAACGTAGAAGTAGCAGCAGGGCCTGCTGGGAAATGTGCCACTGTAGACGTGGAACCCCCTTCGAAGCAGAAGGAGAAGGCAGCCTCCCTGAAGAGGGACATGCCTAAGGTGCTGCACGACAGCAGCAAGGACAGCATCACCGTCTTTGTCAGCAACCTGCCCTACAGCATGCAGGAGCCAGACGTGAAGCTCAGGCCACTCTTCGAGGCCTGTGGGGAGGTGGTCCAGATCAGACCCATCTTCAGCAATCGCGGGGATTTCCGAGGCTACTGCTACGTGGAGTTTAAAGAGGAGAAATCAGCCCTTCAGGCACTGGAGATGGACCGGAAAAGTGTAGAAGGGAGGCCAATGTTTGTTTCCCCCTGTGTGGATAAGAGCAAAAACCCCGATTTTAAGGTAGGTTTATGGAGAAAAAGAATACCTTTCATCATGGTTGCTTTAGACAGGCACTTTCTTCCTGCAGCAGTGATATTTAGGGTAGACATGGAAGTTTTATGCTGTGTTTGGATGTAAACTTCCTTGTGAGCCAAGGTCGGTCCTGAGCCGGCTGACTGAGGTCTGACTCATGGCATGGCACCTTCTTGCTGGGTGCTTAGTAATGACAAGGGACTGTGCTGAATGCTTTATGTGTGTCACCTCATTGACTCCTCATCAGACTCTGTGAATGGCCACTTTTATTCTTGCCGTTTTACAGAGGAAGACATGGAGGCCTGGAGAGGTTAAGTGACTCACCCCGGTGGCCCCGTTAACAAGTTTCAGAGCATGGCTTGGCTCTAGTCTGCCTGGCTGGGCTGCTCCTGGGGACAAGGCTGGTGTCAGAGGAGTCAGGTGAGCTGGGTCATGCCTCGAATCATGGTTTTTCTCTGTCTTCCTTCTTCCTATAGGTGTTCAGGTACAGCACTTCCCTAGAGAAACACAAGCTGTTCATCTCAGGCCTGCCTTTCTCCTGTACTAAAGAAGAACTAGAAGAAATCTGTAAGGCTCATGGCACCGTGAAGGACCTCAGGCTGGTCACCAACCGGGCTGGCAAACCAAAGGTCAGAGTCAGAGCAGATCGTGCCTTGTCTTCAAGGCTTGGGCAAACTTCCTGTCTGTCTCTGTTCAAAGATGATTTAGCCTCTAGAATGGGTTCCTAGTTTGTCTGCTGAGAAACAAAAGTTAATTTCACAGAAAGATCTGCACATTTAGCTCTACTTACATTTGGAGTCAGATTAACTGGTTTTTAGTTAATTGTGCTAAAAAGAATAGAGCAGTTGGAAATAGATGATCATGAATTCACCACACTATGGCCCCTGGCTGTGGGGCTTGGGGGAAGCCCTGTGACCAATAGCACATGGGCTTTGGGGTGGGCACCCTCCTGCAGCCTCTTCCCTCTGTCCCAGGCCTCTCTTTCCCTGGGGCCTCCAGCCAGGTCCCTTGAGTCCCTCCATTGCAGTGCCTCTTCTGCTGTCCTTCCTTCTTGGCACGCTCAGTCTCCTGCTAAGTCCTTTTGTACCCCATTTTGTGTAGTAAGTGGTTTTGTTATTGTCTACCCACCGCCCACTCTCCCTCCCCTTTATCCAGGTTAATGGAGAGAAAAAGAGGATGAAATGAGGGAGTGGGTGAAGGCACAGAAACATGAGGGCTCACCTGGGCTGCTGGCCCTGTGTCCCATCCACCTCTTGGTTTATTTGCTGGATTTATACTGGTCCGTCTGTCTGTTTCCTTCTTTCTTTCTACTTCTGCAGCACGTACAAGGTGTACTGAACTTGGAACGGTTATCTGAAGTTACAGTGCATAGCAACAGTTGGGAAGGAGAGTAGGGTGGGGAAATAAGCCTGTAGACAGAGGATGCAGTGGTGGGGAAGGTAACCTGTTGGTTGGTCATTTGCTGTGGCCTGGTCTGCTGGTCTCCGGGAGGAAGCCCAGTGCCTGCCCTGCGGGAGGAGGTTGCGTCCCTGGTCTGTGGGATCTGACTTAGTTCTGAATCTTGCCTCTTCCAGGGCCTGGCCTATGTGGAATATGAAAATGAATCCCAGGCGTCGCAGGCTGTGATGAAGATGGACGGCATGACTATCAAAGAGAACGTCATCAAAGTGGCAATCAGCAACCCTCCTCAGAGGAAGGTTCCAGAGAAGCCAGAGACCAGGAAGGCAGCAGGTGGCCCCATGCTTTTGCTACAGACATACGGAGCGTAAGTACTTGCATGGTAGACTAGTGCGAACTTCGTCCTGCCTGGCAGCAGTTCATGGACCATAGGGAGATTAACCCGGGATGAATTAGTTTCCTGTTAGGACAGAAAAGCCAAGACGCGCTATTCCTTGTGGTAATCACTGTGGTTCCACTGGAGCAAGGTGTCCAGAGCAGGATGCAAGCCTAGGCAGTGACCTCTGCCTGGTACTGGCCAATTTACACTTGTCATTTATTTCAGACAAAACTAAAGGCAGTGATTATTTTCAAGTCCCCTTTGCCAGTTGGAGCTGTGTTTAAAATGAAATCTTATACCCACGTGTGTGCCAGTCTACAGCCCTAGCTATATGATCCACATAAGCTGTGCTTTTCGCCTGCCAGGGATGAGGAGGAGATAGCAGAATTGCCGGGTGACTGGCGAGGTCTGAGAGGTGAAAGTCACACTGATCCCCTCTGAGTGCGACTGGTGCTCAGGGTTGATCTTTGCCAAAACTAAACAAGGCCAAGTCTGTTGAAGCAGTTTTTACTTAATAGCCAGAATTAAGGAGGCAGGGATTATCTCATCCTTTTTTCCCCCCCTTTTAGCTTCTGGTTATATTTAAAACTATCTTGGCTTATTTTCACAAATAAATGAGGGGCCACAAATTGTTGCTTCAAAAGGTCCATTCAGTGTTTGCTCTTCTAGGAGGGGGAAGGGAAGGACGCAGCTGTCTCTACTGCCCCGTGCCCTGCAGCGCCCAAGTGCTACAGCTCCTCAGGCCGAGAATGGCCCTGCCGCGGCTCCTGCAGTTGCCGCCCCAGCGGCCACCGAGGCACCCAAGATGTCCAATGCCGATTTTGCCAAGCTGTTTCTGAGAAAGTGAACGGGACTCTGGGAGACAGGAAATGCCTTACTTCACTCTGGCCCGGCGGACCTCCCACCACCCAGCAGTGCACTGGGGATGGACAGGTCTGGTGTGCTGCCCGCTCGCAACCACAGATGGCTCCTCTGCTTTAGACAGAAAGGGGGAAGGGGTTCTAAGTCAAGAGCCTTTCAGTGCTCCCTCATATTGAGGGCAGTGGCAGAAAAGTGACCACTCTGCAGGCTCCCTGGGCCCAGGATGTGGTGTCCCAAGATACTTTTGTATCTGAAAGACTGAGGCACAGAAGCGAAACGAGAACACGGTTTTTGAGACGCAGTTGTCCAAATGTTTCTGGCCAGCTCCGGCCCCTTTTTGTATGACACTTCTCTTCTACCCTGCACAGCACACGTGCCCATCATTCTTTTAATTTTAAAAGATGAAATGGCAGATGCTAGTAATTCACCAGAATGGCCTATTATGGGGGTGGGTCTGAGGGAAGTCATCTATAAAACATTTGCTGGATTTTTGTTCAAGGGGGCTGTGCATTTTTATAGTATGTATTTGTAAATGACATGTCAGCCATTGTTTCATGTTTCCTAAAAGCAGAATATTTGCAACATTTGTTTTGTATAGGAATTATTTGTGCCACCTGCTGTGGACTGTTTTCTTTGCCTAGTGACTAGTGACCTATGTTGTCTAAACATGAGTTCAGCCCTTTGGTTTTGTTTAATACCATGTCAAATGCAAACTTCAATTCTCCCCATTTAGCTTTATTAAACTGAAGTTCTCTTCAAAACTTCTTGCTGAATGGTACTCAGATGTGCATTCACATACAGATGTGTTTTGAAGTGAGTGTACCTTGCTTTACCTAATAGATGTGTAAATAGAACTTCTGTAAGTCAAATCCCATTGTCACTTTGATTTAAATTATTTCAGCTGTGATGTGTCTTCAGTTTTTATACAATTCAGTTTATAGCAGTTTGACACTGGAGCTTTTGAGCTTTTTTACCTCACATCTTTTATCAAATATTTATTGCTTTGAAAACAGCATTGCCAGTTCAGTAGGGGAAGCTTACTTTATTAAGACACTCTGGAGAAAGACGTCAGGGAATCCTTGTGTGTGTCATGGGAGTCAACTCCTCATTTATCTGTTGTGTAAGTTTAAGTTTTTGTGCATCAGTCGGGCTTTTCTATATTTTTTTAACTTAACATTTTTTAATATAACCGATTAAAAAGTAGACAGAACAGTAAAATAAACTCCTGTGTGCCTACCATTCAGCTTCCAGCATTCCTCAACTCCTAGCCCCTTTTCCTTTATGTCTGTCTCCCCTCCACCTTCTGTTATATTGAGGCATGTTCCAGATGTCATTGTGCTCATCCAGTAATGTTGTGGCAGGTGTCTCAGGACTGAAAGGCTTTCACTCCTAGAAACATTAGTGGTAATCCCTTAATGTCAACTGTCCACTCAAATTTCCACCTTCCTATAAATATCAGCTCTCCTCCCTGTAAGTTATTGGTTCGTAAGCCTCTTACATCTTTTAAAATGTAGGTTCCCCTCTGTCTCTTTTTTACACAAAACAAACTTTTTACTAGACATCTGAATTAAATTCAAGCGCTGGCTGTTGACAGCAGCAAGAACCTTTGCTGTCCCACGTGTTCCTCCTGCAGTGTTCTCTGTGATGCTGTTTGGAAGGCTGTTCAGCTGGTGAGATGATTTGGGTAGCTCAGAGGGAGCCCTCATGGTTGGGGACCTGACACATGAAGAGCCGTTAATACCACTATGGGTGAGTGTGGCCTTACTTTTCGCTGCTTCACATTAATGGTTTGGCTTTCTTGCCTGCAGCCAATATTCTGACCTTAATGTCATACTTGCAGGTGTCAACCCAGGCTTGTTCCAGGGGCAAACCTTTTCAGGCTTGAGCAGGATCCAATTTAGGTTCGGGGTGTTGACTGTTCTAGAAATGGATTTCCGGCCGGGCGCGGTGGCTCAAGCCTGTAATCCCAGCACTTTGGGAGGCCGAGACGGGCGGATCATGAGGTCAGGAGATCGAGACCATCCTGGCTAACACGGTGAAACCCCGTCTCTACTAAAAATACAAAAAAAAAAAAAAACCTAGCCGGGCGAGGTGGCGGGCGCCTGTAGTCCCAGCTACTCGGGAGGCTGAGGCAGGAGAATGGTGTAAAACCCGGGAGGCGGAGCTTGCAGTGAGCTGAGATCCGGCCACTGCATTCCAGCCCGGGTGACAGAGCAAGACTCCATCTCAAAAAAAAAAAGAAATGGATTTCCAGGACCACATGAGTGGGTTTGTGTTTTCTGCAGAAAATTCAGAACTGATGGTAAATAGAAACGTGAAAAACTGCTCCAGTTACTTGAGTCTTAGTAAAAAAAAAAAAATCAGTAATTTGTCCTTATCCACCTAGGTAGGCGGTTTATCCATCTTCTGGCTCGCTTGCCCATGGAAATCACCATCTTGGATCTGTTGCTCTCCCAGAACAGTATTATGAATAGGGCCGAAGGTCAGAATACCCCCATTGCCCTTATGACAGATGGGAACATCTCCCAAATAAGACAGCAAAGTCTCAGGCATTCATGTAATAAAATAACTTTATTAGAATCAGGAATTTGTTAAAATAATATCCTTCACATATAGCTAAAGTGCAAATTCTCTTGCTCTATAGTAGAAGCAAACATCTGTCAGACCTCCTTGGTGTGCTTATAAAACCAAGACGAGAAGAGTTTAAGAAGTACCTCTTGCAGCATAAGAGTATGAAAACATATTTTATAGAGGTTTGAATAATTATCATTTGGAGCCATTTCATATATCTTTTCACTTATTTTTCTTAACCTTTCAAAAACTACTCTGAATATGCTATTTATACAACTGAATAACTGTATAAACTACATTAGAGCAATGGCCTCATTACTGTCAGGAATGGAATTCCCAAATCAAAGAGACAACACTGCGTATTCGCCATCACTCACACGCTGACAAAGTGCAGTACAGTGTTAGACATCACGGGCTCCGTCACTGGGAAAGGGACCCAGTGACTTCCACCACTCTGACTCTAAATAGCAGCAGTCATATTGGCACCTGTGCCATATGATTGAAAGAGAAGATCCTACTTCCATTGGATGACAGCTTGGAAACTCGGCCATATTACATAGAGCACTGCATCATTTCACAAGTTGTGAGAAAAATAAGGCCACTCTGAGGCAATCTCTTCTGCCTCCCCACGGGGGACGGGACATGGGACAGTGCAAAGGCTGTGGAAGGTGGGGGTCCAGGCAGTAAGTAGATGAAACTCCAGGACCAGAGGGATGCAGCCTGGCCATGGCTGAAGGTTTTTCTCCATTCAGTAGAAACTGGTGCTCTTAAATTCATTATCAAAAATGCTTATTTGGTGTCCACGTGGCACTTGTTTTCTCAGATAGGTTAACATCTACCTACAGAAAACTCAGAGGGGTGAGGGCAATGCCTACTAGCATAACACCTGGCTGGCAGCATGATACAGGTGGAATGACAAGCCCAGAGAACTTTTAGACGAAAACATCTGGCCCGAGTTACTACAAATGAAGTGTGAGAGAAACACCAATACACAAAGAAAACCAAACTGCCCACCCCCCATGTTTCCCCCTCCAACATACAGCTCTTTATGGCTACCCCCTATTCTTAATTAGAAAAATAGTCTCGATATGGAAAAAAACAGCCGCTGGCACTAAAGTTTGCAAACTATGGCTCAAAAAGTTCCTGGAGGCAAGGAATGTCGGCATTCATTTTCTATGAAGTTTGCTTGGAAGTTAGTCACCACTAATCTAAACCTCGAGAAAGTGAGCTTTCAACCATTTCTCTCAGCTGCGACTTGGGTCTGACTTCCCAGTTGCAGTCACAGAACCTCTCAGCCCGTTTCAGAGAAGTACTTGGAGGCGTTATATCAGTGGCTCTGGGCCCTGTCCCACACCTGGCCGCTCCTCCCCCTTAGTGCAAATTCTGCTCCAGAACCTGTGTTCTGATCACATGGTGGCACTGTTGCCCCTAAAGCACGGCCACCAGCAAGACACAGCAGACACCACACAACACTGACTAGCTTGCTCCAAAGAAGAAAATAAATAGCTTGCTTGAATTATAAGTTATTTTAGAGACAAGGCTTCATAACTTAGTGTGTGTTTTTTTTAAACTAAACATTTGGAGGTAAAGAATGTTTCTCCTTTTGCTTTGGGAAGTGACTAGGTTTCTAGAAATGCTGTTTCTTTTTTTTCCCCCGAACCTCAGGACATCCTTTGTCACTGAGGAAGGATTTCTAGGGTGAGGGCTTCACAGGAAGCGTCTCCTTGAACCCAGAGTGGTTGGGTTGGGCTTCTGGCAGTGCCACCGAGTACTCAGTTGTGGCAAAAAGCAGCGTGTCCAGGGTCGTCTCAGTACACTTGGCGATGAAGCGAATGAAAGGCCTCACGTCGCCCTCGTTGGCAGCTTCCAGCACGTGGTAGTACTCAGACCGCTGCTCCTTGCGGATGGTGATGGGCGGGTAGCCCGCCTGCATGAGGATGAGGTTCATGAGCAGGCGGGAGGTCCTCCCATTGCCGTCAATGAAAGGGTGGATGTAAACGAGTTTATAATGGGCTAAGGCTGCAAACTCCACCGGGTGCAGGTTCATGGCATCCTCAGAGTTGAGCCACTGTACAAACTCCTGCATCTGCTTTTCCACATCCTGCGGATGGGGAGGGATGTGGTGTCCGACCAGGACCTGTGTCGTCCGAAACCTGCCGGCTTCCACGGGGTCCACGTAGCCCAGCACCCGCCTGTGGATCTCCAGCACGTCGCTGATGGTGACGGAACCAATGCGCGAAACCAGGGTTGTGTTGATGTACTTCATGGCCGCATGCATGCCGATGACCTCGTTCTGCTCCTCCAGGCTCTTCCCGGGCACGGCGTAGCGGGTCTCCAGGATGTGCCTGATTTCTGAGAGAGTGAGGGTGTTGCCCTCGATGGCCACTGTGTGGTAGATGTGATGGTAGTAGGTCTCCTCCATGACCCTGCGCAGAGCCGAGTTTCCCTTGGGGATGGACATGATCTTCTTCACTTTGCTGTCGATGATGCTGAAATACCTCTGGTCGATCTCCTCCACGAGTGGGAGCGTCCGATCACGGCTGACCAGCGCTTTCTCATGGTAGGGCGAGATGGTCAATGCTCTGGTGTACAAATAGTCCGCCTGGATGATGTCCTTGTCTTCTTCTGAGAAGATGCCAAACTCGGTAAGCGCGTCCACAAAGTCTGGATCCATCTTGAGGGCGTGCATGAAGAGCTTTTGGGCTTTTTCCCGCTTGCCCTGGCGCTTCATCTCCAGGGCCTGGTTCAGGGCAGCTCTGGCTTCCAACTTACCTGCTGGAAGAGAGTCAAAGAAGTGATGTGAGGGAGGCTAGGGGGCAGAGGACATTCAGGGGGGCTGTCACCTGTGCTGGTCTCTACGGAAAGCCATGATGACCAGCCTGGTTCCCTGGCCTTGGGGGGCTTCTTCCAGCTGCATCGTGTGTACTCACCGTGCCCAGTACCACTGATCCCCCAGCCGTGTGGTGGTACACCAGTCACTGTCCGTGCGTCCCCAGAGCCACACTCTGTATTCAGGGAGGCACCTCCTTGGCTTCCTAGCCTCCTGCCTTCTGGACATAGAAAGTTCTAGGCATTTACTCTGCCTGGGCCCTCTCTGCTGGGCCTTTCCCATTGGCCACAGCTCCCAGTGTAGGCCCTCTCCTACATCTCCAGCTCGTCCTGTGCTGGTGACACAGGTTCCTGCTCCTGCAGGCCCGAAGGTGTTAACAACTCCCCACTCTCCTAGACGCTGGGGGCTTCACCACCGCAGGACTGTTCTTTCACTCTTTTAACCCAGTGGTTTGATTGTGCGCCCCAGGGGACATTTGGTGATGTCTGGAGACCTGGTTAGTTGTCATAACTGGGGTGGTGGTAGGAGTGCTACAGGCATCTCACGGGGAGAGGCCAGGGATGCCACTATCATCTGACAATGCACATTCAGTCCCCACCACAGAACTGGTGGAGGTGGGGAGCCTGCTCTAGCCATAGCCTTCCTGTCCTGGCCCCTCTCGGCCACCTGAGGATCAGCTCCACACATTCAACTTCCTTTAGTTCCTCGAATGCCCCCAGGCTCTCTTATGACAGTTATGTCAGTTATGACAACCTCTGGTCTCTGCCTGGAGCCCTTTTCCTTGGATGCCCTTCTCCTTGGATGACTCCTACTTAACAACTGGGTCCCAGCTCAGGTGTCACTTCCTCCAGGGAGCCTTCCTGGTATGCTCCTACAGCCCTTTGTGCTTCCCCATCACCACACTTGTGACACTGTCTCAGTCACATCACCTTGTCTATACTAGGAGCCCAGGGCTGACTTGTTCACAATACCCCGATGCCCTACACACAGGACCCTGCATACAGGACACGGCACACATTCTATGTCTGTCTGCTCAGTTAAATATTGAGGAAGACAGCCAGTCACTCTTACCTGGAGAGGCCTTGGTCTTGGCCACCAGCAGCGTCACGCCCCTGGAGGTGATGCTGAGCTCCGTGGATGGGCTGCTGCACTTGGTGGCGGCATGCTGTGCCCTGTCCAGTTTGCTCCTGAGCAGGTAGAAGCCTTTGAGCACAGCCAAGCACTGCTCCTCCACAGCCCCCAGTGGCAGCAGCAGGGCCAGCAGGGACCCCAGCACCATGCTCAGCAGCGTCACCCAGAGGAAGCGGCCCCAGACCGAGACCCATTTCGGTTCAGTCACCGCCATCACTGAAGCCATCGGCGTAAGCATCATCTGGACTCAGGAGAGGGCCCTTTGCGCATGTCCACAGGCAACTGAGAGAGAGCAGGATCTGCAAGGAGCCAAGAGTCGCAGGAGAAACAGACATGTTCAGGACACGGCTGTGACTTCAGCCAGGAAGATGGGTTTGGAGACTTCTGCTTTTAGCTCACTAGAGAGAGGGGGTGGGGGCAAGTCAAGGAGTGGATCTCACTAGAGGAGGGACCAGCCTAGAAGGACTGGTGCCACCTCCTGAGCAGTGTGCCTGTGAAAATAACACTGCTGTGGTCCAACAATTATTGAGCACTTGCCATAATCCAGGCCCTGTGCTAAGCAACAAATGCCTCCCACGGGTCATAGTCTTCAATGACTTGAGCTGATGTTTTCATCCCACTCTCCAGGTGAGGGAACTGAGGTTCAGAGAGGTGAAGTCCATTGCCCAAAGTCTCGCCGGGAGCAAGTGACAGCTGTAGGACTTGGAACTCAGGAACCCCACGGCTCTAACATGTTCCCCCTTTCCATACACCCCTGTGGCTTCTGACTACAGACACTGGATTTGTGGACATATGTCAAACATTTGGGACACAGATGACTGACAGGCACACATGCAGATCAGCCACAGCAGTTCTGACGCCCAATCTTTGATAAGCATAACTGTTGGGTTGGCCTCATCTATTGCCCTCACCCTGATATTCAGCCACAGCTCCCACAGTGCCCTTCTCCTCTCTGGCCTTCCGTTTCCGGCCTGTCCAGAAGGGACCCCACCAGGAGGAGCAGCAGTTCGAGCATCTCAAAAGGAACTCAGGCTGCGGGCCACAGTGCTTGGCCTCAGTGACAACAGGGCTTGTATGTACTTGGGGCTGGCAGTGGGAGTGGTGGGGGCCAGGTATGCAAACACTATGCTAACAATAAGCACTTATTAAGCAACTATGGTGTGCTAGGTGCTGAGCTGTGTACTGATCACACATTGCCTCATTTCACCCTCATGCCACCCTATGAAGGAAGAGCTACCCCAGTTCTATTTTACAGACAAGGGAAACCAAGTCACAGAGAGCATAAGTTAAATTCCAGAAGGCCCACAGGAGGTCAACAGAGGCATCTGGAAGGAAACAGCAGGGCCTCTGAGCCCGGTCCCCGGGTCTCAATTTCTACCTTATTACTAAGCAGGGCCTGTGCACCTGCTCTGGGCTGGTACTGACCCGGGAATGACTGATGGATCAGGGGGTTAGGAGTCTTATGTGGATGGAGCCTGGCCCTTTGCCACAGAACATGTGAAATGGCTTGGGATGAGCTTTAACAGGGGTGCGCCTGGAGTGCTGCGCGGGTCCAGGGGTCTGGGCGGGCTTCCCGAGGGGACAGGCTCCTGGACGGGGCGGTACAGGCAAGGGGCAGTTCGCCGGTGCCAGGGGTGTGTGCGGGGAAGAAGTGCGTTCCGGGAGGCGCGAATCTCTCCCCACACTTCCCAAGGGGAACTGAGGCCAGGAGAGGAGAGGGGGCCGGTCTAAGTCCGCTCCAAGACTGCAGAGCCTCCCCTTCCTGAACCCCGCCCAGAGCTCGCGGCCCCGCCGCACCCTTCCCAGCTCCGTCCTCTCGAGCCCCTCGGGCTTGCCCCCTTCTCACCGCGCGCGACTGTCAGAATCCCAACCGCCTTCCCCGCGCTCCCAGCTCCGAGGCTGCCGGCTCCCGGGTCCTCCTTCTCCGCGGGCCTCTGGCCCCGCCCTCGGCGACTCGCCATTGAACCGCCCGCAGCCCTCGTCTCGGCGGATTGGCTTTCTCCACTTGTCCTTCCCTCGCATTTCCGGGTTCCCGCGTCCGCGTCGGCTTCCCCGGGAAAGACGCGCCGTGGGCCACTCCCATTGGTTGTCGCTTGCGTTTGTCCCGTTCATGTAGCAGCCAATAAGCAGCGGGAGGGGCGGGGCCTAGGCCACAGACTGTAGGAGCAGGTGCTGGAAACCCGACGCGCGTGGGGATTTGCGGCACGCTAGGTGGCGGGCCCGGAAATTTTAAGTTCCACGGGGGTCCCTTCCTCGGGTCTCCTCGTCCCGGATCATGTGCCTCATTTTTCCCGGGTGTGAAATGAAGAAGCAGATGCTTTCCACCCCTACACCCTGTTAGCCTCTTTGCGCAGCCCCTGTTCTTAGCCTCCACCCCGTGCTGAATTTACCGCCTTCTTCTAATTTTCTCTTTCCGTCTCTGTGTCTTTTCCTCCCTGACTTAAACAACTTTTGTTTTCTTTTAAAATACAGGGTCTCGTTACGTCGCCCAGGCTGGAGTGCAGTGGAGCAATTGCAGCTCACTGCAGCCTCCACCTCCTGGGCTCAAGCAATCCTCCCACCTCAGCCTCCCAAGTAGCTGGGACTACAAGTGCGTGCTACCACGCCCGGCGAATTTTATTTTTCTTTCTTTCTTTTTTTTTTTTTTGAGACGTAGTCATTCTGTTGCCCAGGCTGGAGGGAAGTAGCACGATCTCGGCCCACTGCACCCTCCGCCTCCCGGGTTCAAGCGATTCTCCTGCCTCAGCCTCCCGAGTAGCTGGGATTACAGGCGCACATCACCACGCCTGGCTAATTTTTGTATTTTCAGTAGAGACGGAGTTTCACCATGTTGGCCAGGCTGGTCTTGAACTCCTGACCTCAGAAGATTTGCCTGCCTCGTCCTCCAAAGTGCTGGGATTACAGGAGTGAGGCACTGCGCCCGACCTATTTCTGATTTTTTATTTTCTTTAGAGACAGGGTCTGGCTGTGTCACCAGGGCTGGTCTCGAACTCTTGACCTCAAGCTCTCCCTCCACCTTGGCTTCCCAAAGGCTAAGATTACAGGCACGAGCCACCCCCTCGGTCCTCCCTGAATTTTTAATTTGTATCCTCTCCAGAAGGATCTGGCTAGTTCTTTTGGCTTCCCATAGAGAATTTTTTTCCTTGAAGCAGAGAATGGAAACCTCCATCTTAATCCACAAATACTGAAATTAAACATCTAGTGAGGTGCCCCAGAAACGCTAAGTATTTAGAAATTAGCAGTTCAGATTCTGGGGAGTCAGAGAGACCTGAGCTCAAATTCAGACTTTGCCATTTACTCTCTCTGTCACTTTGGGCATGTTACTCCTAGCCTCACTTTCCCCACTTGTAAAATGGGGACAAATAGCCTACCTTGCTTTTGGCATCCAGTTCAGGATTTGCAGAAGGCTTGATGCTTCAAGATCTGACCTCCTCTGTGACAGGTACTGCTCTTGGAGGCAGGGCTAGGTGATGGTTGTGGGTGTCACTGTTAGGAGTCACACAGCCCTGGGTTCAAATCCCAGTTCTGCCACTTGCAAACTGAATCACATTTAGCAAGTGACTTGATCTACTTGATCATCTGTCTAGGCTTTTCTGTAAACTGCACACAATGTGATGATATTACCACTTCACAGGGTTTTATGTGAGGGTGAAATACATCTGGCACAGAGCAAACTATGTATGTATGTATGTATGTATGTATCTATCAATCTATCACCTATCTATCTTTTTTGAAATAGGATCTCACTGTGTTGCCCAGGCTTGAGTGCAGTGGTATGATCTTGCTCACTGCAACCTCCATGTCCTGGGTTTAAGTGATCCTCCCATCTCAGCCTCCCTAGTAGCTGGGACTACAGGCACACGCAGGCTAATTTGTTTTTTTTTTTTTTTTTGAGCCAGAGTCTTGCTCTGTCACCCAGGCTGGAGTGCAGTGGTTTGATCTTGGCTCACTGCAATCTCCACCTTCTGGATTCAAGCGATTCTTCTGCCTCAGTAGCAGGGATTACAGGCGTGTGCCACCGCATCCAGCTAATTTTTTTGTATTTTAATAGACATGTGGTTTCGTTATGTTGGCCAGGCTGGTCTTCAACTCCTGACCTCAAGTGATCTGCCTGCCTTGGCCTCCCAAAGTGCTGGAATTACAGGCTTGAGCCACCGTGCCTGACCAGAAGATCCATAGTTTTTAAGGAACAAAATCAGGGTGGTGATTATTTTGGTGGCTTCTCGTTTTTAATCTTTTCAACAAAGGTCATGAACATTTTTCTCTTGGAGTCCTCTGAATTGCACTTCCTGATGGCCCAAGTATGTCATTGTAAAAACCTTCCCCAGAGGAGGGCCTGGTAGTGACTGTTGGTATGTTAGAAAACAGTGAAGCTCTGGGATCAGACAGATGTGCATTGAAATGCAAGGCCCGTTGCTTGCTAGCTGGGTGACCTTGAACAAGTCACTTATCCTCACTGAGCCGGGTATTATGAGACTTGTCAACCCCTGTCCACACCCAGGTATAAAGCAATGTAATCGTCTGCTTCTGAAGGCACCCTCCTCTCTTTGTTAGCTCTTTAATTAGCTTAGGCTACGAGTAGTAAATCCAGAAGCTATGCAGGAACTGCTAATGAGTGAAACTTACTGACCATGAGACAATAGGGAGAGGTGGGGAGTGTGGCAGATTTGAGAGCACATACCTTATCTAAAGTGGGCAGCAGCTTCTCAGCTGGAACCCATATTTATTAGCTGAGATGCAGTCTAAAAGTGGACGGAGTTTTCAATTTTTCAAAAGAAATGTGAGGCCTAGATTTTTTAAGCAGTATCTCCAGATTTTAAGGCAATTGGCATGGCTGCCGGCTGGCTTTCCAGGGCCGCCAGATTGCAACCCCTTTGTAGAGGTTAGTGGAAGATGGCAGGGGAAAACAGGAAGACTCAAAAGGATTATTACAGCAAAATGATCCCATTACTGTGTTTGGCCACCAGGGGGCAGTAATTCACCAGACATCACTTCCCCCCTTCAATCTCCTTGTCAGGAGTTTACACTCAATTTTAACTCTTGACTTTGTCTGCATTCAGCTGTGTTGAATGCACAAAGTATGGTCCCTGAAGCGATATTGAAAAGTTGGCTTTCTCCATCTTAAGCCTTCTGTATTAGGTGAAAATTGCCTCCCCGTGGCCCACGGAGGAGTTTTCTAAACGCTTACCTTGACATATGACAAAGAACCCAGAAAGTCGCTGCATGGGAAATGTGTCCATTATCCAAAACAAAACAAGACAAAAAACCCTTCTGCATGTTTAAGGAACAGCAGTCAAGCGCTTCTTGCTGGTAGAGTCGGATTCTATTGCTTAGGAAAAACAAAACTCCCCGGCTTGAGGCTACATGGCATTGAGTTGGCTGCAGAATGACTCGACGTCATTAAAAAGAACATACACCACACCTGTTCTTGCTTCTTCACTTCTACCCCTGTTTTTTTTTCCTCTTTCTAACTTAATGCTGTGGCTGAAAAAGAGAGCCCAGCAGCCCTTCTCCCTGCTACTGATTAATCCTCCTTTTAAGACATACCTGGTGGGGGCTGGGCATGGTGGCTCACTCCTGTAATCCCAGGATTTTGGGAGGCCGAGGCGGGCGGATCACGAGGTCAGGAGATGGAGACCATCCTGGCTAACACGGTGAAACCCCGTCTCTACTAAAAATACAAAACATTAGCCGGGCGTGGTGACG
>NW_012110919.1:19733624-19754961 GCF_000951035.1 Colobus angolensis palliatus | reverse complement strand
GGTGCATGCCACCATGACCAGCTAATTTAAACAATTTTTTTTTTTTGTAGTGATGGGGTTTCACTATGTTGCCCAGTCTGGTCTTTAACCCCTGGGCTCAAGAAATCCTCCCACCTCAGCCTCCCAAAGTGCTGGGATTATAAGCATGAGCCACCACAACTGGCCACATCTATTTTTAAATGATGAAATATTTCTGATATCCAAAAGACATCAACAGTGCAATGGGCACTTGTGTACCTGCCATCCAGTTTAAGAAATACCATGTCACCAATACACTGAAGCCTCCCCTTCACATGCCCTTCCCTCCCTCCCAGAGGTCACTATCATGTTTAATTTGGTGCTACTGCCCCCATGCATGGTTTTTTGCTTTTATCCATATGCATGTATCCATAAATAATATATAATGATATTCTGCAGATTTTTACACATGATATATACTCTGTGGATCCTTCTGCATTTTGGGGTTCAGAATTATGTCTTAGAGATTTATGCTTATGCTGATATGCATAGTTCTGGTTCATTAGTTTTACAGTGCTGTATAGTATTCCATTTACGATATATTTCCCATTTACCTGTTGATGAGAATTTGGATTGTTTCCAATCTTTCCCTATCACAGACTGCAGTGAAATACTTGTATGATTTTTTGGCACATGTGTGGAAGTTTCTCTAGGACAAAGTTTCTCAAAGAATCATTTGGGGGCGCTTTGGAGAAACAACCACATGGGGCTTTGCTCCAGACCAATGAAATCCTCTGACTGCTCCTCTGATCCTCCTTTATCTTAGCTACAAGTGGAAATAATCGTACCCACCATGCTGTCTCATTTTTGGTAGTGGTAACAACTGAGCACTTACTGTGTGCTAAGTAATTTGTAGGGTATTTGGTTGAATTTTTGTAACAATGCCATGAAGTAGATACTATTAAACCCACTTTATAGAAGGTGAAAATGAGGCTCAGAGAAATTAAGTAATTAGTCTGAGGTCACACAGCAAGCAAGTGGCAGAGCCAGGGTTCATGACCAGTCTTCCTGACTCAAAACTTAAGGTTTTGACCATTATGAGACCCTATGCTTTCAGAGATCTCAGGTTACATGTTAGCTCCTCAGCTTTGAAGGTGGGAAAACTAAGGACAGAGCCACAATACAAATCCAAGTCTCTGGATTCCCTACCCATTAACATGTCACCTTCTACTGTAAAAATGCTTTGAGGGTAGGGGAAGGAACAAGGAGGGAAAATCTTCATAAAGTCATCTTCTTGAGACAATTTCTGACATCCAACCTATGTCTGTTATCCATTGCTGTGTAACAAATAACCCCAATGCTTAGTAACTTAAAACAATAGCAAATACGTTTTACTTTACATTATATTGTGTGGGTCAATAATCTGGGAGCAGTTTAGCTGGATGGTTCTAGCTGGCAGACTTTCTTGAGATTGAAGTCAAGGCATTGTTTGGGGCTGCAATAATCTGAAGGCTTGACTGGTGCTGAAGGCTCCATTTTCAAGGTTGCTCACATGGCTGGTGGCTGGGGGCTTCAGTTCCTCTCATGTGGGCTCACAGGACTGCTTGAGTGTCCGAATGACCCAAGAGTGTGATGTCTTTTATGATCTAGCTTCAAAAGGCATGCTTTAACCTTTGCTCTACTCTATTGGCCACAACACAGATCCATCTTGGTACAAGGTGTGAGGGGGCTACATAAGGCTCACCAGGAGATGAGGATCAGTGGGGCCCATCTTCGAGGCTGCCTGTCTTATGCACTGCCTCTTCCCTTCTCAGTCCCAATGATTCTGCCTGACAGGATGGACTTCAGGCCTCCTAGGCCTTGTGTGGTGGACTCTTTGGGTACCTCAAGGCAGGAAGTTTCTGCATTTGTGAGACTCCTCTGTGAGAACAGTGGACTCCCAGTGGCTGACTGCCTTTCTCCCAGCTGTTTACTGACTGCTTTTTAGCTCTACTACTCTAATTGGCCTGAGAAGCTGCCTACTCCTGCCTAAAAATATGGTCATGTTGACATGGAGACTGATTCAGGTGCTCAATACGCTGTTTTAGATCACAGCCTCTGAAAGATGTGACTAACACTTCTCTTCCTGCATGGGGACGGTGACTCAGTTTGGGCCAGGATGGAGTGAAGACCCAGTGGAGCCTACATCCTCCCCCTTCTCTGATTTCTGTTTCACCTGATTCAAGGTAGCCAGGGTCTGGGGGCTGCTGGGCAGAGAGGCTGTGGACCCCCTTGAGTCCAAATTGCAGTCCATTTTGATGCCCCCCAAAAAGCTCTCAGTGGAAGCTCTCTGTTGCCATAGTAACGTGGAGATGTGGAAATTAACATGGGTGTCTGGCTAGCCAAGAAAGCCAAGCTCATAATACTCATTCCCTCTTTTAAATAGATAAGAATTCCCAGGAGGGCTTTGGACAGACATCAAAGGGCCTATTTCAGGTGTTGAGAAAATACTCTTTTAAAAATTATTGTGAAATGAATTCAGCCCTAATCAGAGAGATGGCAGTGATTTGGAGTTCTCACAGGAATTGGAGAAATAAGTTTAGAGCCGAGGCAACTGTATTTTTTTTTCTTTTCTAAATGACAGCTTTATTGAGATATAATTCACATGCCACGCAATTCTCCCATTTGAAGTGTACAATTCTGTGGTTTTTAATATATTCACAGGGTTGTGCAACCATCACCCCAATTTTCATCACCCCCAAAAGAAAGCAAAGACCCTTTAGTAGCAATTTCCTGTTTCTCCCCAAGGCTCTCCCTCAGCCCCTGGCAATCTACTTTCTGTCTGTGTAGATTTTTCTCTTCTGGATGTTTCCTGTAAATGGAATCCTATAATATGATGGCTTTTGGGGTCTGGCTTCTTTCGGCATTTTTATTCCTTGTCCCCTTATGGTTCTTCACAGTTTTTCCAACAGCAGTGTTTCCATGCACTTTGAGAACAATTCACTGACTGGGGGTGCAGCTGCAAAATTAACCCCCAGCCTGGGGATGGATGAAAGGGAGCAGACTCCTCCAAGGCCACCAACCTGGCCTTCCTTGTTCCTTCTTGAGCCTTCCTGGCTGCTTTGGAACTGTGGTGGGAAAGGTGGCCGTTTGGGAGCATGGGCCCTTTGGGAGCATGGCTGGCTGGGCTTCACACGGGCATACAGTGGACATGACATGTTCCTGCGACTTCCTTTCTCGGGAGAGTTATAATCACGAGCAGCAGAAGATCACCAGATGCCAGGCACCATGCTGCGGGCATGCCATGAGTTAGGACGATCTCATTGTTACAGACCTTTTCCCCCTCTCTTTTTATAGGGATTCACTTAACAGCCACCTCTTCTACTTCATGCAAATGTTTTGCTGAGGCTATCACTTGCATCATTTTTCTATTTTTCAGCCGTAAATGATGCACATAGAAATAATCTCACTCTTTGCCCTCTGCTAGCCTAGATATTTTACTTGTTTGTTTATTTATTTATGTATTTATTTATCTATTTATTTATATGAGAGGGGGTCTCACTCTGTCGCCCAGGCTGGAGTGCGGTGCTGCAATCTCAGCTCCCTGCAACCTCCGCCTCCTGTGCTGCAATCTCAGCTCCCTGCAACCTCCGCCTCCTGGGCTCATGCAATTCTCCTGCCTCAGCCTCCCTAGTAGCTGGGACTACAGGCATGTGCCACCACACCCAGCTAACTTTTTGTGTTTTTGTTAGAGACGGGGTTTCACCATGTTGTCCAGGCTGTACTCAAACTCCTGGCCTCAAGCGATCCTCCTGCCTCAGCCTCCCAAAGCTTTGGGATTACAGGCATGAGCCAGTGCACCTGGCCTATTTTAAAAAATATAAAGTGTCTCTGCAGCCCCTTCGTCCTTCATAAACTCCGCGGGGGCAGGGATTTGTCTTTTGTTCACAGCTACAGCGCCAGTGCCCGATGCTGGCAGGCCACAGGAGTGCCAACGATGTTGGTTGAACAAATACATGATTTTGTTGAATCCTTTGATGCCGTTTTCATGCCCCACAAGGTAGGTAGAGTTATGAGACCCATTTTACAGATGAGGAAACCGAAGCCCAGAGAAGTGAAGGGACGTGTCACAGGCCATCAGCCTATAAGTGGTGGATTTGATCTGATTAAGGGGGATCTGAAGCTCTTAAGCACTCTATTATGTGCAAATATGTGTTATGGGTTGAACTGTGCCTCTCAAAACATGTTGAAGTCTTAACCCCAGGATCTGTGAGTGAGACTTTATTGGGAAACAAAGTCTTTGCAGACAATCAAGTTTTTGTTTTTTTAAAATTGATGCACAATAGATGTACATAGTTTCAGGGTATATGTGATAATTTAATACATTCATGTAATTTGTTAGGATCAAATCAGTGTACTTGGGATACCCATCACCTTAAATATTGTCTTTTCTTCATGCTAGAAAAATTCAAATTCTTCTGTTCTAGCTATTTTGAAATATACAATAGATCATGGTAACCTATAGTCACCCCACTGATGTATGAAACACTGAGTCTCATTTCTTATATCAAACTGCATATGCTTACCCATTAATCGACTTTTCTTCATTATCATGCCCCCCTGCCCCTTCCCAGCCTCTGTTAACCACCAGTCTACTCTCTAATTTCATGAGATACACCTTTTAAACGCCCACATATGAGTGAGAACATGAGATGTTTGTCTTTCCGTGCCTGGCGTATTTCACTTAACAGAATGACCTCCAGTTCCATCCATGTTGCTGCAAATGGTAGGAGCTCATTCTTTTTTATGGCTGAATAATACTGCATTGTGTGTATATACCATATTTTCTCCATTCATTCACTGATGGACACTGAGGTTGATTTCATATTCTGGCTGTTGTGAATAGTGCTGCAGTAAACGTGGGAATGCAGATGTCTTTTTGATATATTTATTTCCTTTCTTTTAAATATAACCACGAGTGAAATTGTCAGATCATATCATCGTATTTATTTTTAGTTTTTTGAGGAACTGCAATACTGTTCTCCATAGTGGCTGTACCTTTTTTTTTCTTTTTCTTTTTGAGTTTAGGAGTGGAGGATTAACAGGCAGGAGAAAGAGAAAGAAAACCACCTCTCTCTCTGGAACTTCTGAGAGGAAAGACTGCCCAGGAACCAATGCACTGGATTTTATAGTCAGGCTTGAGGAGGTGGTGTCTCATTTACAAAGGGCTCATAGATTGGCTCGATCACATATGACATTTATATAGCGCACAGGAAAGGCTGGCCACCCCACCCTAATCTTGTTATGTGAATAGACTTTCCAGTTGACTGGGGTCATCGTATCTGGTCTTTACTATACACGTGGCTGACAAAGAGAAGGGGAGATGGAGCCGCCATCTTTAACATGATTGGCTCAACTGCTGGCATCTACGTCTGCCTCTTGATTTTACAGGCTGCTCTTTGTTAGAAAGGAAAATGATTTGGAGCTGCTTTTTATTAAAAGGAAAACCTTACTGAGGACTTACGTAACATCACTATCTGCCTAAGTAATTTCTTCTTAACTCCTGTATCATTCCCCACTCTGGAGTGGTAACCCTAACTGCTATTAGGGGGTGTTGGATGATGACTCTTTCTGGCTACTTTCTGCTGAAAAGTGGCATTGTGTGGGGAAGAGCAGCTAGGGCTCCTCCTGGGGTCGATCTAAGGGTCCTTGAGAGAAAGGCGTGTCCATGCATGGTTCTGTCTGTAGCACCATTTTGAATTTGATTGCTGTCAGCTATTCCGATGGTCTGTAACACTGGTTCACCTCCACCAGATGTTGTGTTTCAGTGAATGTTATACCTTGGTATCCCAGAGGAGGTCCCCAATATGAAGTGGCTACTTTGTCTGGGGTATATACCCGGGGTTCATTGTTTTGGGCCAGGAAAATTTAGGACACTGACACACAAGAGGAGTTTAGGAGAAGAGGTTTAATAGGTAGAAGAAAAAGAAAGGAAAACAGCTCTGTCTCTGTTGAGAGAGAGGAGACTTCCAGGAGGAAAGACCCCTATCTTTTTTTCTAATAGGCTTAAAATATACATAAGTGGCTGTACTAATTTGTATTCCAGGGTGGGATCTCTTGACCAGGGTTCCCATCAGCTCCCAGCTTCCCAAGAAGCAAGAACCCACCAGCAAGGGGCTTGATCACCACTACTGGGTCCAAATAAGGGGACGGTGTGCTGGGGTTGGGAATGGAGGTTTGATTGTGAATCCCTCACCATCTGCCCTGAGACCTGTTGAGTTGGTCGTGGGGCTGCATCTGATGAAGAAACTTCTGCTAAAATGATTTCCGTCTTCTGCAGGCAACTTCCAACCCAAGTAATACAACATAAATAGATGATTTTGCTACATGTACTGGGGTAACTTTTTGGATTTCTTTTTCCCCAGCTTTTCCTGTGGCTTTTTCTTCTCCTTTTTGCAGCCAAGAAATGAAACTTCATTTGTTCATTAATTAATTCAGCAAACATATGTTGATATCCTACTATGTGCAGGCAAAATAAGACATGCTGGTCTCTGGCTGTATGGGCTTGGCAAGTAGCATTGTCTCTTTTCAGGGCAAATGGTAGCTTTTCCATATTTTTGAAGTTACTCAGGTAATCTCAGGCAAAGGATTAGAAGGAAATGGAGACAGACGCTTTAACAACAACAACAAAATTCATTTGTCAAACAAAACCAAATAAAAGACCTACCTCCTGTCTCTTTTACCTCATCAGGTGGTCTAGAACTCACATCAATGGAAATATTAGGAAGGGCAGTGAAGTTCGTGTATTATTTGAAATTCTGCGAGAATACTCTATAAAATGGGATGTAAATACTCTAGCACTCCCTTACCACCCCCCCATTTTTTATTGTGGTAAAATGCACATAACATAAAATGTAGCATCTTAACCATTTTTAATTGTACAGTTCAGTGGCATTAAATACATTCACATTGTTTCACAACCATCCCCACCATCCATCTAGAACTCTTCATCTTGTGAAACTGAGACTCCATACTCATTAAACAACCACTTCCCATCCCCACTCCTCCCAGTCCCTGAACACCACCATTGTACATTCTTTTTCTGTGATCTTAACTACACTAAGTGAAACTGGCCGAATTGTCCCATAGAACTGATGTTTATTTTCTTTGAATAAGCATAGAAATTGATCCTTCCTGTCTTAAAAACATGAAAAAGTTACATTTGTCTTATCCGAGTTCCTTTCTCAGGAAACCATCAGTTCTCCCAGATAGGATCAAGGAGCTGAAACTCACCAGACAACTATATCTGGACAATGAGATGCCATGATTGCCTAACTGACCACCTGCTTCCTGTTGACTAACTCCTCTTCCTTATTCCTCCCTAATTCCTGTTTTCCTGCGTGTAGCTACATTTCCTCCCTGCTATATAAACCCTTGAGTTTAGTTGGTCAGGGAGATGGATTTGAGATTGGTCTCCTATCTTTTGGGCTGTTGCATCTGAATAAAGCCTTCTTTCCTGTCAATACTCATTGTCTCAGTATTAGCTTTCTGTAGCAAGCAGCAGAATCTAGACTGAACCCCTGGCATTTTGGTAGCATAAGTACCTCATTTAAGTATAGTCATACAATATTTGTCCTCTTATGACTGGCTTATTTCACTTAACATAAAGTCCTCAAGGTTCTTCTATGTTGTAGCGTGTCAGAATTTCCTTTGCATGTCAGAATTTCCTTCTGTTCAAAGGCTAAATAATATTCCTACTACTCACTTTTTTCTTTTGAGACAGGGTCTCTGTTGCCCAGGCTGGAGTATAGTGGTGTGATCTCGGCTCCCTGCAGCCTCCACCCCCTGGGCTCCAGCAATCCTCCCACCTCAGCTTCCTGAGTAGCTGGGACCACAGGCACGCATCACCATGCCTGGCTAATTTTTGTATTTTTTTTTTTTATAGGGGTGATGTTTTGCCACGTTGCCCAGGCTGGTCTCGAACTCCTGAACTCAAGCAATCCACCTGCCTTGGCGTCCCAATGTGCTGAGATTACAGGTGTGAACCATTGTGCCTGGTCAGTGCTTCATTTTAACGTGTTCTTGTGTGTAGCTGAGAGGTCAGCCTAATATCATTTGACCATTGACTGGTGTCGAGGCTTAGTTGAAAAAGTTGGTTAGAATAGAGAAACAGAAAACCTTACATTATGAATATTTTATCTTTTAACTTGCACATACTAGTATTCTGTGTACTGATTCGTACTGTGAATACTAATATTAATATCGGGTTAAGGGATGATTAATAAATGAGTTAATTGAGTGAAGTCTCACATTGTCTTCCCTGCATGAATGAGGTGATTTCCTTTTTTGGTTCATTTTAAATGTAATGAGAATTTAAAGACGCTCGCTAAGCAGCATACAGAACCCTTCCAGATTTTTATAATTTTCCTCCCCTTCCCATCTGTATCTTACAACTAATTCTTCACCAATTTCTATTTAGAAGCTTGTTTTTCTCAGGGCTATCCAAAACACTTAGTTTTCATAGAAACAACTTTTCTTTTTCCCTCCTTTTTTTTTTTATATGGGGTCTCACTCTGTTGCTCAGGCTGGAGTGCAGTGGTAAAATCACAGCTCACTGTAGCCTTGACCTCCAGGGCTCCAGCCATCCTCCTGATTACCTGGGACCGCAGGTATGAACCACCATGCTGCCTAATTTTTGCATTTTTTGTAGAGACAGGGTTTTGCCATGTTGCCCAGGCTGGTCTCAAACTCCTGAACTCAAGCAATCCTCTCACCTTGGCCTCCCAAGGTGCTGGGATTACAGGCATGAGCCGCTGCACCTGACTTTTCCCTCCTATTTTTATCCTACTACATACTACTTAAGTAGTTACAAGTGAAACTGGCATAAACAGGTTTGGCAGCAAACAACTGATTTTGGTACACATACAGCTCAATACATGGCAGCTGGTGGCTTACTGGTCTCTGCTGTTGGGTGTGCAGTGACTCAATCTAATTATGAGAAAACAT
Organism: Colobus angolensis palliatus; assembly: GCF_000951035.1. Lineage (NCBI taxonomy): Eukaryota > Metazoa > Chordata > Mammalia > Primates > Cercopithecidae > Colobus > Colobus angolensis. The sequence continues at coordinate 19,746,018 of NW_012110919.1, read as the reverse complement.
CAGACAAATTCAAGTTGAATGAAATTCTGGAAACTACAAGGCCAGTACTTTTCAAAAGTTACCAAGATCATAAAAGACAAAACTATTACATATTGGAGGACACTGAGGAAATATGACAATTAAATATTTGGCTGACTCTGAATCATATTCTTCTACTAGAAAGAACTTTATTAGGACAATTAGTGAAACTTAAATGGGGTCTGGGGAGAACATGGTAATAGATCAGTGTTCATTGCTTGATTTTGATGGTTGTATTATGGTCCTGTAGGAGAGTTACATGCAATGTGGAATCCTGGATTGGATCTTGGACCAGAAAATGGTCCAAAAAACTTAGTTTTTAAATTAAGTGTTCATTAATGGAAAAACTGATGAAATTTGAATGTCCATAGATTAATCATATCACACCGATGTTCATTTCTTGGTTTAGATAGTTGTACTATTGTTATGCAAGATCACATTAGGGAATGTTGGGTAAAGGACATAGAAAAACTCTAGGTATCCAATTTTTGAGTCTAAATTTTTCAAAATAAAAAATTCTTGCTTTTTTTGGTTGTTGTTGTTGAGACAGAGTCTCACTCTGTTGCCCTGGCTGAATCACCCAGTGGTGCGATCACAGCTCTTGGCAATCTCCGCGGCTCAGGTTCTAGTGATTCTCATGCCTCAGCCTCCTCAATAGCGAGGACTATAGGCGTGCACCACCACGCCTGGCTAAATTTAATGAATTTAAATGAAGGCCAGGTGTTTGAGCTCCCAGGTGAGGCCAATGAAGTTGCTGGTCCATAGACCATGCTTTGGGAAGCCCCCACATCTTTGCTGATTTTAATTATTTATTGATTGATTTTCTGGGCATGTGAAATATTTCCATGGCTCTAGGAGTCAGAGGTATACAAAAAGGTGTTACGAATGAGTGTCTCCCCCTCCACCTCTTTTCTACCCAAGGAATCTGGGGCTTGGGGGCTCTTCAAGAAATGCTGATGTGAAGTTTGAGAAGTGCTGGTTCAGAGAGGCTTGAAGAAGCACCTGGGCTTTATTTGAGGGCAGAGCAGCAGCTGATGCCTCCCTAAATGTTCTGCAGATCCCAGAGCAAAGACCTCTGAGTCTGCCAGCCCACACTGCCCTGCCACGGCTCACCTCTGCGGTGGGCTCTGCCAGAGGAGGAAGAGCGGGACGCTCAAGCTCTCTCTGGGTTCTCAGCTCCAGGTCAGATAACCATTTTTGGGAGAGGGTTGAGATGCTGCAAGGGTGGCTTTGGAGGGAGCTCTGACGCTTGGGAAATCGGATCATTTCTGGCACATCTGGGTCTAGGATTAAGTAAAACATGAGTTACTTCCTGGGTGAGAAGTTCAGAAAATGGGAGGTATCTCTTTGGCCTGCAGTGTGAGGATAGTTCAGTTGTCTTCCCTGTGGCTGGAAGAAAAGGTGGTACTGTCTTCCCAGTGTTGTCCTTGGGGCTGTGTCCCCCTAAAAACAACTAATAGCCCACTTGGCAGCCCAGGCTCCCTGTCTTGGTATTTTGGCCTGACAATCCCTGAAAACCCATCCCTCCTCGTCCCTCCAGTTTTGGCTTCTCGCCTGGGTGCCCAGAAAACTTTGCCAAACTTTAACCAACTTCATGCTCCAGCTGTGCCTTAGTGTTCCCTCTAGAGACAGTGTTTTGCGATGGTACCAAGCACTGCAACAGAATACACTCACTTAACAAGCTTCCACTTTGAGACCCCGTCCTGGGCCCCAGGAAACCGCAGTAAACAAAACAGACTCAATTCCTGCCCTCACACAGCTTACTTTCTGGTGGAGGAGAGAGACACTAAACAAAATAGGTAAATGATATGGTATATTCGAGGCTGACAAGCCCTGTGGAAAAAATAAAGTGGGGAAGAGGGTGAGGAGTGGTTTGCGATTGAGGTGGTGAGTTACGTGGATGTCTGGAGGGAAGAGTGTTACAGGCAGGGGGAATAGCACATGCAAAAGCCCTGGGGCAGGAGCTCATGGTGTATTTATGGAACGGCAAAGGGGGCTGGAGAGGGCGAGGGATGGGGAGCAGGTGGGAGATGTGATCAGAAAGATGGCCTGGAAGGGTTAGCTCTTAGGGCCTCCAAGACCCAATGTAGGGATCTGGCCATCATCAGAGTCAGTAAGGCAGTTGCCTGAGGAGTGACATGGTCCACCATAAGGGATGCAATGATGAAGCTCTGCAACCTCCTTGCCCTGTGTCCTCATACAAGAGTCACCACCGCTCTGCCTCGGTTGTTCCTTCTGTTAAATGGAGACAATAACAAGACCTGCTTTATCCTCCTATTACGAGGATTAATGACGTAAGGGGCCAGGCATGGTGGCTCACGCCTGTGATCCCAGCACTTTTGAAGGTCAAAGTGGGAGGATTGCTTGAGGCTAGGAGTTCAACACCAGCCTGGGCAACACAGCAAAACCTTGTGTCTACAAAAATAAAAATAAAAATAAGCCGGGTATGGTGGTGCGCACCTGTAGTCCCAGCTACTCGGGAGGCTGAGGTGGGAGGGAGGGTCACTTGAGTCCAGGAGGTCAAGGCTGCAGTGAACTTTGATTGCACCACTGCATGCCCGCCTAGGCGAGAGAGAGAGATCCTGTCTCAAAAAAAAAAAAAAAAAAATCTAATGTAAGTAAAGTTCTGATCAAGTGCTAAGTAAATCTCAGCAGTTGTCATTATTATTGTTATCCAGAATAATATTTGCCCTCTGGTTTCATGTCCTCCTTCTGGAGGAACAAAAGATAGGTAGGTGCCTGGATTATCCAGTCTACCTCAAGAAATAGCTTGTGAGCAGCTACGATGTGCTGCGGGATGGTGTCCAATAGCAATAAAATGCATGAGAGAGTCCGGGGACTGCATGCACATCTGGGACCATCTAGCTTTCTTTTTTTCATTATATAGTCTCGCTTTATCACCCAGGCTGGAGTGTAGTGGTGTGATCATAGCTCACTGCAGCCCCCAACTCCTGGGCTCAAGCAATCTTCCTGCCTCAGCCTCACCAGTAGCTGGGACTACGGGCGACTGGCACCACGTCCGCTAATTTTTTTTTTTGTATTTTTAGTAGAGATGGGGTTTCACTGTGTTACCAGGGTGGTCTCGATCTCCTGACCTTGTGATCCGCCCACCTCAAGCCTCCCAAAGTGCTGGGATTACAGGCGTGAGCCACCGCGCCCGGCCGGAACACTTGTTTAAGCATGAAAAGCTCACCTTGTTTGGGAACTGATTAGTTTCATATGGAACCTTACAACTTCCATTTATAAAAGCCCTCTCTGTGGCTACCCCTTACTGTTCTTAGCATGCATCTTGGGGTGTTCCCCAGAGTTCTTCCAACTGAACCTGGGAAGCCAATTGAGAAAAAGAGAGAAACTCCCAGGCGAGGACGAGTCAAGGGTTTATGGTTGGATTCCCGCATGCTCTTGCCACAGCACCTCAATGTGCTGCAAGGAAGTGAGCTGTTCGACATTTCCCTTTATATGGCTGGATTTAATGGCAGGCCATGGAGTGTTAAATCTCAAGTGCTGGCTCTTCTGACTTTCAATGGGAGGGGAGCAGAGAGGCTCAGTTGGAACCTGAAGAGAGAGCAAATGACAATTTGCACTCTGATTCAAAGGGAAGCGAAGCAACCTCAGAAACTGCAGAGAGAGCCTCTTAGTAATGATACCGCATATGTTATGTGGCTCCTGGGGAAATAGCTAGAAACACTAATACTGGTAATAATAATAATAACATTTGTACAGAGATTATTATTATTATTTTTGAATCAGGGTCTCACTCTGTCACCCAGGCTGGAGTGCAGTGGCATGATCTCGGCTCACTGCAGCTTCCGCCTCCTGGTTTTAAGCAATTCTCTTGCCTCAGCTTCCTGAGCAGCTGGGACTACAGGTGCGTGCCACCACACCTGGCTAATTTTGTGTATTTTTAGTAGAGGCAGGGTTTCACCATGTTGGCCAGGCTAGTCTCAAACTCCTGGCCTCAAGTGATCCACCCACCTCAGCTTCCCAAAGTGCTGGGAATACAGTGTGAGCCACCATGACTGGCTGCAAAGTGTTTTTATCTAACATACATCGTAACTATACTTAAAAATGTTCCACGAGGAATAAAGCTTCCTGAGGACAGAGATTTTTGTTTTCTGCTATATTCCCAGCATAGTGCCTGACACATAGTAAGTGCTTAATAACTGTTCGTTGAATGAATGAGTGACGTTAAATCATCCTCCACACTTTGGGTAACATGGGCATAATGCACAGAAAGAGGTGTGCTTGGTTCCTGGCCCACGGTAAGTAGCATTTGATGTTTGCAATTAGGACTATTAACTTGGGCAGTTGGAAGAATGTGGGGTCCTCTGGCCAGAGGAGCCCCCCACTATAAGGCAGCAGCCATCTTCCCACCCCTTAGGTTCCGGGTGGGGGACCTGAACTCGGGAAGCCTGAGACATTTATTGGCTACTTCTGAGCTCTCGGTCCAGATGGCTGGACCTAGCTGGCTCCTGACAATTGGAGAAAAGCTATAGAGCCTAGAGGGAGATGTTCACAGTACACGGAAGATCAGGGTACGCAGTGGCCGGATCAGTCCTTAGCCATTATTTATTATCGCTGCAGGCATTTTTGTGAAGGAGATGGCAGGCGTTTGGGCCCATAGCTCCTTCCAGATGTCTGCCATAAACACTCTGCACTTGCCGAGTTCTCGGAAACATAAAACCCGCTGTCGGTGGACTTGCCCAGAGCCTGTATTTGCTGCGTTTTTGTTCTTGTTTAGTTATTACATTAAGTCTCCTGTGATTACACAGCCGACAGCTGGTAAGGATTTGCATATGGCATGAAATTAAGTTAGTTCATTTTAATGTCTAAACTGAGCAGGGTGTGAATTTGTCTGGTGAGAACTCTGTCTCCCTTATCTTTGTTTGCACATCTGCTTTCGGCTGTAGCCTCTGATGTCTTCAACTTTGATTTCTTCCCACTTCACCCAGGGAAGAGAGGGAATTGGCTCCCCCTTCTAGAATTCCGGAAGGGACTTTGCACTTCGGGGTTTAGAATGTTCTCTTTTAGGTTTCAAGAGGAATTAAGACTCCAGGGCTGATATGAAGAGACCAGCATTCTAGCCCCAGCTTTGTGACTTGCTTGCTGTGTTGCTCTGAGCAAGTTGCTTTCCCTCTCTGGGCCTCAAATCCTCATCTGTCAAGTGAGAGATTGGAAGCAGATGAGTGTTCATCTATTGGGGCACTTTTGACATTTGGGGTGGGGACAGCTTTTTATTGGGTGGGACTGAGCAAGGTAGTGTATGATGTTGAGCATGCCTGGTTCTTGGGCGTTGTATGTCAGCCACACCTCAAATTACTGAAAACCAAAAAGCACCACCACACGTTTCCAAATGCATCTGTAGCAAACCCAGCTAGTGCCCCACTTACATTCCCGCATCCCTTCACTGTTTGTACGCATCATCCACCAGTGTGCGCTCCCTCCTCAAATGCCAGCACGTGTCTCTTCATGGTGGACTGTCTTCAGATTGCCAGAATTTACTTTGCTGGGAATCTATGTTCGTTCTCCACCCCATGGGAAGCTCTTAACCAATGACTGACAGGTGTTTGGGGTGGGGGATGAGTGCTCCAGCTCCCCCACCTTTGAGCTGGTCAACTCTAAGATGAGGGATTGAGCAAAGGTTGCCCTCTGTGGGGCTTTGCCTACTGGTTTGTCATGGGAATACACCCTAATAAATGACTTTTACACAAATTATTATCATAGTCCACTTCTAGAGCATCCAGCCCAAGATAGCCTCCAGAGGGCAGTATAAGCCCCTCTTGATGACCACCGAACCAGATGATCTCACTGGATGAGTTTTTCATTTAGCAAATCTTTGATGTCTAATATGTACCAGGTCCGGGGCTGGCTGTAATGTTAATTTCATGTGTCAACTTGATTGGGTTAAAGAATGCCCAGATAGCTAGTAAGACATTATTTCTGGGTGTATCTGTGAGAGTGTTTTTGGAAGAGATTAGCATTTGAGTTGATAACACTGAGTAAAGCAGATGGCCTTCCCCAACGGAGGTGGGCATCATCCAATCTGTAGGACCCCAAATAGAGCAAAAAGGTGGTGGAGGAAAGGCAAATTCTCTTTTTCCCTTCTTGAGTTAGGACATTCATCTTTTCCTGTGTTCAGACATTGGCACTCCTGGTTCTTGGGCCTTTGGACTCGGGTTTACACCAGTTCCACCTCTTACCTACTCTTCTTTAGTTCTCAGGCCTTTGCCCTTGGACTGGAAGTTTCACCATCAGCACTCTTGGTTCTTAGGCCTTTGAACTTGGACTGAATTACACCACTGGTTTTCCTGGTTCTCAACCTTGCAGCATGGCAGATCTTGGGACTTCTCAGTCTCCATCACCATATGAACCAAATCCCACGATAAATCTCCTCTTACATAGCTACATAAATCTGTAGCCTCTGTTTCTCTGGAGAACTCTGACTGATACACTGGATATAGAACAATGAACACGACACGGGTCTGCCCTGTAGACTTGTAACCTAGCAAGGCCAGCAGGCAATAAGAAGTATAATAATAATAATTGGCGGTGGTCGTGGTGGAGGGATTCTATGAAGAGGGGACATTTATGCCGCACTTACAGGAGAAAAAGAAGTGAGTGAGCCAGGTTGAGAGTACGGAAGAGAGCTTGCCAGGCAGATGGAATAGCATGTGCAAAGGCTTGGAGGAGAAAAAGGCTTGGCATGTGGGAGGACTGGTTGAAGGCCAGAGGGGCTGGCGAACAGGCAGGGTGACGGGGACAGAGGTGTGTGAGATGGGGTGGAGAGTCAAGCAGGGGACAGGTCTTGAGGGACCTGGTGGTGAGGAATTTGGATTTTATTTGAAGGGATGGGAAGCCATTGAATGGTTTTAAGCAGGAGTCGTATGGTTCAGTTTATATATAAAAAAGATTACTCTGGCTGTTGGGTAGAAGATGAATCAGAGGGAAGTGCATCAGTCAGGGTCTGGTCTAGGTGTTTCAAACAGAGGGTACTTAATATGAGAACTGGTTACACAAGTGTTAAAACAGCTGATAAGTCAAATAGGGGACAAAGAGGTGACCCAGAAATGATTACTATCAGGAGACTTCTTTTTACTTATGGCCAAATGGACAAAGTAGGGAGGTGATGTTATCAGAACCCAGGAGCTGGAACCATTTGTCAGGAAGGAGAACCATGGTTGGGGCTGCCCTGCTGGAGCTGGGATCATGGAGGTGAAACCACTGAGGAGATGTGGATGTTGCCCAGGGATTCCACTGGAAACAGGTGGAGGGTCAGAGATGCCCTGGTTTCTCTCTTCATCCCTCCCTCTAGTCTCCCACTGGCGCCTCCCAATGGTTGCATTTATCTGGAAGTCAGAAGAGCCTGAGAAATATGGTTCCTTGGGATGTAGAGCAAGACTGGGGAGCGTAGGGATTGGATCTGAGCACAAAAAGGAGAATGCTCAGCATAGGGGCCAATGAAAGCTCCTGCAAGAGTAGAGGTGAGAGAAGATGGTGCCTCAAATCATAGTAGTGGAGATGGAGAAATGCAGATAGAGTGAGGCCTACCTTGGAGCTAAAACCAACAGGGCATGGGTGTGGCGGCAAAGGAGAGGGAAGAATCAGAGATGACTCTGAGGTGGTTTTTCCATGAGCAACTGTTAGACAGGATGGTTTTCAAGTCAAATCAACATGTAGGGCTGGAGTGTCAGCACACCAGGGTTCTCTCAGAAGCTTTCCCTGCTCCTTAACTCAGCCAGTGAAATACTTGAGGGCCCCAGAGCCTTTTCTTTGATGAGAGTCTCACCATGGGGACTAAATTCTTGTTGACATAGTTCTCACTCTTAACATCCTCTAGAGTCATGAGCAGCTCTTCAAGATGATCAGAATTCTTATGTTTATAATGCTCAGAGCAGATTCTGGGATTTAGAGCATCCATTCTGAATGAACACTTGTAATCCAAGTCACTTCTCCACTTTCCTTATAGTAAATTGTGAAGAGTAGGTGCTCCAGAGTCGTGTAAATCCAGATTTAAATCCAATTCCAGCCATGTATTCTTAGAAAATGTATATAACTTCTTTGAGCTTAGTTTCCTCTTTTGGAGCATGGGATTGTGTTTGTTAATGTTTTCATTCTAAGTGACAGAAACCCAAGTTAATTAGAATAAACAACAACATTAATAGAGGTAATTTAGTAGAAAGCTTATGACTGCAAAGAAGAGTTGCAAAGTCAAGCTAGGGGAATGGCAAGGAAGCAACTAGATCCTACCAACTGGAGACGAGATTAGAGATCTGTAGAGCATGTCTCCACTGCCTATCACTGCTTATTTCTTGGCATTGATGTCATTCCTTTTTTTCCTCTGCAGTCTAAACTTTCTCTGCTCTTCGGTATACAGGATGGAAAACACAGCTGCTGTGGCTTCAGGTTTTTATATGAAAGTAACATCAGCCATTCAGAGAGAGTCTGACTTGACATCGTGCCACATTCAAAATTCTCAGGGAAAGGTATGACTGGCCTGTTTGGGATCAGGTGATCATCTTTGAACCAATCAGCTGTGGCCATGGGGTGGGATTACATTGTAACATGGCTGCTCCTGTTGTAGACATAAGACTGGGGGAGAAGAAGGGAGCACTGGGCAGGCAATCCCATAGAATGCTACTGCTGGAGTAATAATGGTACTTGCTACCAGTGTTGCTATGACAAGTGTGATAATGCTTAGCATAGTTCCTGATACATAGTAAATGCTCAATAAATATTAGCTGCTATAATAATTGCTATTTTTGATGAAATCTGATCAACGCCACTCTTGAAGCCAGTACAGTACTCATAAAATTAATGGATACATTTCTAGGGAAATCCCTAAGATGGTATTAGGGTATGAAGCTAGAAGACAAAGAGCTTCATGTAAGATATCAGTCATTTCACTTGAGTCCTTAGGGAATCCACCATGATACTGTATTCATATTTTTTTCTTCTCCATTACAAGAAAGTAGGAAAAGTAATATGATGAATTTTACTTTCACAGATGAAAATGGAAAGAGGACTTCCTTTCAAGACTTGACCAAAGGGCTGAGCTGAGTAAGGCAGGATTTCAGATCCAGCTCCATGTGTATGTCTGTGAAGATCAGAGAAAAACATTGTCTAGGTCTTTGAAGAGGTCCTGAAATCTTGTTCACTTTCTTTCCATTACCCCAATTCCCCAATCTATTTTTGTTTAACTTTTTTGTTGCAAATGACCAAAATTCAGCCAAACTAGCTAAAGCTCCTAAAGTGTTTTTATTGGTTTGTGTATCTAAGAGGATAGGCATGAAGATATTGATAGGCACAACAGAAGCCACGGATCAAACAATGTACTGGGGACTCTTTCTCCATGTCTTGGCTCTGTTTATGTGTTGATTTTATTATTTAAGATGTCTCTTGAGTGGCAGAAACATGTGGCTGGCAGACCCCAATTCCAACATTATGACCCCAGAGGCAAAATATAGTCTTCTCCATGGCTCCAGCAGAGGATTACTAGGGAAGAACGCTGATTGGTCCTGCTTGAGTCACATGCCTACCTCTGAACCAGCCTGGCTTGGAGGGTAGGGTTCTCTAATAGACCATATCTGTTGCTATAGAAGCTGTGATTGACAGCTCTACTAGAAGCACATAGAATAAAGAGGGCAATTCCCAAGGGAAGAGCCTACTGGGAAGACCGTGGTCACAGTGTCCACTACAGTTCCTCCTAGGGCTATTAGCAAACACAAAGGCATTGAGAAGACTTTTATGCTTGTTTTAGGGTGAGCGGAAGGGGAAAAACGTAAGATTACATCTCATTCTGCAGTAGTTCAAGGAAATGAGAGAAACTTGAGTGGAAGAGGTGATGGTATAAAAGAAGCCCATTTGGAGAAAAGAAAAGGAGTAATACAGCTGCACAGTTATAATCCTAATCACCTAAGACAGTGGAGCACGCTGGACCTCAATGCAGGAGAGAAAGATTCTGCCCCTCTATGGAGAGGAGAAGCCACCAGCAGGTATCGTGTTTTTCAGCTGAGTAGATCCACAGCCGTTCCATGACAAGGGCCCTTGTTCATAGGAGGTAGCTTCTTCACTGACAAGCCATCAGAGAGACAAGGACAACCATGGACTATGGCCCGTCCCTGCATCAAAGTTAGTCATCATGGAAGGCCAAGTTACTCTGGTTCTTGATATGAAGTCATAATTCTTACCCTAGCCACGGCTGTGCTGAACATTTCTGAGCAGGCTTCAGTTCAGTTGCCCCCTCCATGGGGCTTCTCAGATGCTACAATGTGGAATTCTATTGGGAATCTGATTGCAACCTCTGCACTTGCTACCTTGAAGCTAGAGGGAGCCATTGCCCCTTGGGTGGTCCTGACCAGTAGGAGACAGGAGCTGATGGATAGTGTATTTCCCCTGCTCCCCTCAGATGGACAGTTTTGACATGCATTTCACAAACTCTTTGAAAGATTCCATAGATGGAGCACCCAATTACAGGTGGTAGTGGCCAACTGGATATTTCATGCTTGTGTTGGCTTTTCCCTCTTCCCACTTCATGCCCTCATTCCTGCTCCCTGAGAGCATGTTCCTAAATCAATGACCCACACGAAAGACACTGCTTTCAGTGAAACAGTTTCCAATTTTCATGATTATGAATGGTGATGCAATGCACATCTTTGTACCTAAAACTTTTTTTTTTTTTTAAAGACGGAGTCCTGCTCTGTCTCCCAGGCTGGAGTACGGTGACATGATCTCTGCGCACTGAAACCTCTGCCTCTCAGGGTCAAGCGATTCTCGTGCCTCAGCCTCCTAAGTAGCTGGGATTATAGGCACCCGCCACCATGCCCGGCTAATTTTTGTATTTTTAGTTGAGAAGGGGTTTCGCCATGTTGGCCAGGCTGGTCTCAAACTCCTGACCTCGGGTGATCCACCCACCTTGGCCTCTCAAAGTGCTGGGATTACAGGCATGAGCCATCACACCCGGCGTACATAAAACTTTTTAGGTTGTGAAAATTATTCTGTAGAATAAATTCCCTGAAGTGTCATTGCTGAATTGAAGGGTTTGCCCGTTTACTAGTTTGATAGTGATTGCCAAATTGCCCTACAAAGCTGCTGCAGGAATTTGCATTCCATGAGTTCCCCAGTGTTGAATATTATTAACCTTTAAATTTTGACACATGAATGAGGGAAAAAGCACTTCACAGTTTTAATTTGTAGATTTTTGATGACTAGTTTAGAGGCCATTTTTATGCTTCTGAAATTGCCTATTAATGTCTTTCCCTCGACTTTTTTTTCTGTTAGATTTCTGCAATTTTTGTTATGAATTGTAAAAGCTCTTTTTAAAAATTAATTTCAACTTTTATTTTAGATTCAGGCGGTACATGTGCAGGTTTGTTACATTGGTATATTGCGTGATGCTGAGGTTTGGGGTATGATTGATGTCGTCACCCAGGTAGTGAGCATAGTACCCAACAGTTTTTCAATCTTTGCCCCTCTCACTCCCTCTCTCCATCTGGTAGTCCCCAGTGTCTGTTATTGCCATCTTTATGTTGATGTGTACCCAATGTTTAGCTCCCCTTTACAAGTAAGAACATACAATACTGGTCTGTTCCTGCATTAGTTTGCTTAGGATAATGGCCTCCAGCTGCATCCATGTTGCTGCAAAGGACATGATTGTGTTCTTTTTTATGGTTGTGTTACTTACTACACAACCATACACATACATACACATATTCCATGGTATATATGTGTCACATTTTCTTTTCTTCTCTCTACCTCCTTCCCTCCCTCCCTCCTTCCCTTCTCTTTCCTTCCTTCTCTTCCTTCTCTTTCCTTTTCTTTCTTCTTTCTCTTGAGATAGGGTCTTGTTCTGTCGCCCAGGCTGGAGTGCAGCAGCATGATCTTGTTTCACTGCAACCTCGACCTCCCAGGCTCAGATGATTCTCCCACCCCACCCACCTGAGTAGCTGGGACTACAGGCATGCGCCATCATGCCTGGCTAATTCTTGTAGTTTTTGTAGAAGCAGAGTTTCACCATGTCACCCAGACTGGTCTTGAACTCCTGGGCTCAAGTGATGCACCCATTCTGGCCTCCCAAAGTGCTGGGATTATAGGCATGAGTTGCCGGGTCCAGGCTGAGCCAATGCGCCTGATGTGCCTGGCCACATTTTTTTATTTTTATTTTTTGAGACGGAGTCTTGCTGTCTCCCAGGCTGAAGTGCAGTGGCACGATCTTGGCTCACTGCAAGCTCCGCCTCCCGGGTTCACACCATTCTCCTGCCTCAGCCTCCCGAGTAGCTAGAGCTACAGGCGCCCGCCACCACGCCTGGCTAATTTTTTGTATTTTTAGTAGAGATGGGGTTTCACCGTGTTAGCCAGGATGGTCTCGATCTCCTGACCT
>NW_012110919.1:19711418-19733574 GCF_000951035.1 Colobus angolensis palliatus | reverse complement strand
TGTATTTTTAGTAGAGATGGGGTTTCACCGTGTTAGCCAGGATGGTCTCGATCTCCTGACCTTGTGATCTGCCCGCCTTAGCCTCCCAAAGTGCTGGGATTACAGGCGTGAGCCACCGTGCCCAGCCCACGTTTTCTTTATCCAGTCCGCCGTAGATGAGCATCCAGGTTGATTCCATGTCTTTGCTATTATGAATAGTGGTGTGATGAACATACAAGTGCGTGTGTCTCTTTGGCAGAATGATTTATTTTTCTTTGGTTTTATACCCAGTAATGAGAATGGGTCAAATGGTAGTTCTGTTTAACTTCTTTGAGAAATCTCCAAACTACTTTCCACAGTGGTTGAACTACCTTACATTCCTACCAACAGTGTGTAAGCATTCCCTTTTCCCACAGCCCCACCAACATCTGTTACTCTTTGACTTTTTAGTAATAACAACTCTGACTGGTATGAGATGGTTTTGATTTGCATTTTGCTGATGATTAGGGATGTTGAGCATTTTTTTATGTTTGTTGCCTGCCTGTATGTCTTCTTTTGAGAAGTATCTGTTCATGTCCTTAGCCACTTTTTAATGAAATTATTTGGTTTTGCTTGTTGATTTAAGTTCCGTATTGATTCTGAATATTAGACCTTTGTCCAATGCATAGTTTGGAATATTTTCTTCCATTCTATAGGGTGTCTGTTTCCTCTGTTGAGAGTTTCTTTTGCTACACAGAAGCTCTTCAGTTTAACTAGGTCCCACTTGTCAAATTCTGTTTTTGTTGTGATTGCTTTTGAGGTCTCAGCCACAAATTCTTTGCCAAGGCTGATGTCCAGAATGATATTTCCTAGGTTTTCTCCTAGGATTTTTATAGTTTGTGGTATTACATTTAAATCCTTGATCTGGCCAGGCACAGTGGCTCACACCTGTAATCCCAGTACTTTGGGAGGCCTAGGTGTGTGGATCACTAGAGGTCAGGAGTTCAAGGCCAGCCTGGCCCACATGGTGAAATCGCATCTCTACTAAAAATACAAAATTAGCTGGGCATGGTGGTACACATCTGTAATTGCAGGTACTCAGGAGGCTGAGGCACAAGAATCACTTGAACCCGGGAGATGGAGCTTTCAGTGAATGGAGATCATGTCACTGCACTCCAGCCTGGGTGACAGAGTGAGACTCTGTCTCAAAAGAAAAAAAAAATCTTTGATCCATCTTTAGTTAAGTTTTATATATGGTGAAAGGAAGGGGTTCAGTTTTATTCTTCTGCATATGAATAACCAGTTATCCCAGCAGCATTTATTGAATAGGGAGTCCTTTCCTTATTGCTTATTTTTGTTGACTTTGTCAAAGATCAGATGGTTGTGGGTGTGCAGTTTTATTTCTGGGTTCTCTATTCTGTTCCATTGGTTTGTATGACTATTTTTATGTCAGTACCATGCTGTTTTGGTTACTGTAGCCTTAAAGTATAGTTTGAAGTCAGGTAATGTGATGCCTCCAGCTTAAAAGTTATTTTTTATAGTTTGAGGTATTACATTAAATCTTTGATCCATCTCTAGTTAATTTTTGTATATGATGAAAGGAAGGGGTCCAGTTTTATTCTTCTGCTGTAATAGCCGGTTATCCCAGCAGCATTTATTGAACAGGGAGTCTTTTCTTCAATATGTTGAAGAAAATTATCTTTGGGTTATCTTTTTAAAAAATCTGCCTTGAGACATTGTTGTACACTGAACATATATAAATTGTGTAACAATAATAATAAAAGCCAAAGAAGGCCAAAGGGCTTCATCCTCTTATCCTCCTCCATTGCCACAAGGGTCTCCATTCCTGCTAATCTCCCAGATGTTACAGGAGTTACACATCTGCTTCCTTTGGGTCCTCCCCAGAGTTTGTGATCTTCTATTAGGCTCTGAGCTCTGCCTTCCTCCCATTGTACCAGGACCCTGGGCAGAAAACCAGCCTTGTTGTGGGGCATAAGTCTTCAAAGGAACTTGGTTTTGGGTTGGTTTCTCAGAAGAAGACCCTGAGGCAAGGATTTATGTGTTCCATGGAAGACAGGTCAGGGAGTGGTGGAAGCAGGGCAGGAAAGAGGAGGAAACCAAGTAGCATACAGTCTCAAAATCCTATGAAAGGCAGCCTCAGCCTGATTCCACAGGAGACACCTTGGAGTGTGAGTTATATCTCAGAGTTAGCCCATGCTTAGCAAAGGGAGCTGGATTTCTTACCTGTGCACCCATCACTCATTGGATAAGCACTGCCTGGGAGAAATGCTCAGGCAGTTCTGGCCCTCTGTAGGTGCCAGTGGAGAGCTACCAGTGGCCAAGGGCAGTGTTCCAAAGAAGACTCTGGGAGCTGGTTGTTGAAGGTAAATGCACACTGGGGTTGATGGTAGGACATCCAGAAAAGGTAACCTTGTTACACAGTATTATCGTGGTGGTAGATAACTGATATATTTGCATTCTGTATGCCACCCCTTCTTTCCTCCTCCCTCCTCCCCAACTCTCTCTCCAACCCATATTTACTGAACACTTACTATGTGTCAGGGATAAACAACAGAAATTTATCTTCTCACAGTCTGGAGGTGGCTTAAACAACAGAAATTTATCTTCTCACAGTCCGGAGGCTGGGACGTCCAGTGTCAAGGTGCTGACAGGATAGGTTTCTGGTGAGACTTGCCTCCTTGGTTTTGCAGATGGCTGTCTTCTCGCCATGTCTCACACGACCTTTCCTTTGTGTGCACATGGGGAGGGGGAGCGATCTCTGGTGTATTAGTCCGTTCTCAAGCTGCTGACTGGGTAATTTATAAAGGAAAGAGGTTAAGTAGATTCACAGTTCCACGTGGCTGGGGAGGCCTCACAGTCATGGCAGAAGGCGAAAGGCACGTCTTACATGGCAGCAGGCAAGAGAGAATGAGAACCGAGTGGAAGGGGAAACCCCTTATAAAATCATCAGATCTCATGAGACTTATTCTCTACCACGATAACAGTAGGGGGGAAAGCACCCCCATGATTCAGTTCTCTCCCATCGGGTCCCTACCACAAGATACGAGAATTATGGGAGCTACAATTCAAGATGAGATTTGGGTGGGGACACAGCCAACCCATATCATCTGGTATCTCTCTGTCGTCTTATAAGGACACTGGTCCTATTAGATTAGGGCTTCACTCTTACGATCTCTTCTAACCTTAATTACTTCCTTAAAGGCGCCATCTCCAAATGCAGTCACATTGGGGGTTAGGGCTTCAACAGATGAATTTTGCTGATAACACAATTCAATCAAGAGCATGTGTGTAAAATGCTTCCTAATGCAAATAGATACTCCATAAATGTTAATTTCTCCCCTCCCCTTCTACCCCTGTACCCTCTCTTCCTCCCTTCTTTTTTTCCTTTCTTCCAACCAATATATGCCAGGCACTGTGCTAGGCTGGGAATAGAGTACTAAACAAGACAGACACAGTTCCTGCCTTCATTTTCTGCCATCCATGGTGAAGCAAAATCCATACACTCAAGACAGGGTCCAAGATCCCAAATGCGGTGTTTAAAATCAGAGCTAGTACACTCAGCCCTAAATACTGGCTCTGCCTCATGGATATATTTTTTCTGGACCTGGACTGACTCTTGCCCAGGCTGGAGTGCAGTGGTGGGATCATGACTCACTGCAACCTTCATTTTCTTGACTGATGCCATCCTCCCACCTCAGCCTCACGAGTAGCTGGGACTACAGGTGTGTACCACCACGCCTGGCTAATTTTTGTATTTTTTTTAGAGACAGAGTTTTGTCATGTTGCCCAGGCTGGTCTTAAATTCCTGGCCTCAAGCAATGTACCTACCTTGGCCTCCCAAAGTGCTGGGATTACAGGCATGAACTACCACACCTGGCTTATGCTTATTTATTTTTAATTAGTGGCTAACTTTTAAATATGATTTTACTGAAGAATGCCTATTTTCAGCTTCTCTTGAAGTAATTAGATGAGGTGGCAGCTTGGGCCTGCGTTCTTGTGAGGTGTCTATTGGCCTGAGCTGTGTAGCTACCACCCCTGGGGAGAGAGGGGAAGTGTTTCTTGGTGCCCTCTGTTCCTTGCCTGGTCTGATTCAGTAATTTATTACCTGCCTATTCCCTGCAGGTATTAAGATTTGCAACTGCTGGTTTAAATAAATATGACTCTAATTGAAGAGCCTGACTTTGAGCTCTCACTTTTCCCACATGGAGAAAGGAGTCAGTAGAATCTTGTTTTCTATTCTTTTTGCATGGGCTTTAGATAACCGAATGTGGAGTAGGGCTTGGGGTGAGGGCGGGGGGTGTTGGGAATTGGGTATCATTATTGTGGTAGGCTGGTTGTGTTAATAACTCCAGTTAATTTCTCCCTGTAGCTATGCCCTTTGTCTTATAACTGTTAATCCCCTAGCCCCCTATTCTGGCTCTGGGCTTGAGCATGTGACTTGGTTTGGCCAATGGCATTTAGCAAAGTTAATGCAAGCAGAGGTTGGAGAAAGTGCTTGTGTATTTCCACTTGCTTGGATCTCTGCAGCCACCACGAGAACATGCCCAGGCTAGCTGGAAAACATGTCCAGACTAGCTTGCTGGGGGAATAGGAGAGACGTGCATGGAAGAGAGACAGATGGGAGAGAGGCTGGTTGACCCAACTGAGGCCATCAGCCAACAACCAGCTGACCTCCAGACATGTGGGTGAGCTCAGCTGGGGCTGAAAGAACAGCCAGGCAGCCTGCCCATTTGTGAGCAGTAATAAAAGGAATAGTTTGAAGTTGAGCCTTTGGAGGTAGTTTGTTATACAGTATTATTGTGGTGGTAGATAACTGATACATTTGCATTCTGTATGCCACCCCCTTTCCTCCTTCCTCCTTTCCACCTCTCTCTCTCTTCAACCCATATTTATTGAACACTTACTATGTGTCCGGGATATAACAGTGAGTGAAACTAGATATGATTCTTGCCCTTAGGCTGTTTACAACAGTGGTCCCCAACCTTTTTGGCACCAGGGACTGGTTTTGTGGGAGACAATTTTTCCACAGATGGTGGGTAGGGTTGGGGGTGGGCATGAAAATGATTAGATTCTCATAAGGCATACACAACCTAGATCCCTTGCATGCGCAGTTCACAATAGGGTTCACGCTCCTATGAGAATGTAGTGCCGCTGCTGATCTGACAGGAGGTGGAGCTCAGGCAGTAATGCTGGCTCACCCACCACTCACCTCCTGCTGTGCAGCCTGGTTCCTAACAGGCCACAGACTGATGCTGGTCCCAATCCATGGCCTGGGGGTTACGACCCCTAGTTTAAAATATTGTCCTTGGTTTTATTGTAGAGCTTGAAAGGCTGAAGTTCAATAAGGAAGTGACTAATTTCGTGGTTAGAAGAACACGCTCTACTCCAAGCCCTTCTGGGATGTGTTTCTTTCCCATAGAGTACTTTGTTACAATTTCTGTGTTTCCCATTCTAACTGTTCCCTAAACCACTGCAAAGATTGCCACTGGTAGCAACAGATCTTCCCCATAATGGGAATTCTTTCAACATGTGCAAACCCACCATGTTCTTAAGTAATTTATGTAAAGAGTAAGCAATTCTTTGTATGTTTTTATAAGGTAGGGCGAGTTTTATGTACTGTAAAGTTTGATGTATTGTTATAGATTACACTTTGGTTTTAGGCCTACGTAAAAAAGCACAATGTTTCTCTGAGTTCTGGGAAATATACTGTAAATAAAACTGGTGGTTTATTTCTTGGCTGGGCATTTTCTCTAATAATATAAAGAGATGTCAACAACTGTTATCTTCAGGGCAAAATATGAGGTTCTCTTCCCTTCTCACCACAGAGAAAGAGTGAACAGAGCTTGCCAGTTCTCTAGACTCTTAAAGGAAGCTGAGTTTGGTCTAGAGCCTGTGTCCTGGTCAGATTTGAGATCCGTGTACTCCCAACTGGCCCATCGGTCAGGTAAATTAGAGAAGTCAGCATCCTAGCTAGGTGCAGTGGCTCACGCCTGTAATCCCAGCACTTTGGGAGGCTGAGGCAGGCGATCACTTGAGGTCGGGAGTTCAAGACCAGACTGATCAACATGGAGAAACACCATCTCTACTAAAAAATATAAAATTAGCCAGGTGTGGTGGCACATGCCTCTAATCCCAGCTACTCAGGAAGCTGAGGCAGGAGAGTCACTTGAACCTGGGAGACAGAGGTTGCAGTGAGCCAAGATCGCGCTGTTGCACTCCAGCCTGGGCAACAAGAGTGAAACTAAAAAAAAAAAAATGTCAGCATCCTTTGACCCTGGGCTTTTCCCACCTTCCTCTTCTCCTTGGATGTCATTCCCAAAGACACATCTTAGCCAGGATGCTAGAAAAAAATACCATAAACTAGGTGGCTTGTAAACAACAGAAAGTTATTTCTCACAGATCTGTGGGCTGAAAAGTCCGCGATCAGGGCGTGGGCAGATTTGTTTTCTGGTGAGGGTTCGTAGATGATGGCGCCTTCTGGTTGTGTCCTCACATGGAGGAAGCGGCGAGGGTTCGTAGATGATGGTGCCTTCTGGTTGTGTCCTCACATGGAGGAAGCGGCGAGGGTTCGTAGATGATGGTGCCTTCTGGTTGTGTCCTCACATGGAGGAAGCGGCGAGGGTTCGTAGATGATGGTGCCTTCTGGTTGTGTCCTCACATGGAGGAAGCGGCGAGGGATCGCTCAGTGCTCGCTTATTTATTTATTTATTTATTTTTATTTTTTATTTGAGATGGAGTCTCCCTCTGTCGCGCAGGCTGGAGGGCAATGGCGCGATATCGACTCACTGCAACCTCTGCCTCCTGGGTTCAAGCAATATTCCTGCCTCAACCTTCTGAGTAGCTGGGATTACAGGCACCCACCACCATGCCCAGCTAATCTTTGTATTTTTAGTAGAGACGGGATTTCACCGTGCTGGCCAGCCTGATCTTGAACTCCTGACCTTGAGTGATCTGCCCACCTCAGCCTCCCAAAATGTTGGGATTACAGGCGTGAGCCATTGCATGGCCTCAGTGCTCTTTTATAAGGGTGCATAATCCTATTCATGAGGACTCCTCTTCCGTGACCTACTCACCTCCCAAACACCCTACCTCCTAATGTCATCACCTTATGGGTGAGAATTTCAACATATGAATTTTGGGGGAAGGTAACCATTGAGACCATAGCAGCATGGCAGTTTTGCTTTCAGACCACTGTAGACAGATCTCTCCGTGAAAGCGGAAAGACCAGTCACATTTCCTTTCCTAGCCTCAGTTTCCCCATCTGTAAAGTTACCCAATGATAACTCACAACAACTCTTACTGTATAATTCTATAAATAAGCTTAAACAGTAAATTCCCTCCCTGGGTTTCTACATTTGTTTGATGCATCTTGGAGGCAGCAGAAAGTGTGGGATAGGTCTCTAATGGTGGCATTTCAGGTAGTGTGATGAGAAGTGGGGAGGTCATTTTGGTCTGGTATGTGTTTGGGGAGTACTGTTTTCCCTTAAGTCAGGTCATCTACCTGGATATATTTGTTGCCTGCATGTAAGGAAAAGAAATCTGACGTGGGTTATAAGTCCTGGTTTGTCCCCTCTGTTGGGCATTCATGGGAAGGTCACTCTCTTGGCCCCTGTTTCTTCCTCTGTACAATGAGGTGCCTCTGCCTGCCCTGACATTCTGGAATTTATTGAAGCCAATAATGTCCTTGTGTATCTGAGCGTAAAAGGAGATTTGCCTCTAATTTCCTGTCTTCATTTTAGGGACAGAATCCAGAGTGTGTGAATCAGAATTCTTTTGAGTGAAAGCCCTAGAAACTCAGCTCAAATTGGCTGAAGTAAGATAATTTTCTGGCTCAAGGGGCTGAAAAACTCTAGGGGGCTGGCTTTAGGCATGGCTGAATCCAGGTGTTCATCAGATGGCATTGTGACTCAGTGTATTTGTCTCTGATCTCTGCTTTCTTCTAGTCGACCTGTGCTCTCAGGCAGCCTCTCCCCACATGATGGTGAAGATGACCACCAGTTGGATCAGACCTTTATCCTACCATCTCAGCAACGCTGACAGAAAGGGAGCACTTTCTCTGCAGATGTTCTAGCAAAAGTCTCATGGCTGAATTTCATTGACTTAGCTTGAGTCACATGCTTACCCCTGAACCACTCTGATTGACTATTCGTGGGACATGTGCTCAGTTTGGAGTTGAGAGGAGGGTTAGCCCCATCCAAACATCAAGTAAGAGAGGCAGAGGCGCTGCACAGGAAATGGGGCCCCAAAGCCAGAGGAATGGGGAGTGGGTGCTGAGCAGACATGAAGAATAGATGTCCACCTCCAGGGCCAGGCTGGGATCTTATGGATGGATTTTATGAAGTAGCTCAGGGGCTCTCTATGGTTTTTATTTCTAGAGTCCTGGAATGTTAGGGCCAGACAAAAGCTCAAATCTTATGCATCTTCTGCCCAACTTTGCATTTTACAGATGAGAAAATTGAGGCTTGAGAAGATGGGGGCCATTTGCCCAAAGTCCCTGAGTATGAAACATCTGGGGGAGGAGGGTACTGTATCAACAGTGTATCAACTTCTGTATCAACAGTTCTTCTCTGAGTGGCTCAAACCCATGCTACACAAGAAGGGCTTTTACCCAACCATGATGCTACCAAGTCTGTAGCATCCTAGTACAGATTGTCCACCACTCATCACTCATTTGTGGTCTAGAGACCAGGAGCATCAGGATCACCTGGGAGCTGGTTAGAAAGGCACAATTTCAGGCCCCGCCCCAGACCTACTGAAATAGAACCTTCATGTGAAAAAGGTCCCCAGCTGATTGTGTGCACGTTGAAATTTGAGAAGCGCTGGTCTCTACCATGGACAAAAGAGTTCCAGGTGACTCTTCCATCTGGCCAGGATTACAGTTAATCCTAAAACAAGTTCTCCTAAACCTTGCAGAAGAGGAGGATTTTGCAATCTATGAGCTTACCAGGTAAGATGATTGAGTGTCATAGAATGTTCATGGTCAGGAAGGCCCTCTTGGAACTTGGCCTCCCTCCTGCCTGCTGCTGTGTAGGCAGAGTTGCCATGGTATATCTTTCCCACTACTACCACTAATGGTGCAAGAGGAGTCAGAGGTCCCAAGATCCTGGTTCAGGTGCTGAGGCTTTTATGAGCTGCATGACTTGGGAAAGGTCCCTTTCTTGGCTACTTTTGTGGCAGATGCTATTATACTTTTCCTCTTCCCTTTAATAGAGTTAGCAGTTCCTTCTTTGTTCTTCCCTCAGACCCAATGCAGGGATCAAGTGAGATCAAAGGTATGGATATGGGATGAAAAACTCAGAGCATTGCACAAATCCACTGCCACGTAACTTTACCCTGTAATGTGTTTGAAGCCTGCTTCTAAGATTTTCCTCTTTCTTTTCCTCCCTGGACTGGACTCATCAGCAGGTTGGCTGGGTGAATGTCATCATTACTGATATGGCCACCAAGAGCTCAGGCCATTAGAAAGCCCTCTATCAAACATTAATTACAGTGCTCAAGTAACCTCAAGTCGGGGCTGGATGTCGCTTCTTCCTTGGGCCCAGGAAATATTTCTGGGAAACAGGAAGCCACATGGTGTTTTATCAAGCGTTTATGGCTATTGGTTTAGGGGATAAGTTTACAAGGCTCTGCAGGCTGTGCACTGGGAAATTAAATTGCTCGCATTTTTACTCAGTTCTAATCATGCCACCAGCCATGGGATTTATGAGGCTGTAAAGTCTTGAGCACATCGCTTGCTGAAGGCCTTGCTCGTGGCTGCCTGCGTGGCATCCTTGACAAGAAGCATTCTCCAGAAGCTCTGGGCCCAGCTGTCTGTCTGTCCCACAGACACATTCTAGGCACCTACTGTGTGCTGGGGGTAGAGTGGTGAGCAGTACAGATGTGGAATTTGCCCTCTTGTTATCTGCAGCTTCCTAAGGATATAGGCATTGCCAAATAGTTTCACAAATAAATATAAAACTGCCAGCTGGGGTTAGAGGAGTGATGGAAAGGTTTAAGATACTATGAGAAGCCATAGGGGCTGAATGGTGTTTCCCTCCGAGAAAAAAGGGATGTCCACGTCCTAACCCCCAGGACTTGTAAAAACAACCTTATTAGAAAAAAGGGCCTTTCTAGGTGTAATTAAGGATCTTGAAATGAGATCACCCTGGATTACTGAGGTGGGCCCTGAAAAATAAATGTCCTCATAAGAGACAGGAGGGAAGGCCATGTGAAGATGGAGACAGAGATTAGAGTGATGCAGTCACAAGCCACAGGACTCGGAGCCACCAGAAGCTCAAAGAGGCACAGAGATTTTTGCCTAGAACCTCCAGCATGATCATAGCCCTGCTGGAGACACTTCTGGTCTAGCTGGGGAGGTAAGACTGAAGCGACTTCGTTGTCTGGGGTAAATACTCGGGGTGTTCACTGTCTTACACCAAGAAAATTTAGGACACTGACACACAAAAGGAGTTTAGAAGCAGAGGTTTAATAGGCAAAAGAAAGAGAAAGGAGAACAGCTCTCTAGTGAGAGGGAGGGGCTTCCGAAAGGAAAGACCCGCCGGTGGTGGAGTTTGCCAGATTTTATAGTCAGGCTTGAGGAGGCGGTGTCTGATTTAGGTAGGACCCACAGATTGGCTGGATCAGGTGTGACATTTACATAGCATTTGGGGAAGGCCAGCCACCCTACTCTAATCTTATTGTGCAAATGAACCTTCCCCTTGGCTGGCACCATCTTGTCTGCTCCTTACTGTATACGTGGCTGACAAAGAGAAGGGGAGATGGAGCCGACATCTTGAACATGATGGGCACAACTGCCGGCCTCTATGTCTGCAGCTCGATTTTACAGGCTGCTCTTTGTTAGAAAGGAAAATGATTTGGGGCTGCTTTTCATTAAAAGGAAAACCTTACTGAGGACTTCTGTACCCTCCCTATCTGCCTAAGTAATTTCTTTTTAACTCCTATATTAAGACTAATCTAGAGACTTACCGAGAGTTTATAGTTGAGCCTTAAGTAGTGTGCAGAGATTCACAGGTGACCAAGATGATTGCAGGCTGAGGAAATCAAGTCAATGAAGGCTTCCTAGGGGAGGTGGCCCTGAAGCAAGTGTGTTGGTTGGCTCGTAGAGAAACAAGGAAGACGTTAATGTCTGAAGCCAAAATAACCCCCAAATGTGAAAACTCTGCATAATAATGAATGCCTACCACATGTGAGGCACTTTGCCTTCTCTCTCTCATTCAATCCTCAGGCAACTTTATTTGTATCCTCATTTTACAAGTGGGGAAACTGAGGACCATTGAAGTTACACACAGTAATTGGGCCAACTGGGATTGGCAACCACACAGGTACCTCAGGCCTCTCAGTGTGGCTTCCCATCCCTGCTCTCCTCTCCTTGTGACGAGCAGAGAGAACTCCAGGTCTCTGGCTTCTGTTCAGGATGGTTAGAAAAAAAAAAAATCCACCTTTTAAATCTCTTCTGGCTAGGAAAATTGTCCATAAGGAGGTGAAATAGGCATTTTCCAGGCCAGAAAACAATTCTCTTGTTTATGAGGTGACTGCTACTAGTGTGAAATCTTCCTTTCAAGAATAAAATATCAGTCCTGATGTGGCTCATGCCTGTAATCCCAGCACTTTGGGAGGCCGAGGCAGGAGGATTGCTTGAGGCCAGGAGTTCAAAACCAGACTGGGCAACATGTGAAGACCAATCTCTAAGAAAGATTTAAAAATTAACTGGGCATGGTGGTGTGTGCCTGTCATCTCAGCTACTGGGGAGGCCAAGGTGGGAGGATGGCTTGAGTTCAGGAGTTGGAGGCTGCAGTGAGCTGGGACTGCACCACTGTACTCCAGCCTGAGCAACATAGCCAGATCCTGTCGCTTAAAAAAAGAAACCAGGGCAGCCTATCCAACAAATGCTGCATTTTCATAATTCTAATAACTGTAAAGTAAAATGTTAGATTAGCCAGTGCTCAGGACTCACCATCTTGTCATTCCTGGTGTGGACTCCCCATGAAAATGGACAGTATGCCAAATCGGGGAAGGAGTGTGACCCTTTGTTTTTATTTTCTCTGGACAGAGCTGCTTAAATGAAGTTTACAGAAATGGAAATTTGTTCCCCTGAGAAATTTTGTGGCCTCCTGACCTTTGTCACAGCCTGGCCCCGGAGGAGGAGAAGTCAAAGATGGGCTGTGTCAGGCTGCTGCATGCAGGGACTCTGGGGACTGGGGGCAGCTTGTTGCAGGGCAGGGGAATGCTGATGGACTCCAGCATTTTCTTTTAGAAACCAGGACTCACCTGTCATCCTCACACATGCTTTGGGGAACAGAGAGGCAGAGTGAACTGTTAGGGCTCACTCTGCAGTAGATGCTACTTCATCCCCACAATGACCCTGTGTGACAAGTATTTATGTGACTCTTTGTCATTCTGCACAGCCAGGATTTCTATTGTTTTGGTATCAGAATCTCTACTTTATCCTAGGACACTTCTCCTCCCCCTAATACAGGTGGCATCAGAGGGACCGTGTCTTAATTTGGGTATCCTGCCACCTCTCTCCTAGGAAGCAGATCCTAAAACAAGGACTTGAGTGCAAGTCATTTATTTGGGAGGCAATATCAGATACCAGGGTTAGGGAGAGAATTGACACAGGGAAGGGCAGGAAGGTGATCAAATGTGCATCATCAAGCCCATTACCACTGTGGGCAAGTGTAGTTTAATGCCACTGAGGAGCTCAGGGCGACAGTGTAGAATGTGCCCCTCAGGGTTCTCCCATTTGAGATGGGAGTGGGGTATTCATATACCACGTCCCATCCTCTGAGTTGTTGATTGAAGGCTGCTCCTGGGGATGCTGATTCCTTAGAACTCTTTCGGTTGAGAATGTGGGCAAGAGCACCCTCAGGCAAGGAAGCACAGATGGTGGAAGCTGGAAGTGGGGACTGCCCCCATGTGCAGGGGACTGGTTGTGGGAGTCTGAGAGAGCATCTGCTGCAAACTAGGGCATTGGCTCTGGGCTGGACCAATCAGGGGCTATCTCCCAGGAATTTGGATCATGAGCACAAACAGTTAAAATGATTGGAGTTCACCAATGCCAAGGCAAACATCCTATATGTATTCCATTGGTTCCTGCCACGTAATAATACACCTTTCTCTTCCTCCTCCCCGAGCTGCCCTGCCCCTGCCTTTCTGGAGCCTGGTGTTTCAGCTTTTCCTTCCATTCTGTGTTTTTTTGTTTGTTTTGTTTTTTGATGGAGTCTTGCTGTGTCCCCTAGGCTGGAGTGCAGTGGCACAATCTCAGCTCACTGAAACCTCCACCCCCTGGGTTCAAACAATTCTCCTGCCTCAGCCTCCCTAGTAGTTGGGATTACAGGCATGTGCTACCACGGTGAGCTAATTTTTCTATTTTTACTAGAGATGGGGCTTCAACGTGTTGGCCAGGCTGGTCTCGAACTCCTGACCCCAAGTGATTCACCTGCCTTGGCCTCCCAAAGTGCTGGGATTACAGGCGTGAGCCACTGTGCCAGGCCGCCATTCTTTTTTTATTCATTCAGTACTTACTGTGCATCTATTACATTTCCTGCCAATCCATTGCCTGCAACCAAGGGATGCTGGTGGATGCAACATGGCTGCCTCTACACGCTAACACCTACCCCTAAGAGGAAAGTGGACTCATCCATACTCAGGAAATTAGTAGAATTCTGTCCCATGATGCTAGAGTACACAACACATCATTCCTTCATTTTTATAAATCAAAGGAAATCTGGCTCAGCCCTGCCCTGTTGGCAAAAATGATAACCTTATAACAAACAGAATTCAGCTGGGTGTGGTGGTTCACACCTGTAAACTCAGCACTTTGGGAGGCTGAGGTGGGCAAATCACCTAAGGTCAGGAGTTCGAGACCAGCCTGCCCAGCATAGTGAAACCCCATCTCTACTAAAAAAAAAAAAAAAGAGGCGTGGTGGTGGACACATGTAATCCCAGCTACTCGGGAGGCTGAGGCAGGAGAATCGCTTGAACCCAGGAGGCAGAGGTTGTAGTGAGCCAAGATCATGCCATTGCGCAGGTACTCCAGCCTGGGCAACAAGAGCAAAACTCCACCTCAAAAAAACAAAAAACAGAATTCACTGAAGAACCACTCAATTCTGTGTGGTGGTATGACACCATGCGCACCCAGCATGTCTCACAGGGGACTGAAATTGTCTGTTTAGTTATCCACCTCTCTGGCCAGGCTGTGAGCTTGGGGAGCAGGGACGGGGTGCTCATTTCTGTCTTCCCAACCATGCTTGGCACATAGTAGGTCCTTTATAAATATTTAATGGATGAAAGAAAGAACACTTGGATTTTGGAATGAAGCTCTGTGTTTTTCCCTGCTCTGTGACTACACATAAATTTGGAGCAGAGAAGCTTTTTTGTTTTACCCTGCTGTGTGACTGCGGATAAATCCCTCTCCTCTCTGGGCCTCAGTTTCCTTGCTTCTGAAACAAGCAGGTTGAACTTGATGATCTCTTAGATCCCCTGCAGTTCAACATTCTCTCCGTATTCAGGGGATGGGAGAGGGTTGCACTTACTGCCTTCTTGTTATAGGGCAGGGTCACGTGACTAGTCCTATCCGGTGAGTTGCGAGTGGAAATAATAGATGTCACCTCCAGGCTGGAGCATTGCATTGCTGATGCAAGATGCTCCAGAATTCTTTCCCTCTGTTACGGGCCATGGCAACCGCCAATGTTGCAGGTGGTGGCTGAATCTTGCAAGCGGGAACTTGGAGCAGATGTCCCAGCTGAATGGAGCATAAACAAGAAGTAAACCCTGGGTGTTATAAGTCACTGACTTTTGGGGATTATTTGTTATTGCAGCATAATGTGGCCTGGCCTATCCTATCTGGTGTGGTTACTCTGGGTGGTGTGTGAAAGGTGGGTGTTAAGGGCAAGAATGGAAGCAAGGAGAGCTTGGAGGAGGTTATTTCATTCCTGTGGGTGAGAGACTGAGAGTAATCACCTGATGCCATTACTCTGGGTGCTTGGGCAAGGGTAGTAGTGATGGAGGTGGTGAGAAAGAAATGGATTCAATTACATTTTGGAGCTAAAGAGGCCATGACTTGATAATATAAGGAATAAGAGAATGTAAAACCTACACTAAGGGTCCCTGTCACTCACCACTTGAAGAGCTTTCAGATCACGAGTTGGGCTGAAAGCTCCTCATGCAATCTGATATTAGATAATAAATTCCGCTTGTCTTTGCTCAAGAAATGGGTCTCTGCTTTCATTTTTGAGGGCTAAAGAAGTTCCTGCAAGAGAAGAGTGGGACCTGGGCCTGCCTTTCCCATTGCCAAGGTGCCTTCTGCTGGCAGCATCATCCATTATGACTGACCATGGCAAATGATGGTCAGCTGGCCTCACAGCAGGTGTTAGGAAAATAGTCTTTGGCTTGATTATATTATCTGGCTGTCCCCAAGGAGGTAAGAAAATAGACCTATATCCCTCCGGCTTTGTGCTTCAAGCTCTCTCCCCTGCCTTGTGTATGTCATAGCTCAGACAGTGGTTTTTTAGAATAGTTGCTGCGAAAAGGGGTTAGCCAGGGAAAATCTTATTAGAAGGAGAATTGTGTCAGGAGAGAAGAAAGAGAAATGCAATTTAGCATTGTATGTTCTCATTGAAATAATCGTGCATCTTTGAAAGGAAACAGCATCATTTAGACAGGACAAAGGGGTGGTAAACCCTGTAATTATCCTGGGGGCCGGGGGCAAAGGTCATATGGCAAAGGTCAGGTCACCCTTGGGTTTGTGGTTTGCTACTTTCACTGGCTGCCTTTCTCTTTAGAGCTGAGAAGCTGGGTGAAGGTGTCCACTCCAGTGGGTTGTGTCTTAGCATTTTGTCCCCAGTGTGCCGACCTGTGCTGTCCAATGTGGTAGCCACTAGCACATGGGGCTATTTACATTCAAATTAATTACAATTAAATAAAATGAAAAATTCAGTCTCAGTTGCACCAGCTGCATTTTAAGTCCTCAATAGCCCCATGTGGCTAGTGGCTATCACACTGAACAGTATAGATACAGAATATTTCCATAATCACAGTAAGTTCTGTAGGACAAGCTGGTGTAGACTATTGGGTGGGGGGACTTAAAATGGAAGACATTCAAACAAGGAAAATGGGGAGAATTATTATCAGCTCTAGTTTAAGGAGCCCATGTGCTTCTCACCTCTGTCTCTTGCTAACTGGCATACCTGGGCCTTAGAACCCGGATCTTATTTAATCCTAGAGCCACCCCCCCTCCCTTAATCTCTCTGCAATATGGAATCCCAGAGGCTACTATGGAGTGGCTCATTTTGCTAAATGTGTATTTACCTAGCAACTTCTACAATCATCACTGGAGGGATGCTTTCCTGGCCACATAGGCAGCGTTAATTCCAGGCGATGCTGAGCTGCTTAGGGCAACCAGATGAGATAAATGTGGAGAGATGGGGAGGATACTCAGGGGACCTGCTGGAGTGGCAAAAGAGTGAGGCCAGAGAGACCTGGGGGTGGGGAAAACTGGCTCTGCCGCTTAGCAGCTCATTGGCCCCCACATTGTCTCTTCTTGCTCTGACAATCCCTCTCTGAAGCTAGGAAGTTCCTTTAAAATACAAATCAGGGCCAGGCAAGATGGCTCACACGTGTAATCTCAGCACTTTGGGAAGCTGAGGCGGGCAGATCACTTGAGTTCAGGAGTTCAAGACCAGCCTGGCCAACATAGTGAAACCCTGTTTCTACTAAAAATACAAAAATTAGTTGGGCATGGTACCATACCTCTGCAATTAATCCCAGCTACTTGAGTGGCTGAGGAAGGAGAATCGCTTGAACCCGGGAGGTGGAGGTTGCAGCGAGCCAAGATCACACCACTGCACTCCAGCCTGGGCGACAGAGCAAAACTTCATCTCAAAACAAACTCACTCCCAAAAAACCCAAATCAGATCATGTCATTTGCATGCGCAAATCATGACCATGATTTCCCATTGATTTAGAATAAAATCCAAATTCTACCAAGACCTGTAAAGGCTCGCATACTGGTTTCATCCTCTGCTCCCCAATATTATCTTTCTCCACAGCCTTGTGTTTGTACGTTCACGGCTCTCATCCTGCTAGGAACGATTTCCTTGTTTGTTTTCCTGGTTGTTGCTCAGAGCACATTCTGGATTTAAAATTCCTGCTTATTATGCTTGTTTTATTCCTCACTATATTCCCAGTGTCTGGCACAGTCTCCAGAGACACAGTCCATACTTGTATAACAAAAGAAGTAATGACCTTGTGCGTGATGCTTGACTTCTTGGAACCTCAGTTTTCTCATCTATGAAATGGGACATTAGGATGATTTTGTAAGGTTATTACAAGGCAGAAACAGAGTTATAAAAAGTGTGCATAGTAGACATTCAAATTAGCAGTTAGTATGATCATTATTGTAAAGTTGCAAGTTCGATACAGATCACTTTTTTTTCCTCCGGAGCCATTTCAAAGTAAGTTGTTAAATTGATGCCCTGTCACCCCTGAATACAGTAGAGTCCTTAAAATAAGGACATGGTCTTAGTGATCACGGTAAAACTATTAGGGTCAGGACATGAACCCTGCAACATTACTCCCATCTAATCCTCAGACCCCATTCACGGGTTCCCATTTGTGCCAGTAATGTCCTTTGCAGTGAAGGGATCCAGTTCAGCATCTACTGGTGTGTTTAGCTGTCCTGTCTCTTGGATCTCCTTCAGTCTGGAGCGTTCCTCAGTCTCTCTTGGACTCTTATGACACTTTTGGAGGGGACAGCCAGCATTTTGTGGAATGTCACTCTGTGTGGGTGTGTCTGATGCTCCCTGGTGAATAGATTCAGGTCATGCATCTTGGGCAGGAATATCATGTGAAAGATGTGGTGTCCTTCTTGTGGAACCCTGTTGGATGGCATGTGATTACTGCTGGCATTCACTCTGGTCACTTCATTGGGGAGCCCTACCCACAGGGGACTTCTCTCCACTCTAAAATTACTCTTTCTGTCTTTGCAGTGTTTTTTGTGGGGAGAGTCTTTGAAATTATGTAAATATCCTATTCACTACCAAACATTTACTTTATTCATTTATTTATATCAGTATGAACTCATTCTATGCTGTTTTTTTTTGAGTGGGCTACAATTCATTAGTATTCTCATTTATTTTGATGCTCAAATCACCTCATTTTTGGCTGGTGAGAGCCACTTCAAGCTGGCGTCTGTGTCCCTTGATGTGACCCCTATGATACTTTGAATGTTTTCTTGCTTTCTGGCACAAGATGTTCCAGTTATCTTGTTTTTTTCCCAGAGCCAGCCCTGGAATCAGCCATTTGTCTAAAGTGCCTTGATTCAATTTAGTGGAGAATATCTGGAAACAAATATATTGGTGTAAAGTATGTTTATAGCTATTAGGGCAGCACTGCTCCCAGGTCCTCTTAGTGTGCAAATCTAGGGAGTAGGTGTCTGTATGCACACGTGTATATGTATGTGGATATACACATATACAAACATGTTTACATCTATATTTATTTCTAGATTTTTTCTCTATATTGGAAACCAGAAAGTCACGTTGATACACCTCTGACTCCAGTCCATCACCATAGAACTCATTCTGGTTCTCTTCCTTTCCACATTTGTGACTCCCTTCTCTGACAGTGAGAAATCCATTTGTACTCAATGGTCAATGTAATGATTCTCCTGTTTCACCTGCCACCCCTGCCATGCGTGGACACCCTTGTCACCCTACCTGTGTACTCTCATCCCATCTTGGCTGCACCCAGCATGGGCTCTGATGACTGTTATTATTGTTGTTGTTATTTTCATGCTTGGTGGGTTGGTGGGGCAGTGGAGTGGATGGGGCGCTTATGTCATTTAGGTCACCTACCCTTATTTGGCTGAAGGGACCAGTCCTGGAGGCTCACAGGTGCATTTTTAAAAATATTCATAGAATGCTTCTACGCAATCCCTTTAAGAGGTCAAAGCAATTAAAAAAATCCTTGATAATTATTCCAACATTCCAAAACTGATGGCTGATTCCAAGTGCTGTGTGTTTTATTCTCTTTCACCTCCTCCGCAGAAATCAAAGGGAGGAAAAGTAAGTAGCAGCTGAGATGATCCCCCACTCACTTTCTATAAAGAGGAAAATTAGCTGCTCTAATAATCATGAATATTAATGTATAGCCAATTTCACTCAATTAAAATGATGATCTATAATTTTGCCTCGGAGCTTTATGGAGGCAATTTCAATGACTACTGAGTAGAAGTTGGATGCTTTTTAAAGTTCGTGGGTTCAGCTTAACTCTCCCATCCCCATCACTGGCTTCCATGTAGGAAGGACCCCAATTCCTTCCTTGACCAAATTTCTCAGCTTTTAGACAATGCATTCTTTCTATTTTTAGGGCTCAGGATCTATCATTGCCATGGTGAGTTTATGAGATCTCGCACAACTCACATGCATTCCCTTCCTCTTGAACACTGCTCTTCACACGTCTGTGATCCACAAGGTCCCTGGGATGTCTACCCACTGACCACATGTGTCCAGTGAGGTCCCACTTTCCCTATTCATAGGAAATTAGCTAAAGGGGAAGTACCTCCCCATGTAGAGTCTCTATCCTGGGAATTTGGGATTGGGACTAAGAAGGGTTAATGCCACCCAGCCCTCCCCTCCCCTCCCTTTCCTTCCCCTCCACTCCTTTCCCCTCCTCTCCACTCCTTTCCCCTCCTCTCCCCTCCCCTCTTCTCCCCTCCGCAGTACAGTCCCTGCCTTGTATACTTTGTCTTCTGTAGAAGTTGAGGATGTGGTGTAGCTACTGACTTCCTTTTTTCCTCTGCTCCCGGCTCAACCTTTAACTTTTCAGGGAGCTCTCCACGGTCCTGAAGTCAGTTCTAGGGCTCTGCAAAAAAGTTTCCTTATTGGCATCTTTTGGGTGGTTCCTTTTCAAAGGGAGATCACAGAGAGTGCAAGGTCTCCACCTCCTACCTTGAAATTCTCCCAGCCTTTCCTCTTCTTGGTGGAAAAAGAATACCCATTTCTTGTTTCCATGCCAAATTGCTAGTGCACCAGTTTCCATGACAACAGAGAGCGGGGAGTTAAAGGCCAGCCTCTCATTTATAGCAGAATTAAAAACTACCCTCTTGGAGAGTGAATAATGATCTCAGGAGGGTCCTGGAAATTGAAGAGCATTGGTTTTTTATTTATCCATACACATAGTATGAGACTCTGAGGGAGAAAATATGGGGGTGGCGGGGGAGTTTCTGTAAGGGCTTTTCATGGGGAGAAGGGTACACAGTAATGATGTTGGGAATAGCAATAGCAATGATAACACTTTGCAGGATCTCTACATTTTAAAATTTGTGGCAGCCACTTTAGACCCTCAATACAATCTGTGAATTTGATACAGGAAGAAACTGGGACTTCAAGTGAAGAACTGATATGTGTGCCACTTTCATGCTGTCTTTTTAGTGCCCGGAGCATCTCACTGCCTGACTGGGACTTCCCCAGCAGTACCTAAGCAGTGACTCTCCTCCTTATCAAAAGGTACTCGTCCCCTGTCCTATTCCTTCCCATCCCTGATAACAGTGGCACTGCTGAGAAGCCGGTCTTAGATAGAGAGCAATAGAGAATTGAAGGGTTACTCTCCCAGGCCAAGTTTACTGATGACTCCAATGGCTAAAGAGCTGACACTTTGTCAGATTAGAGTTTGGTTATGAATGCTTTCCCCCATTGTGCTTACACAAAGGGCTGCTTTTTTTCATTGACATTGGGGCACTAGTTTATGCTCTATATATCCTCAGGACAATCCTTGGAGGCAAGTACTGTTATTATCCACATTTTACAGTTGAAGATATGACTCAGAGAGGCCATGTAACTTGTCATAGTTCACACTGCTACGAATGCCAGAGCCGCAATTGGAACCCAAGTCACCTGACACTTCAGTAGACATGAGTATCAAGTCCAACAAGAGCCAGAATAAGTTCCCCTTCAGCTTGCTTGAAGCCCAAGGACACTTCTGAGACTTAGGGTTAATTTCAAAGTTGTTTCCTTAATTGGGAGGATTTGGATTGTAGGAAGGCTCATGGGGAGAAGGGCTTTGGGTTGGGTTCATTTAGGAACAGTTGCCCAGCGCAGGGTGAAGTGCAGCTGGCTGGGTGATAAATATAGAAGCTTCACAGTCACAGAAAAAAGTCCCTCAGTTTCATGCTTTGCCATTCTGGGAGGGCCTGGTAGCATCTTTAGACTTATCTCCTCATATACCAGAGGGCTGGGTGGCAATGTCAGTTTGCAATTTTATGTTTCAGAGACCCCAGAGGTGTGATCTGGTTAAATAATTAGGGTCATGCTACCATAAGA
The DNA here is from genome assembly GCF_000951035.1 of Colobus angolensis palliatus. Classification (NCBI taxonomy): domain Eukaryota; kingdom Metazoa; phylum Chordata; class Mammalia; order Primates; family Cercopithecidae; genus Colobus; species Colobus angolensis. Next base: position 19,712,275 of record NW_012110919.1, on the reverse strand, counting down.
GATTAGGATTACCGAGTCTCAGAGCTAAATAGGATCTTAGAAATAGTCAAGTCCAATGTATCCCAAAGTTTTATTGTATATACCACCAGGGATACATAAGATGGTCCAGATGTTGTATTAGTTAGGAAAAGCTTATGAATGCAGTAACAAGCAAACCCAGAAGTCTCTGTGATTTTACACAACCAGAAGTCTCCGTGATCTTATACAATCAAGCTTTGTTTCTCTTACATAAATTCTGATGGGAGTCGGTCAACCCTCTACGGTGGTGGTCCCCCATGCAATTACTCAGGGACTCAAGCTACTTTGATTTTTGTGATGCTGCCATCCCACATGTAGCTTCTAGGTCATGAAGGCACAGAAGAGAGATGGCAGGCTGCACATGTTGCCCAAAGCATGACCACAGATGCAGAGGTTAACAATCTTTGCTCTATGATTGGCTTGTTTAGCTTTCATTATTGATTGGGTTGTAAAATATAAACATTTGTGAGATTTAGAAGATTAAGATCATTTTGATAGTATTATTTACAGACTTTAAATATGTGGCTATAACACGTCTGTGCAGGGGAATAAGTACTACATAAAATAACTAGTTTAGAGTAAATAGTTTGCATCACTAAAAAAAAAAAAATTGCTCTAAATAAGAACTGACTTGGCTGGGTGCGGTGGGCGGTGGCTCACACCTGTAATCCTAGTGCTTTGGGAAGCCAAGGCAAGTGAGTGGATCACTGGAGGTCAGGAGTTTGAGACCAGCCTGGCCAACATGGTGAAACCCCGACTATACTAAAAATACAAAAATTAGCCGGGTGTGGTGGCACATGCCTGTAATCCCAGCTACTCAGGAGGCTGAGGCAGGAGAA
>NW_012110919.1:19690651-19711368 GCF_000951035.1 Colobus angolensis palliatus | reverse complement strand
AACCTGGGAGGCAGAAGTTGCAGTGAGCTGAGATTGCACCACTGCACTCCAGCCTGGGCAACAGAGCAAGACTCCATCTAAAAAAACCCAAAAAACAAAAAACAGGAATCGACTTGCAAGAAGGAAAGAGGAGGGAATTTACCAGCTAGGGGCTTGGAAACACCTACCTCATTTGGTAGTATATCATAATTACAGATTTTTACTGACCCCTGAGTAGAATCAAAGACCACCTCCAAGATTTGCTTTTTTGTCAGCAGGGGAGAAGGTGCCTCGACATTCAGAGGCAGGGAAGATGAGGCATCACTCTGCCCAGTAGAGGGAGGGAAGCGGATCTTGTAGTAAACTCCCAAAAGGCGATTTGAAAGCGAAACTGATCTCATCCGTCTCAAAGATGTAGCCAAAGGCAGAAATACGAACGCATATACAAAGATACACAGATACACTGAGGCAGACACACAAAGACATTCCAGTGTGTGCACACACGCACATCCAGGCACACACAGTCTCACCCACGAAGATACAGCAACACTCACTTCCGCTGCGTGTGTGATTCATCTCCCCAAGGCTAGGAGGAGACGCTGAAAGGACCCGGGGGTCCCATGGGGACCATGAACGAGGCCTGTAGTGTATAAATCTGGGGTCAGCAGCAGAACAGGCCCAACCACCCTCATTTCTTTCTCTCTGGTGCCCTATAAATATCTCCTGGTTCCTGCCCCACCTCCTGGCAGCAATCCTTACTGCCATCTCTCCCAGCTTGTTAGATTTAGGTGCTGGAGTGATTTGTTTCTTTTCTCCAAATCAGCAGAAGCTGCCTGACAGGGGCAAATTCACCATTCAGGGAGCCTGTAGAATCAATATTGCTTTCTCCTTCACTGAGAGGGAAAGTGGGATTTTTAGGGAATCAGCCATGGTTGGTTTGACTTGATCCCTTTGGCCTCGCAGAGCAAGAGAAAGGGATTTCTGACACAGGGTAGGACTGACCCCACTCCTCAGTTCAGTGTGGACTGCTGAGCCTCTGCTGTGGTTACTCTTGCACCCAGGGCCTTGGGTCCTGGGGTCAAGAAATTTAAAGAGAAACCAGTTGGTAGACGACTTGGAGACTTCACACATCCTGTGGCGTCCCTGGTGCCAGGAGGTCTCCAGGGTCGTGGGCAAGAGCATCAGCTCTGCACTCAGCCTGTCTGGGTCTAAATCTCAGCTCAGCTGGTAAGAGGCTCTATGACTTTGAGCTCATTACAGAATTTCTCGGAGCCTCAGTTTCCCCATCTTTAAAACGGGGATAACAATGGTAGTTCCCTCATGGGACTGTCATGGATACACACCATGTAAAATATTTTAGTACACGGTCACACCCTGGGAGACAGAGTTCCAGAAGTTGTGGCTGCAAGGGTCAGGTAAGAGACACAAACCTGACTCAAAGAGGAGCATTCATGAAGATGTCACAGCTGCAAAGAGAAAATGAATGCCAGGTCCCCACTCACCTTGTTAGAGGCCCTGGCTGTTCTGAATATGCCATAGCCAGACTCAGTGGGGGCCCACACTGAGCTACAGACAACGCTGGCTATGGTGGTGTTGATGGAGGGGTGAGACTGGCCTCAGGGCCTGCTGACTGTTCCTTGGGTGTCTGGGGCCTGGGCATGGATGTTAGCTTAAGAAGCACACACTGATCTCCCTTCCTCCACACCACCCCATCCTCCCTGCCTTTCTTCTCAGAGCCTCATTGAGCACCTACTATATTCCAAGTGCTTGAACAAAGTAAACCTGGCCTCTGCCCTGATGGTGTGTGCCTCATAGTCTGGGAAGATAGTCAATCAACAAATAAGCAGAAAGGTGAGCAAGATGATTCCTGATGGTGGTAAGGCCTCTTCAAAGAGGCGACATCTGAGTTGAGATGTAAGGAGGAGAAGAAGCTGGCTGTGCAGACACCTGGAGCCCATTTCCACAGCGAGTGGGAATGGCAATTGCAAAGGCCGTGGAAAGCAGGAGAGAGCTGGGAGTTTTGGTGTTTTTGTTGTTGCTGTTTTGGGACAGGGTCTCACTCTGTCATCCAAACTGGAGTGCAGTGGCACAATCAGCTCACTAGAACCTCGAACTCCTGAGCTCAGGTGATCCTCCCGCCTCAGCCTTCTGAGTAGCTGGGCCCCAGATGCATGCCACCACACCTGGCTCATTTAAAAAAAATTTTTTTAGAGATGGGGTCTTGTTATGTTGCCGAGGCTGCTCTTGAACTCCTGGCCTCAAGCAATTCTTCCACCTTGGCCTCCCAAAATGCTGGGATCATAGCTGTGTCCAGCCCAGAGTCTTAAGTTTCATGGGGACAGAAAGAGGAACAGGGTAAGAGAAGGAGAGGGGTTGCTGCAGGAGATGAGGTTGGAAGCGTGAAGAGATGGTGTCCTGCCTCATCGACCAGGGTGAGAAATGGAGGTTTTATTTTAAGTGCAGCCAGAAGTCATTTGCTAGAGGCTCCAAGCTGAGGAGAAAGACACGATTCAGTTTTTATTTTAAGAGGAAGGCTCCAGCTGCTACATGCAAAGACCTGTGGAGGGGCAAGATGGGAGCTGGGAAGGCGGAGAGGAGGTGGCTGCAGGAACCCTGGTGCCTTGGACAGAGGTGACTGGAGTAGAAAGGAAAAACTGAATTCTCAATAGAATTTGAAGGAAGAGCCAACAGGACTTGCTGACAGATTGAATTGAACTGGGTTAAGGGTGACAGATTTGAACTTGTCTGTCTCAATTTAGGCCTGATTCTATTTTCATATTAACCTTCTTGTGATGATTAATAGGATCGCTCCTTGGGATTCTGGAGGGCAGGTGGAATGAACTGCAATGGAGACTCACTTCTTCCTCAACCCACAATAAAGGGATGTCAGAGAGCTGGGTTGTAGCCCCTTCTGTGCTACCAACTTGATGAGTGGTGTTGGCTAAATCGCACCACTCCCTCGCCCCTCATCCTGGCTCCAGTGTCCTCACTATGAAATGTGCATGGTCATAGTGTCTTCACAGAGGGAGGGGCTGAGGAGAGCTGGACTTAATGCACCGTAAATGTCCAGAGAGTAGAAAGCAGTGACAAAGAAGTGCATGTGGTAGGGTTGTACTGGGAAGTGTCTCTTTGCTGGCTGATCATTCCCCTCCCCTCTCTCTCCTCCTTTCCCCTCCCCTCCCCTCCCTTCCTCTGTCTTTCCCTTCCTTTCCCTTCCTCTCCCCCACCTCCCCTCTCCTTCCCTCCCCTTCTTTCCCCTCTTCTGCTCTCCCCCTGCCTTTCTTCCCCCACCTTGGTTCTGAGGACCCTTCTCTCCTTCACCAGATGGTACCGACACAGAGCCAAGGATGAAAGCACGCAGATGCATTCTGCCCACTCCCGATGCCTGGTCTCTGAGAAGTGATGAGACTGGGGCTGGGGAAAAAGGAGGTTGATCTGGAAGACCATTCTGAGCAGGGAAGGATGGTGTGGAGGCCTTTGCGAAGTGGGAGGGGAATGGGGAGGGCTTCCATCATGAGTGCAGAGGAGAAGGGCAGGGACTGAGTAGTGAACTGCCCTGGAGGGCACCTGCCTTCTGACCTGTCATTTGTGAACAAACCACCATCCAACCATCCTGCCAACTCTCCAGCCCCATGAAGAGAAGGTGAAGGGCTTGGATACTTGTAGGGAGAGGGAGAGAAGGGGTAATCTTTTTCCCTAACCAGTGAGGAACGGACCAGGGCCACTGGGAATTTTCCCATGAGCTGGGGTAGAAAGGGACCGTCTGTTACTGTTAGATGTCTAGACCCAGCTGTCCCACCTGGGGAGTCTTGTCTTTAGACATCCATGAAAGTACAGTGATGTCAAAGGATGTTTAATGAGTCTCCCCAAATAGGATGTTAGAAGACATCCTGTTTATCAGTCTGAGACTTGTTGAATAAATTACATTATAGCCATACTGTGGAATATCACACAGCTATGAAAAAGGACAAGCTCAATCTCTGTGTCACCCTGAAGGGAGATTCTTAATACACAAGTGAAAAAGATGAGTTGTAGAATCATGTATATCTCTCTCTCTCTCTACACACACACACACACACACACACACACACACACACACACACACACACACATACATACATATATTTTTTGGTAAGTTAGACATAGAGGGCCAGGTGTGGTGGCTCATGCCTGTAGTCCCAGCACTTTGGGAGGCTGAGGTGGGCAGATCACTTGAGCCCAGAAGTTCGAGACTAGCTTGGGCACCATGATGAAATCCTGTTTCTACAAAAAATACAAAAATTAGCCAGTCTCATAAGTCTCCAAATAAATAAATAAATAGAAAAGCATTTTTTAAAAAAGGCATAGGGAAGGGAACTCTACAATAATCTACTAACATTGCTAACGACAGGGGTTGGAGTTAGAGTGGAGTGGGGGAGATTATTGATTTTTTACTTTGTTATTTAGCATATTGCAATGCATGTTACTTCCATAATTAAGAAAATCTAATACACATTTTTATAAAAGTTCAAGGTGTCCTCAGATATGTTCAAGCCCAAAAGAATCTTATACTAAGCCCCAGTCACTGGCCCCTGGTAAGTATTTGCAAAAAATGTTGGATGAATGATGAAAAGAGGAAGAATGAAATGTTTAGCTCAATATCTCATTTCTTGGATGGTTTGTAAAGCTTTCAATAAAACAGGAGCCTTGAGGCAGCTGGTCATTAATGAATAACTCATCATCAGAGGTCTGGATTGAATATTAAAGCAGTCCCAGCAGTCAACTGAGCCCCTTGTTAACCATGGTCCCTGCTGCAGCTAGTCTAGGTCCAGGCTCATATTCTAGCCGACAGCTTGGAGAGGAGTGATCATCACATTTCCTCACGTAACCATCCTCATTTTTAGGGTTGACAGTTCTGCTGCTGCAGTGACAGGGAGGTGGGTGGGTGAGTCCTTTGGGTGTTGCTGGGATGTTCAGTCCCGGGGCTGTGACTGGGGAGAGTGATGTCACCCTTGATGAATTTCTGAAGACTCAGGTAGAACGGCTCACTATGATGAAAACCTCTTATAAGTAGGTTTTTCTTTCTTTTTAGTAAACAGGTTGCTCATTACTCTTCGACAGCTCTGACCTTGGCTGCAGAGTGGGTGCTGGGTGTTGGGATGGGGTAGGTGGAGGGGCATGCATAGGTCCTTCTTATCCCATGTCTTGTCTGATTTTTCTTCAGTCTCCTCCTCCTCACTTTCGGAGCAGAGAGTCCTCATGCACCATTGGGACTCTCCATCCCCTTCCCTGTCTGTCAGTGTCTTGCTGAGCCAGGCAGACTCCTCGCTCTCTAAAGTGACAGTTCATTTTCAGATTCCCTGTTCACGTTTCTGTTTTGCAGGTGACAGAGACCAGTGTGTTATTCCTCTTAAGCAGTGTAGCAGGAGCCTCTGGGAATGAAACATTTAGCCAAATGACTGACTCTAATAGAGAATTTTCAGGTATTTTGGTAGACGAAGGGATAGAATAATTTAGGGCTAGGTCCAAGTTTTATTGCTAAATAACATTTCCCACCCTCCCCTCCCCCTGCAGTTTTTTGTTGGAGACAGAGTCTCACTCTGTCACCCAGGCTGGAGTGCAGTGGTGTGATCACAGCTCACTGTAGGCTTGACCTCCTGGGTTCAGGTCATCCTCCCACCTCAGCCTCCCAAGTAGCTGGGACCACAGATGTGCACCACCATGCCCGGCTATTTTTGTTTCGTTTTGTTTTGTTTTGTAGAGACAGGGTCTCACCATGTTGCTCAGGCTGGTCTTGAATTCCTGGGCTCAAGCGATCTTCCCCGCTTTGGCCTCCCAAAGTGCTGGGATTACAGGTGTGAGCCACCATGCCTGACCCATTTTCCCCCTTTTTATAAAGGCGATATGTGTTCGATTCATACCACTTGCAAAACGCAGAAAGACACAAAGAAAATTTAACAGCACATTCCTCCATAATCCCTCTAGTCAAAGTGACTCATCATAGCAGATACACACACAGAGTAAATATATATTTACAAAAGTATACTTTGCATATTCTTCTGTAGCCATTTCTTTTCACTTAGCAATATATTGTGAGTATAGTCCCATAACTATAAATATTCATCTATACCATGAGTTTTTTCCAATTGGAAAAATTTCAAACAACACAAAACATAAAAAACAATAAATATCTCTATTATTGCAATCCTCAGGGATAGCCATTATCACTTTAAAAATATTCTCTTGCCTTTCTTTTCTATGCATGTTCACACTAGAATCTAATCCCTATACAGATGCTCCTCGATTTACAATACGGATGTGACCCCATTGTGAGTCAAGGAATGTGCTGAATGCCTATTGCTTTCTCGCCATGATAAAGTGAAAAAATCAAACCATAAGTTGGGGACTGTCTGTAGTGTCCTGACTTACTTTACCTACCCCTGTGTCCTCAGCACCTAGAAGGTCTGGGATGTAAATATTGTTGAATGAATGCAAAATTATAAATGCATATTTAGTAAATATTAATGCAAAATTATAAATGCGTAGTTAGTAAATATTGTTGAATGAATACAAAATTATAAATGCATATTTAGTAGGGTTCCTGGAGTAGAATATGCTTCTCCATTTTTTTCCCCAAAGCTTGGAAAACCCTCATTTGAAATGTTACATGTATTTTCCTCTTTCTGGGAAGGGGACTGGAGTTTACCTTTGAGCAGGACCATCCCTTGATTCTGGGTGTGAGCACTTGGTGAGAAGAAAATAAGCAAAATAACTCTCCACGGTTCTTGGGGATGCCCTGAAAGCTCAAATACTGAAGCTGCAGATGGAGCAGTTAAGTATTCTAAAGGGAACCTAAAGCAAACTGTGTGTGTTGGTAGAATGTGCCCCTGCAGGGTTGGAGCAAAATCTGTTTCTAAACTTAGAGTTTGGCTGCCCCAGGCCTGAATGCACTTGTTTGCTCTTGGGAGACAGGGTGTGCATTCTCATCCAAGCATTTGCTTGCTGGAGTTCAGGATTGAGGACCAGATGGTGACAGAAGGGATATGCAGGCTTGCTCTTGCTCTCACCTGAGGCTAGAGAGAAGTGCCACGTCTGGTAAGGAGTACCTGGTCTCCAGGGTTGGTCTCCCTCCCGGTAGTAATGTACCGAATCCAATGAGCAGACTTGGACTTGGCCTCCTGGCCTATGTGGTTGTCTTGTTTGGACTGTGGGGTGATGGTGGGATGTCCTTTGGAGGAGAGATGTTCCCATGTTTCTCCAGAGGGTATTGTTGGTCTACTACAGAGGAAGCCTTATTCCCCATTTCTCTTTTCAGGGGAGCTGGGTGGGAACTTGGAGGTGTGGCAATATTCCCAGAACATCCTCCGTGCAGGGTGAGTGTTTAGGCAGGAAGTTCCAAGTAAAGCGCTTGAATGTTGAGTCTTAGCAACCACTCTTTGCAATAATTTTAAATTAATCTTCACGGTACTATATCTCTCCTCTTATTCTGTTGTCTGTAGTAGCACCGACAGGCTGAGGATCTATCAACATTTTAAATGCAAATATCCTTTGCCCCAGAATTACCGCTTCTAGGAATCTCATCTAAAGAAATACTAAGAAAAAGAAGCATGTAGCAATGTTCTTTGCAACATTGTGTGCAATAGAATAAAACTGGAAATAAGCAAAGTGCTGGACAAGTGGGGACTGTTAGATAAACCTTGGCATATCTGCACTAGAGTGAGGCAGATCTATGCACACTGACATCGAAGGTTCTCTGACACATATGGCTGAGAATAGAGAACAACCCTATTCATACAAGAAAAAAAATCAATGCCAAAATATATGTATGTAAATGCACAGAAAAATTCTACAATTGTGCCCACTTGATAAATGGAGCTACCTCTAGGGAGGGCAGTGGAATTGTATGTGTGGAGTATATGTGAATAATAATGACGGTAATTAAGATGAGAGGTGACATTTGTTGAGTGCCCACTCTGGGCCAGACACTGTTGAGGGGCTTTATGTGAATTCACTTGCTCATTGCTAATAAATGACCCTATGAGTTGTGATTATAACCCCCATGTTACAGATGAGGAAAAAAAGGCATGACTTGACTCCAGGGGGTGCTCTGTACAAGAATACAATAGGAATTGTGGCCCCAAAATTGTTCAGCGCAGTGGGACCGCAAAGAGAGGAGGCGAACGTGCCTGATTTAAGTAAAAGGTGGAGTCAGAACTTGAACTATTACGCTTGATTGCCTCTATTTTCTCCTTCTTTAAAGCCAGCTTTTACATTGGGATTGTTTTTATTTATTATGTGTGTAAAACAAATAACTACATCCTGGTCTCACTTGGATATTCGTAAGGGCCTGTGTCCCTACGTGGGTGAATATGAGCCATCCTGCCTCCTGGGCAGGGGTGGGAGCCGCCCCAGCAGACCACAGACCATGGCAGTGGCACAGCAGGATGCCAACGCCAGAAGGACCCGTGGGCACATTCCTGAGCTTAGGTAAAAGGATTCCTGCGGAACCCTCAGAAATAGCTGGGGCGAATTTCAAGCCATTAGGCTGCTGTGGGCTTGCACCTTAATAATTTAGGAATGACAAGAACTTCTTCAAGGAGTAAAAGACTTATATAATCACACATATCTCAGGCTAAGGCCTGGGACCTGAGGGATTATATAATAATGCTCTATGTGAAATAAAAATAGGATTATATTATGTGTTGTGCATGTGAACTGATTTTTTATTCAATATGTCATAAATGCTTGGCAGCCTTTGAAAAAAGATAAGGTAGCTACGAGCTGTCTGCTATGTGCATTGTTGGCCATCCTGCAGCTAGACTATAATGTGCTTCTCTAATCCCCTAGGGGGCATCGATGTTACTTTCTAAATCTAAACGATGTTGCAGGGACATCCTTGGCCTCCAGTGGCTTCAGTGTGTCCGACTTCCCCAAAGAGCTTGTAAACATGTAGATCCTGGGCTCACCCTGTGTAATAACTACTGCTTAGTAACAAATTACCCCCAAGCCTAACAGCTTGAAACAATGACTATTCGTTTGTCTCACAGAGGTTCTGAGAGTCAGGACTTAGGGAGCGTCCTAGCTGGTTGCTTCTGGCTTGAGGTCGCTCAGGAGTCAAGATGTGGTTCAGACTCAACTGAGGCTGGAGGATCCGTTTCCAAGGCGGCTCTCTCACAAGGTCTGTGCTGGCTGTTGGCAGAATCCAGCTCCTGGACCTGCAGAATTCTCTATAGGGTTGCTTGAATGTCCTCATGACATGGCGGCTGACTTTCCCCCACAAAGAGTGACCCAAGAGAAAGCAAGACAAGGCTGCAGTGTCTTTTAGGACAACCTCAGAAGGCGCTCTGTCACTTCTGCAATATGCCATTGCATTAGTTACAGAGGCCAGGCCTGTTCAAGGTGGGAGGAGATTGTAAAAAGGTGGGTGTGAATACCAGGGACATAGCGGGAAGCAGGAATCACTGGGAGTCATCTTAGGAGATTCCGATTTCACAGGTGTGAGTGAAATGCAGGGATCCCGCCCTCCCCTTACTTTATTATTATTTTTTTTTTACTTTTTCTCTTTTTAGAGATGATGTCTTGCTCTGTCGCCCAGGCTAGAATGCAGTGATACGATTATAGCTCACTGCAGCCTTGAACTCAGGCTGGATGCCACAGCTTAGGAGATTCTGATTTTGCAGGTGTGAGTGGAATGCAGAGGTCCTGCCCCAACCCCACCCTTTGCCCAGCTAATGTCCCCCAACCTTTTTTTTTTTTTTTTGAGACAGAGTCCCAGCTCCATTGCCCAGGCTGGAGGGCAGTGGCGGGATCTCGGCTCATCGCAACCTCCCCCTCCTGGGTTCAAGTGATCCTTCTGCCTCAGCCTCCTGAGTAGCTGGGATTACATGTGTGTGCCACCACGCCAGCTAATTTTTGTATTTTTAGTAGAGACAGGGTTTCACCATGTTGGCCAGGCTGGTCTTGAACTCCCGACCTCAGGTGATCTGTCTGCTTTGGCCTCCCAAAGTGCTGGGATTGCAGGTGTGAGCCACAGCCTGATGCCCCTTGTTAACAAGTGCCCAGCGTAATCTGTTGTGGGCATTCTGAGCATATATTTCAGAATATACCTGGATATCCATGACTGCTCACCTCTCTGATTATTTTTTTTAGGATAGATGCCCAGAACTGGGTTTTCTTGGTGAAGGGGACACCCAAGCATAATGCTATTGGTATCTTCTATCACTCCATTCTCTAGAGAGGGGACCTCAGGCTCCACTCTGGATATGGAGCCTTGAAAGACCCTTCAACCACACTGAGTTGACTATGGCAATCCTGTTTGCCTGTTTTTATGGTGTGGGTTGGACAGGAAGAGGTGACTAGAATGACAGGCAGAATATATTTTGCGTTTTTTGCCTGACATCAGCAAAGCACTGAGGTTGGTGGCAGTGGTGAAGTTGTCAACCAGAAAAATGCATTAGCTCAGCACAGATTTACTAACTCAGTCTTCAGTTCCTCTTCAAGAGGGGCTGCGAATGGGTTCCTGAAATTTGCTTGCCCTGGGATGTGGGAGTGAGGGGGCAGGAACGCCATTGGTATCTTTGGTTTGTGTATACAGTAGAAGACTTTGAACAACCCTGAAAATGACTCATTGTCCTGTACATGGACATTTAAAGAAAAGACCGTGGGCAGACTTCACTTTGGAGTCACACAGATGGAGAGTTTCGGTCCCAGCTCTTCCTTGTTTGATTAGGAGAACTTGGATGTTACTTGGTTCTTCTGAGCCTCGGTTTCTTAGTCTATATAATGGAGGTAATTATTACAATGGGTATGCATAACTTTGAGATGAAAAAAGAGTGAAAAACCCAAATAATTGGGGGTCATTTTGAAAATCAGATGATAGCTGGAAACCCTGCAGGGGCATCAGTTTTGTGTGGCCCTTTTTCTGATAACATCTATCTGATGTATTGGGCTAGCTTTCCCGACCTCTGACTTAAAGTGGTGTAGGTTAGCCCCATTCCTGCCTCCCTGGGTAGGCAATTTTGTTACAGGAAAGGGGTCCCGACTGAGACCCCAAGAGAGGGTTCTTGGATCTCGCATAAGAAAGAGTTCAGGGTGAGTCATAGATTAAAGTGAAAGCAAGTTTATTAGGAAGTAAAGGAATAAAAATGGCTGCTCCATAGCAACCCCTGAGGGCTGCTGGTTGCCCATTTTTATGGTTGTTTCTTGATGATATGCTAAACAAGAGGTGGATTATTCATGTCTCCCCTTTTTAGATCATATAGAGTAACTTCCTGACATTGCCATGGCATTTATAAACTGCTATTTGGGGCTTTCACAGTGGGAGTGTAGCAGTGAGGATGACCAGAGGTCACTCTTCTTGCCATCTTGGTTTCGGTGGGTTATAGCTGGCTTCTTTACAGCAATCTGTTTTATCAGCAGTGTCTGTAAGACCTGTACCTTGTGCTGACCTCCTGTCTCATCCTGTTACTAAGAATGCCTTAACCTCCTGGGAATGCAGCACAGCAGATCTCAGCCTCATTTTACCCAGGTCCTATTTAAGATGGAGTTGCTCTGGTTCACACGCCTCTGACGATTTTAGCTTTGGCCAGTCAGAGGACTTATTGCATCCCAAGCCACAACAAGGTTCAGGGAAGGCACATGACCCCAGCCGATCCAATCAGAGTGAATTCCAGGACTTGTGAGAGAGATCCTGATGAAGATGCATTCTTCGGCTGAGGGTCTGAGCTGGTGGGATGTAAACCAGGAGCTGCTGTCATTTATTTTGTTACGCTGGGGGAAACACCTACCTGAGAATGAAGCCAACACAGAGACAAAAAAGAGAGAAGAACCAAATATTGATTCTGTCTTTTGAGCACTTGGATCAAATTGCACCTGAACTTTCAAGTTATACAAGCCAGTAAATCCCTCTTTAGGCTTAAGTCAGTTTGATTTGAGTGTCCGAAACTTTCAGTCTTGCATAGTAACAATTGAGGTAAAATTTGGGACTATGTGAAAGCCCCAAATAGCAGCAAATTATCTGTGTTAAATTTCCATGCATTTGATACCTTTGCTGGAGATGAGGCAAGGTTATATTTTCCTGGGTCACTGTCTCATCCCCTTGGGAAAAGGAACTATTTGTGTTCATTTTGAAAAGCCAGACATCTGGACACTCCTAGAGAAATAACATAAACTCCGTTTCTGAAAGCACAAGTGTGTATTTAGAATGGAATATCTTCTCTGCTTACTGTATACCAGACACTCTTCAGAAATTAACATGTTTCTTTGTAATTCACAGAAAAAATACCCTAACAAAACCCTGAATGAATAGAATTTATAGTTTTGGCTTTTCCATCCTTTTCTCATTAGATCATTGGCTCTTGCTACTAGCTTATATTACAATTTGATATGATAGTTGATTTAGCACAAATTTTTATGTGACAGGATAATTCATTGCAACACCATTAATTTGTGTTTTGTTTTGTTACGAGAAAAGACTCAGGATGGATGGAAGTTCTTTATAAATTCTCCTCTACTGCATACTGTTAAGAAGGGGAAAGAGGAGTGCTGGGTAGGTGGACATGCAATGTCCGCTACAAGTGGTACTCAAAAATGTTTCTTTTACTCTTTCCTCTTCTGTCTTGTTAGAACATCGCAACATACTAGAAGTGCAGTTGTCTGTAGGCAGAAGAATTCTCCCAGGGTCCATCAAAACCTACTCCATAGCCAATGACCTAAATATGAAGCCTGTGGATTCACATCAGACAGGACTGGTAGATGAGAGCTTTTGGGCGGCTGCAGGAGTGCATAGGCTCTGACTCCATTATCCATCACAGAATGTTACCATTCAAAGATCAGTGATAAACATCCTAGATAATACTGGCAGCCAGGAGCTATAGAGCCCAGTTCCAAGAAGGCACTCGGTAATCTCAGGGAACTTGAACCATTTGCCCTTCAGCTTGCAGCCCTTGGCTTATGGCTCAAAACATAGGGAGATGAGTGGCTTTGAGGAGTGGGGAAGAGGCAGAAACAATGAGCGAGGAGGGAGATCCCTCAACACCAGAGGGGTGGGAGCTCTGCAGAGGCCTCAATCCACTCTCTCATGGGATCCTGGGGAGGTGGCTGGACACCTACTGGTGGTCAGGATGGGGAGGTGTGGAATGGCTGGGGTATGCTGAAAGAAGCTGGACCCTGGGTACTGGGCCCTCCAGCCTCCACAAACATTCCTGTGGCCAAACTTAATGGATTCTGCAGAGTTGGATGATAAACAGTAAGGTCATGGGGAAGTGAAGGCCAGAGTTTATCCTTTATTTCCTGACCCCAAGTTAAACCTCTCAGATTCTAATGTGACCTTAGGTGGAAGGACCACCTCAAAACAGGGAGATTGATTTCTTGCCAACTCCATAGGTTAGGGGCTCAGAGTTGATTAAAAAATGAGCATGGAATTTATTACACATTTCATTTTGCAGGTGATGTTTTGTAAACATAGCTATTATTTATTAGATGTTTACTAGTGCCACACACTGTGCTGAATATTTTAATTTGCAGTATTGACTTTACCCTTCAAAGCAACCCCATGATATTGGATATTATTTGCTACAAGTAATTTACATTTTGTAGATGAGGCAACTTGAGTCTTAGAGAGATTATGTTGCTTGCTGTAGCATATGTTGTTGGTGCCCCTTCAAGTCCCACTCCTACCCCCTTGGATTTTACCATTTCCGAGTCTTTGGGCAGGACTTCCATCTCCTAGCATTGGCAGCTCTTTGCCCAAGGACTCTCTTTGGCCACCAGATCCCCCATGCATAGTAGGCCAGAAGTGCCTAGGGGTTAATGCCTCTGGCAGCATCCCTCAAATAATAACATATGAGAGTTGGAGTATTAATACCCCAGCTCCCTTGCTGCTTGGATGAGTTAGCATTGAGGCAGTGTTTAACATTGGTTCTCCAGCAGAATTCAGATCCAGTGATAGCTTCCTTGATACACACCCTTTATTGGTTCCTCCTCTTCCCCACTCCCCTGTGGTGCTTCCTGAGGTCACTTTCTAAATCAACTATGTGCACTCAAACCCTTATCTTAAAGTAAGTTTCTGAAGGATCCTGAACTAAGATACTTGCCCATGGTAAGTTGCAGAGCTGGGATCTAAATCCTGTTCTGCCTATCTCTAATGCCTGTGCACTTAGTCTTTGCACTGGAGGTTTCTTTTAAGCATGATATACCAGCATTTTGAGTGTCTGCAAGGACTCCATGATGTACAAGTTCTCTGCCACTTGGCAAGCTTGAAAGTAGTGATCTCAGATATGTGCATGTGAAGTGAGTGGGAACTACACAGACCCCTGATCTTATTTACTATGAGAGTGTCAGGGAGAGCAGTTTCCATAAGCCAATGCCAGGGTGGAATTCTTCTGCTCTTTGGTGGGAAAGACGAGGGAGGAGTGTGCCGCTCTGAGGAGGGGTCTGTGGTGCTGATGCTGAGTCTAGTTAGCATGCTGCTTGAGTACATCTCCTCCAAACTGGCCATCTCTCAGCTGGGCGATAAAGTAATTTAACTAGGGCTGTCTTCCAGGCTAGAGCTCCTGGAGATTGCTCCCCATTTATCACAGAGGAAAAATCGGGATCCACAGCCCCTGGCTTGCCAGCATCATCTAGGCTGCACGTCATTGATCTTTGAATGGTGAAGTTCCGTGATGGGTAATGGAGACAGAGCCTGTACGCTCCAGCAGCCACAAAATCTCTTCTCAAACCAGTCCTCTCCCTGATGTTGTTCCACAGGCTGTATGTTTACTCATTGGCAATGGGGTAGGAGTTGATGGACCCTGGGAGGATTCTTCTGCCGAGAGATGCCTGCCCTGCTGGTTTGTCGTGATGTCTCTCAACAGAGATGGACTGGGAGGAGGGAAGAAAATGTGGTTTGAATACGACTGCAGTGGAAATTGTATGTTTGCTTACATGCAGGGATCTGCAACCTTTTTTCTGTAAAGGCCCCGATAGTAAACATTTTTGGCTTTGCAGCCATGTGGTCTCTGTTGCAACTATTTAATCCTGTTATTGTACCACAAAAGCAGCTTTAGACAATATATAGATGAATGACTGTGGCTGTGTTCCAATAAAACTTTATTTACAATAGCAGGCTGGGTTTGGCAGGCCAGCTGACTCTGGCCCACAACACCTACCCTCTCTTACCCTGTTTCCTTATATGACCTGATTTTCGTATCATCATTCTCTTGTATCCCTTGTGCTCCCAGGAGATTGATTCCATCCTCAGTCATCAGGGGTGGATTGTGATTGGTTTAAGCCAATCAGCATTCCATTTCTCTGCCCCAGCCCCCCTCCCCTGGACAGAGTGATTGATTCAGAAGTGGACGGGTGACTGAAGTCAGCCAATATGAGTGAATGTCAAGACTCTTTTTGAGTAGGGAGAAAGACAATTCATGTCCATAGATTGCATGGGTTTCAAACATGAGACTTGGAGCTACTGCAGCTATTTTGTTATCCCGGGAAAGCCTGTTTGTGGATGAAGTCAGCCACAATGAGAAAGTAAGGATTATGAGAATTAGAAATGAAGAGTGAGCCCTGAGACTTTCCAATTATAAATTGCTTTTTAAAAAATGCCAATTTGTGGCCGGGCCCGGTGGCTCAAGCCTGTAATCCCAGCACTTTGGGAGGCTGAGACGGGTGGATCACGAGGTCAGGAGATCGAGACCATCCTGGCTAACACCGTGAAACCCCGTCTCTACTAAAAAATACAAAAAAAACTAGCCGGGCGAGGTGGCGGGCGCCTGTTAGTCCCAGCTACTCGGGAGGCTGAGGCAGAATGGCGTAAACCCGGGAGGTGGAGCTTGCAGTGAGCCGAGATCCGGCCACTGCACTCCAGCCTGGGCAATAGAGCAAGACTCTGTCACAAAAAAAAAAAAAAAAATTATAATAATTACAAAAATTAGCCTGGTGTGGTGATGTGCATCTGTAGTCCCAGCTACTCAGGAGGCTGAGGCAGGAGAATGACTTGAACCTGGGAGGCAGAGGTTGCAGTAAGCTGCAGTTGCGCCACTGCACTCCAGCCTGGGTGGCAGAGAGAGACGCTTCTCAAAAAATAAAAAAAATAAAAAAAAAAATAGGACAGGTGTGGTGGCTCACACTTGTAATCCCAGCACTTTGGGAGGCCAAGGCAGATGGATCACTAGAGGTTAGGAGTTTGAGACCAGCCTGGCCAACATGGTGAAACCTCGTCTCTACTAAAAATACAAAAATTAGCCTGGTGTGGTGATGTGCACCTGTAATCCCAGCTACTCAGGAGGCTGAGGCAGGAGAATTGCTTGAACCCGGGAGGTGGAGGTTGCAGTGAGCCAAAATCGTGCCACTGCACTCCAGCCTGGGTGACACAGCAAGACTGTCTCAAAAAAAAAAAAAAAAAATTATAATAATTACAAAAATTAGCCTGGTGTGGTGATGTGCATCTGTAGTCCCAGCTACTCAGGAGGCTGAGGCAGGAGAATGACTTGAACCTGGGAGGCAGAGGTTGCAGTAAGCTGCAGTTGCACCACTGCACTCCAGCCTGGGTGGCAGAGAGAGACGCTTCTCAAAAAATAAAAAAAATAAAAAAAAAAATAGGACAGGTGCAGTGGTTCACGCCTGTAATTCCAGCACTTTGAGAGGCTGAGGTGGGCAGATCACAAGGTCAGGAGTTTGAGACCAGCCTGGCCAATATGGTGAAACCCCATCTCTACTAAAAATACACACACACACAAATTAGCTGTGCGTGGTGGCAGGTGCCTGTAATGCCAGCTACTAGGAAGCCTGAGGCAGGAGAATCGCTTGAACCTGGTAGGTGGAGGTTGTAGTGAGCCGAGATTGTATCACCATACTCCAGTGTGGGTGACAGTGCGAGACTCCATCACCAAAAAAATAAAAATAAAAATAAAAAAAGTCATTTTGAGATGAATTTTAAGTACTTAAGAATCTTAATAGGCTTTTTTGTAGCTAGACATTGTGCTTCACAGATATCATCTAATTTGATAGTCATAACAACTCTATGTACAAAGCTCTCTAATCTCTATTTAGCAGATGCCGAGACTAAGACATAAAAAGATTAAGTGGCATGGTTTGAAGTACACCGTGGAGACGATCATGAGTGACCACCTGGAATCCCTCTGCATTCTCATATTTCAGCATTACATCCTGCCCCTGACCACAGTGATTGATGGCTCTTGGAAGAGGCATATGATGCAAGCTGAGCCCATCAGAATCCTCCTCTGGGATTTTTCTTTCTGGAGCTGGAGGAAAAGAGTTCTTTTTCTCTGTTTGTGTATCCCCCCTTCTAGAAATCTTTTTTTCTACCTAAATCTGCAAGATTGTAGAGGGAGTAGCCATTGTTACAGTATAACCCTGCTTCTGGTCCCAGTTGATTGGTTTAAAGGAAAACACTTGACCCAACCAAGACTAATTAGTCCTGTGTTGGTTTAAAAATATATCTGTGAGAGGCGTTTGAATCAGAGTGACTCCATCTTGAGTGAGGGCTGGAAAATGAGGCTGGGACCTGCTGGTCTGCATCCTCAGGAAGTTTGGCATTCTGAGCCTCTAGATGTTTACGGTTAAGGGAACAAATTAATAATGTTTACTAACAGACCCAGACTTGGGAGTGTCCGGATATCCTGATATCTGGAGAACAAAGACATTCCTAATTTTGCTTTAAAGATAGTAATATAGATTCTTGCAAAATCTAGTCATTAAGAAAATTAATCCTCTATCACAAACCCTTAGTGCACATCTCCCCATATATACAAGCATTGTACCTAGCGGGGATGTGTTCCTCCTCTCACTTTCAGGAACGTCCTACTCTGTCTATGGAGTAGCTGTCCTTTCACCACTTGACTTTCTTTGCTTTTACTTTGCACTGCAGACTCACCCTGAATTCTTTCTTGCGTGAGATCCAAGAACCCTCTCTTGGGGTCTGTACTGGGACCGCTTTCCTGTAACATATTTCTGGCATCCACAGAGGGGACTATAGTGAGCAAACCACTGACTTTGGGTAAGCGTTGGGGTCCTGTAACATATTCACAGGTTCTTCGATACTCCTTCCTTCAAAAGGTGAAGTTCTCCCTTTCATAAAACGTGGGCTGAACTTACGGACTTGCTTTAAATTAATAGAATGATAGTATGTGATGTCTGAGGCTGATCATAAAAGGGATAGTTTCTGCCAGATGTTTTCTGTCTTTTAAAAAAATATTTAAATATTGATTTATTTATTCTTTTCAATCCAAATCTGTTTCAAGTAATATTCTCTCTCCCAGATCACTCCCTTCAGGTGAAGCCAACTGCCTTGTTGTGCAGAGGCTCCAGCCTCCTGTGGAGAGGCCCACATGGAGAGGATCTGCCTTCGCTAGCAGGAGCTTTCCAGCCACATGAGTGACTTCTTCTGGAAGTGGATCCCCCAGCCCCAGTTAACAGCATTCTGATTGTTAACCAAAAAGTGACTGAGGCCATTAGAGGTTTATTTAGCCAAGGTTGAGGATGCAACCAGGAAAAATAGAAATCGCAGGAGCATCTGTGATCTCTGCTTTTCTCCAAAGGGGACTTTGTATGCACTCTGGTATTTAAAGGAGAAAGAGCAAGGAGTGGGAGACGGGAGGAAGCGAGGGAGATATGCAGTGAGGTAGATGGTTACATTCTTGTGAGGCCCTGATTAGTCTCAATAAATCTAAACTTTAGGTGGGGCACAGTGACTCATGCCTGTAATCCCAGCACTTTGGGAGGCTGAGTCAGGTGGATCACTTGAGGCTAGGGGTTCCAGACCAGCCTGCCAACATGGCAAAACCACATCTCTACTAAAAATACAAAACTTATCCGGTGTGTAGCTGTAATCCCAGCTACTCAGGAGGCGGAGGCAGGAGAATCGCTTGAACCTTGGAGGTGGAGGTTGCAGTGGGCCAAGATTGCACCATTGCACTACAGCCTGGGCAACAGAGCAAGACTCTGTCTCAAAAAAATCAGTCAATCAATCAATCAATCAACATTGTACATGTGAAAAGAGGGAGTAGAGGAAAAAGTCAATTATGTATTATCTCCCTCTCAGTAAATCTACATTTTACATAAGATAAACATGAAAAGAGGGAGTAGAGGAAATGAGGTCATGATTTGGGTTGTGAAATCACAGCTGTCTGGGAACAAAAGGAAGACAGTAGTGGTGGCTCAGTTCCCAAGCTTAACTTTCCCTTTGGCATAGTGAGTTTGGGGTCGCATAATTCTATTTTTTTTTTCAGAAGATGATTTCTGGCATGGGAGACACTGGGCCATAATCACCCAGCTAAGCTGCCCCTGGATTCCTGAACTGCAAGACATGAAGTGAGATAATAAATGGTATTGTTGTAAGCCTTTCCGTTTCTGGGTAATTCATTGTGCAGCAGTAGATAACTGATATCAGACCCTTCACTGAGTCTTTTGGGCTTGAAATGGAGAGAGTCAGGCTAATTTGGGATTTGGGATCTCTTGGCAGACATTATTTCCTATCATAAAGATCAGAATGCCAGAAGCAGCCAGTTTCCAAGCAAGAGAGGGCAAAATCAGAGAGGGAGAGTGGGAGAGAGAAAGAAGAGAATAGAGAGAAGACTGGGGGGTGTGTGTTATTTCTACCATTTTTGGGTGACAAAACCCAGATTTACCTTTGCAGGGATGAGTATTTTCCCACTGTGTTCATTTCGTTCGATAGATCTGGCGGCACGCCCTCGCTTCCTGGGTGATTATGTAATTTACATAGTTTTAGCGTCAATATGAAGTAGTTTCTGAAGCTAGCCTCTGGGGTTTTCAGTTATCTGAGCCAGTATTTCCTCCCCACTTTTTTTTGCTAAACTTGGTTTGACTTGAGTCTTACAAGTGAAAGGGACTTCATTGAAACAGGAGCAGAGAGAAGCAGCAGATAGAGATTAAGAAATTTCTTGAGAATGTACAAATAAATTCCTGGATCCAGCTGTTCCCCAAACCCAGGCAAATCCTGCCTTCAATAACAACAGCTGGGCAGCAGCAACAGGAAACATTTATTGAATGCTTATAATGACTTCCACCTTTTGCTAATTTAGTTTCTCTCATTCGCAATCAAGAAAGTCTTAAAGAATACAATATCCATTGCAAAAATATCTGGAAGGGGAGATAATGTGCCAAGGGAAGCAAAATAAATCAAGGTTTACAAAAAGACAAAGGTGAAAGATTGTGTAAGACCATAACTGTGTCATGTGTAAATTTTGCCTAGACTTTCTCTGTATTTAGGACACCCTGTGGCAGGGACCTCAGCCCCATGGGGAGACCTTAATGGATTGGATGCTAAGCTAATGCAGGCTTGGGGAGTTTCCAGAGAAGCCTAAGCAAGGCATACATCTAAAAGCTTTCTGAATAGTTAAAATTAGGACCTAAATCTATCTTCTTCTTAAGAATGACAGGGATGGAAGATGGTGTTGGAAGGGGGAGGTTTTTAAATTGAGAAACCATATTCCTCATGTATTCTTTTTTTCTCTCTTAGATATTTTTCCTTTTTTGCATAAAATATGAAGTTCAAGTTCTGTTGTTATTGTTGTTTTTTTTTTTTTTTTCGAGACAGAGTTTTGCTTTTGTTGCCCAGGCTGGGGTTCAATGGCACGATCTCAGCTCACTGCAACCACCCTCTCCCAGATTCAACTGATTCTGCCTCAGCCTCCCAAGTAACTGGGATTACAGGCATGCGCCACCACGCCTGGCTAATTTTTTGTATTTGTTTTTTTAGTAGAGATGGTGTTTCTCCATGTTGATCAGGCTGGTCT
>NW_012110919.1:19682644-19689646 GCF_000951035.1 Colobus angolensis palliatus | reverse complement strand
TTTTTTTCTATGCATTTGCACACATATACATCTGCCTATATGTATTTTTGCATTTACTTTCTTTTATTTTTAACATAACAAGGATGTTTATTTTGGGTATAAACTATCTTTCATTGAACTGTGAGATGTTTCTGAAGATCCAAGAGAAGTGGACACAGCCAGAGTAGTTTATAAGCAGAATAGCTCATAACCCCGGTATGGAGAAGACCATTTCTTGAACTCACAGAACAATGTCTTTAAAATTTCATTCCTAAAAAAATGCAAGCTGTTCTGGATAGCTAAAGTGGGAGACCTTGTGATAACCATTGTTTCTTCAGGATACTTACATATCCAGTGTCATTTCTAAATACTTAATAGACCATCATTGAAATACAGTATATACGTTTACTGTAAATACTTATCTTGCATATACTGTGCACATATGTGGTTTTCAATAGCTTCAAGTATGCTAGAAATTTTTGACTGGCCCCTTTGGTGAACACCAGGCTATGGGCTGCATATGTGGTAATGTCAGGCCTCTGAGCCCAAGCTAAGCCATCTATCCTCTGTGACCTGCAGGTATGCATCCAGATGGCCTGAAGCAACTGAAGATCCACAAAAGAAGTGAAAATAGTCTTAACTGATGACAATCCACCACTGTGATTTGTTCCCGCCCCACCCTAACTGATATTCTCCCCTGCCCTTAATAAGGTGCTTTGTAATATTCTCTCCCACCCTTAAGAAGGTGCTTTGTAATATTCTCCCCGCCCTTGAGAATGTACTTTGTATATCTATCCCAAACCTATAAGAACTAATGATAATCCCATCAACCTTTGCTGACTCCTTTTTCGGACTTAGCCCGCCTGCACCCAGGTGAAATAAACAGCCTAGTTGCTCATACAGAACCTATTTGGTGGACTCTCTCCACATGGACGCGCATGACAGTAACACAATTCCAGGCACTCTTCTTTAGTTCCAGCTCTGGCTGAGATCTTCTCACTGTCAGAGACATGTGAAGTAGAACAACTCCATCTTAAATAGGACCTGGGTAAAATAAGGCTGAAACCTGTTGGGCTGCATTCCCAGATGGTTAGGCATTCTCAGTCACAGGATGAGACAGGAGGTCAGCACAAGATACAGGTCATAAAGACCTTGCTGATAAAATAGCTTGCAGTAAAGAAGCCGGCCAAAACCCACTGAAACCAAGATGGCGATGAGAGTGACCTCTGGTTGTCCTCACTGCTACATTCCCACTAGTGCCATGACAGTTTACAAATGCCATGGCAACCTCAGGAAGTTACCCTATGTGGTCTAAAAAGGGGAGGCATGAATAATCCACCCCTTGTTTAGCATATCATCAAGAAATAACCATAAAAACTGGCAACCAGCAGCCCTCGGGGCTGCTGTGTTTATGCGTTAGCCATTCTTTTGTTCCTTTACTTTCCTAATAAACTTGCTTTCACTTTATGGACTCACCCTGAATTCCTTGTTATGCAAGATCCAAGAACCCTTTCTTGGTGTCTGGATCAGGACCCCTTTCCTGTAACATCGCCATGGTTGATGATGTTTGAGGGAATTATGGCTACTATGTGTTCCTTCTGCGTCTGGGTGCTGCTGTAACAGGTTCCTGGCAAGTAAATAGGGCCTAGTTTAAAGACCATTTCAACTAGGCAGTTAAGGAAATGAACTCATTTTCATCTTTGGTGAGTATTGAGTGACATCAGTATTTCTCATAGTCTTTGGTCTCTGGATACCTGAGGTATAGGAAACAACTACATTAGAAACACATTTGGAAGCCTGGGCCACTTGAAATTGTTGTAATTAAAGTTTCAATGCTACAAAAGAAATAGCACTCGAATATAAAATTTTCTTTTTAATTCTCAGCAAGGCAAGTTACTTCTATAGAAGGGTGAGCCCTTACAGATGGAGCAATGGTGAGCGCACACTTGGACAAGGGAGGGGAAGGGGTTCTTATCCCTGACACATGTGGCCCCTGCTGCGGTGTCTTTCCCCTGTTGGCTAGGGTTAGACCTCACAGGCTAAACTAATTCCGATTGGCTAATTTAAAGACAGTGATGGCGTGAGTGGTTTGGCAGGAAAAACGGTAATGCAGGGTGGAGAATGAGTCAGGGCAGAGCAGGTAGCAGGTAATCGGAATGAGTCAGGGTGGAGCAGGTAATCGGAAAAGGTTGCTTTATGAGGAAGTTAAGTTTAAAAGTAGAAGGCAAAGAATTGAACATACGACATACTGATTCTTTGAAAAGAAATTTAGAACTCATGTCTAACAAAATGTATTAAAGATCTAAAGTTCACATTCAGGATTTATGCTTCTGATTTTTTTCCCCCAAGACCATTTCCTCTCTTTTTAATAATACTTATATTATAAATGGGTCTGTGCACACAAGGAAATCTTCATTTTTAAAAAGAGATATGTTTAATATTTCAACAGCATATTATCCATTCCCTTGTTAATGGGAATTTAATTGTTTCCATCTATTTTTTGTTTGGTTCAAGCACACCCTTCTCCATATATATTTGTGCACGTGTATGTCTGTAGGAAAGATGGGTCCTAGAAATAGAGTTGAGAGGGTAGAAGTTTATGCAAGTTTTGAAGTTTTATGGAATCTGCCATTGCCTTGGAAAAAGCTATGCCTTGTCATTTTGGTGAGTTTAAGCTCCTGTTACTCTTTGCCTTGTCAAGGCTGGGCAATATCCAGTGTTTTGTTTTTGCTCATCTGATTGGTGAAAGGATATCCTTTTGTTGTTTTAATGTGAATGAATTTCCTTTATTTTTTCAACTTTCAAACAACTTCCTTTTTCTTGAGTCCGCCCACCGTCCCACTTCCTGCCACTCTTAGATTCCACATTTCCTTTCTTTTCCAAGTGAACCCAGCTGCCAGAATTCCTTTCAAGCTATGAGACTTCAGGGCTGGGCTCTTCAAGGGTGTAATTAGCATAACCGAATCCCTGGCTTTAAGCCACTCACTACTTTCAACACTGCATTTAAGGAAATTAGGAAGATGGCTTTGATCACTTTCAGGAGGTGGTGGTGGTCTGGGCCTTTCACGTTTGAGATTTCCCTGGGAAACTGGCTGCCAGTGGGTTTGGTAGAGAGAATGGGGTAAGGGTGTTGAGGGCAAGGAAGGGCTTCTTGGGACCCCAAGGACATCTTAAATTGATGGTGATTTGCAATTAAAGTCAAAGAAAGGTATGCAAGTCAGGATTAGGGGTTAAGGGTGTATGTGAGTGGGGAGATGGTGGAATCAATAATTAAAATACAAAATACACATGTGCTAGGGACAGCGCTAAAGACCTGAAATGTATGACCTTATGTAGTCCCCACAGCAACGTGAAGTTGGTTCTGGTGTTATCCCCCTTTATAAATGTGAAAACCAAGGTTCAGAGAGTTGAATTGCTTTGATTAAGACCACACAGCAGGTAGGTGGCTGACTAGGACTCCAACTCCTGCTGTCTTGCTCCCTCTTAAACATTGCAAATACTGCCTCCCACTGCAAGGTAATGTTGAACTAGCCCTGTACAGCTTAAAGATGCACCTGGACATATATTACTTGATTTCATATAAACCACCTGTGAGATTGTTACTGGAAAAACCAAACTCTGTGAAATATGTAAAGAGGTTTATTCTGAGCCAATATGAGCGATCACAGCCCAGGAAACCATCTCAAGAGGTCCTGAGAAAGTGCCCGAGGAGGTTGGGTTGCAGTTTGCTTTCATACATTTTAGGGAGGCAGGAGATACAGGCAAAGACAGAAAGCAATACATGGAAGGTATACAGTGGTTTAGCCTGAAAAGATGGGATGAAGTAGGGACTTACAGGTCATAGATAGATTCTGAGAATTCTGAGATTTTCTTTTTTCTTTCTTTTTTTTTTGAGGTGGAGTTTTGCTCTTGTCGCCCAGGCTGGAGTACAATGGTCTGATCTCGACTCACTGCAACCTCCACCTCCCGGGTTCAAACAATTCTCCTGCCTCAGCCTCCTGAGTAGCTGGGATTACAGGCATCCGCCACCACGCCTGACTAATTTTGTATTTTTTTAGTAAAGACAGGGTTTCACCATGTTGGCCAGGCTGGTCTTGAACTCCTGACCTCAGGGATCCACCCGCCTCGGCCTCCCAAAGTGTTGGGAACAGGCCTGAGCCACTACCCACAGCTGATTCTGAGATTTTCTGTTTCGCAATTGGTTGAAAGAGTTAAGCCTTGTCTGAAGATTTGATGCCACTAGAAAGGGGATGCTTAAGTTAAGGGGGTTTGTGGAAGCCAAGGTTCTTGTTATGCAGATGAAGCTTCAAGGTAGTAGCCTTCGGAGAGAATAGGTGGTAAATGTCTTTTTTTGGACTTTAAAAGGTGTCAGACCCTTAGTTAATCTCTGGTAGATCCAGGAAAGGATGGAAAAAGGAATCTGTAGATTCTCTACAGATGCAAATTTCCCCCCACAAGATATGGCTTTGCAGGGCCATTTTAAAATATGTCAAGAAATGGGCTGGGTGCGGTGGCTCACACCTGTAATCCCAGCACTTTGGGAGGCTGAGGGGGGCGGATCACTTGAGGTCAGGAGTTCAAGACCAGCCTGGCCAACATGGCGAAACCCTGTCTCTACTAAAAATACAAAAATTAGCTGGGCGTGGTGGTGCGCACCTATAATCCCAGCTTCCTGGGAGGCTGAGGCACAAGAATGGCTTGAACCTGGGAGGCAGAGGGTGCAGTGAGTCAAGATCGTGCCACTGTACTCCAGCCTGGGTGACAGAGTGAGACTCCGTCTAAAAACAAAACAATATGTCAAATAAATGTATTTTGGGGTAAAATGTTTTGATTTTCTTCAAGGTTTGCTGTCTGTCATGTGATGTTATACCACATTCAGGTTGGAATTTGGTATCCTATTGCCACAAAGACTGTTTTGTCAATCTTGTTGTTGCTGGAAAGGGGTCCTGATCCAGACCCCAAGAGTGGGTTCTTGGATCTCGCACAAGGAAGAATTCCGGGCAAGTCCATAGAGTGAAGTGAAAGCAAGTTTATTAAGAAAAAAATAAAGGAATGGCTACTTCCTAGGCAGAGCAACCCTGAGGGCTACTGGTTGTCCATTTTTACGGTTATTTCTTGGTTATATGCTAAACAAGGGGTGGATTATTCATGCCTCCCCTTTTTAGATGCTATAGGGTAACTTGCTGAGGTTGCCATGGCGTTTGTAAACTGACATGGTTCTGGTGGGAGTGTAGCAGTGAGGACGACCGGATGTCACTCTCATCACCATCTTGGTTTTGGTGGGGTTATAGCTGGCTTCTTCACAGCAACCTGTTTTATTAGCAAGGTCTCTATGTTCTGTATCTTGTGCCAACCACCTGTCTCATCCTGTGACTAAGAATGCCTTAACCATCTGGGAATGTAGCCCAGTAGGTCTCAGCCTTATTTTACCCAGCCCTTATTCAAAATGGAGTTGCTCTGGTTCCAACACCTCCAACATTATGATCTCTATTTTCATGTTAGTGCTGGTTGGTTGTGCCTAAACTCCGAAAGGGAAGGGGTGTAACAAATGAGGTGTGTCTGATTTTTCTTCCTATCATGGCCAGGCCTTCAGTTTCTTAGGTTTCTCTGGGATCCTCTTGGCCAAGAGGGGTATCTGTTCAGTCAGTTGGGGGGCTTAATATTTTATTTTTGGTTTATAAGGTAAATTTATTATCCTCATTCTTATTGCAGAGGAAACTGAGGCTTAGGAAAGGTAAGTGGGGGAACCAGGACTTGAACACAGGCTTTCAATATGCAGCTCTGTCATTTTGACCCCCTCACAGTCAAATAAACCAAAGACCCTAAAGGTCAGTATTTTTCTATTGAATGTTTATCTCAGTCTTGTAGACAAGCACAAAACACTTACCAGCGAGCATTGTCACACACTGGTAGACAAATTAAGACAAAAACTTGTTAAAGAAACAAAATGAGGCCGGGCGCGGTGTCTCAAGCCTGTAATCCCAGCACTTTAGGAGGCCGAGATGGGCGAATCACGAGGTCAGGAGATCGAGACCATCCTGGCTAACATGGTGAAACCCCGTCTCTACTAAAAAAAAACCTACAAAAAACTAGCCGGGCGAGGTGGCGGTGCCTGTAGTCCCAGCTACCCGGGAGGCTGAGGCAGGAGAATGGCGTGAACCCGGGAGGCGGAGCTTGCAGTGAGCTGAGATCGGGCCACTGCACTCCAGCCTGGGCAACAGAGTGAGATCCCATTTCTTAAAAAAAAAAAGGCCGGGCGCGGTGGCTCACGCCTGTAATCCCAGCACTTTGGGAGGCCGAGGCGGGTGGATCACGAGGTCAGGAGATCAAGACCAGCCTGGCTTACACGGTGAAACCCCGTCTCTACTAAAAATACAAAAAAATTAGCCAGGCATGGTGGCGGGCACTTGTAGTCCCAGCTACTCGGGAGGTTGAGGCAGGAGAATGGCGTGAACCCGGGAGGCGGAGCTTGCAGTGAGCTGAGATCCCGCCACAGCACTCCAGCCCAGGTGACAGAGCGAGACTCCGTCTCAAAAAAAAAAAAAAAAAAGAAACAAAATGACTCTTACTTTTATGATTAAAGAAGTAATACATGTCCGTTATTGGAAAATTAGAAAGCAGAAACAACCAAAAGAATATTAAAATGATCAATGTCATGGTTGATTTTGTGTGTTAATTTGACTGAGTCACGGGGTGCCCAGATATGGTCAAGCATTATTCTGGGTGTGTCTGTGAGAATGTTTCTGGATAAGATTAACTCTTGAATCTGCAGACTGAGTAAAGCTGATTTTCTTCCCTGATGTGAGTGGGTCTAGCCCAGTAAGTTGGGGGCCTAAACAGATCACAGCAACTGAGTAAGAGGAAGCTTCTCCTTCTGGACTACTTGAACTGGGACATCTGTCTTCTCTTGCCCTCAGACTGGAACCCACACTGTCAGCTTTCCTGGTTCTCAGGCCTCTGGACTCAGACTGGAACTACACCATCAGCTCTCCTGGGTCTCCAGCTTGTCAGTTGCAGGTCTTG
>NW_012110919.1:19661878-19682569 GCF_000951035.1 Colobus angolensis palliatus | reverse complement strand
CCGGTATGTGTGTGTGTGTGTGTTTATGTATGTATGTATGTATATAGATAATGTCTCTCTGGTGAACATTGACTAATACAACTCATAGTCCTAAATAAGATCTTTTTTTATCCTTTTACTGTATAGTATTCCAGCATCCACATACACTACTTTTTCATTTCACAGCATATAACAAATATATTTAAATAATCATCATTCTTTCAATTTGCCGAGAATAAGTTTACTTATGTCTTTAAGTCATGTTTATTGTGAGTCTTAAACTCTTTGGGTGCTAGACATGAGAGAAGGGGCCCTACCTCATGGTACTTACGGTTTAGCTAGACAGAAAAAATTTAAACAAGAAGTTACACAAAAATTTCTTAATTATACTTGTGATAATTTAAAAAATATATACAGGGATCTTCTAGAATATATAATAAACTCACTGAATGTAGCTCTTTGAGGTCAGGGGAGGGTTTTTAAAGGAGGAGACAATGAGGCAGAGACCCAAAGGATAAGTCGGACTCAGTAAGTCAAAGGGTGGGAGGAAGAGCATTCCAGGCAGAGAGAACAGCACATGTAAAGGCTCAGAGGGAGGCAGGAGCTGCCTGAGAACCAGAAAGAAGGCTGCTGTGGCTGCTGGGCAGTGAGCCAGCAGGAATGGAGGGAGGGGGCATGTTGCAACGGCTGTTTTTGTAGAGACAGGGTCTCACTATGTTGCCCAGGCTGTGACATTTCTAAAGCTGATTTTATTACTGTAATCAGGAAGCAAATAAGGGTGTGGGAGTGGGGAAACAAACCCAGACGGCATCATGGAAACTCAACAAAAATTTTCTTCAACTCTTGTAGCCATGGCAGAGAATTGTCAGGCAACAAAAATATGTAGGAGGTACAGAGAGGAAGGGGTTCTGTACTTTATTCCTATTCTTCAAAGATTCTAGAATAACAGCCATTTAGTTCAATACAATTCCATCAAAATCCCCGTTTATTGAGTCCCTGTTATATGGCATTCTTAATGGTGAGCGTTGGAATTCTGTCTCTCAGTGCCTCCCTGGAAAAGAGTTAGAAACCATCACTAGGTGGTCTGCTGTGGAGAGATTTTATGTTTGAATAAAGGTAAAGAAAAAAAAATTAATCAGGACAAGTAATCAAAGTGAAATGGAATCTGCATGCTAAGTAGAAGTTCCGCCATCTTTGCTGAGTGATTAGGATTAAATAGAAATATCTGTTTTCTTTCTCCTCCTCTTCAACCTTTTTCCCAGTGTTGTTTTTTTTCCCCTCTAAAAGTAAAGAGAAGTCTTAACAAGCACCTCTGTGAATGATGTGAAGTTCTCTTGGAGTTTTCAATTTGGCTGTATTGATTTATAAGGTCTTTTCAATTACTGAATTATTCTTGGTGGCAGAGTGCAGGGCCCCCATACGTGAGAATCATGCTCTATTGATCCCAGGTACTTAGAAAGGGGCATTTGTGTGTCTACAGTAGATTGATGAAGTTGCAAATAATGAAGCTTCCCACGCAACATTTATTAAATGAAAATCTAGAATTCATTAACACAAGAACTTGTCTTGTATTAGAAACAAAGAAGGGGCTTGAGAAAAAATAGGAACTACAGTAGTTATCATGAACATAATATATGAAGCAATTTGAATTCAAGGGAAGGCAATTTGGAATCTTATTAAATTTTCTTCTCTTCTTTTATTGTGTGAGCACGGTTGGGTGGCTTCTGGGGAGCCATTGATCAAAACCCAGGTGCATGGGGAGCTGGGGCCTGGCTAAAGAGACCAGTTCTCAAATTCTTGCTGTAGTTAAAATGGGACTACCACCCAGTGTTTAGTATCTGGCCCAAAACAGGAACTTAATAAATATAAATGAGAAATTATGAGTGAATGAATGAATGAGTGAATTACAGTAATGAATGATTAGGAGAGATTACTGAACATTAGCTGTGGTTGCTGAGAGAGACTGGCACAGCTATTTAGCTGAGCCCAGTTAGACTCCATTCCCAATTCACCTATTCACTCACTCACTCACTCACTCACTCACTTACTCACCAAGCATTTGTTGAGAATGGATCATGTACAAGGTACTATGTTAAGCACTGTGTTAGTTTTCTAGGGCTGTCTTAACAAATGACTACAAACATTTAAAGCAGCAGAGATTTTTTCTCTTACAGCTCTAGAGGCTGGAAGAACAAACCCAGAGAAGGATCCTTTCTTGTCTCTTGTAACTTCTGGTGCCCAATGAGTTCCTTGGCCTACAGCAGCCTAACTCCAATTTCTGCCTCTGTCTTCATATGGCCATTTCCCTGTATGTCAGTGTCTCTGAATCTCCCTCTCCTTATAGGAACACCAGCCACTGGATTTAGGGCCTACTCTAATCCAGTATGACCTCATCTTAACTTGGTAACATTGGCAAACATGCTGTTTCCAAATAAAGTCACTTTCATAGGTTTTTGGTGGACGTGAATTTAGCAGAGACACTTCAACCCAGCACAACCACTATGGGGGATACACAGATTGGTGCCCAACTGCTATGAGCTAACATTTGAGAAGGGAGGTAAAAAAAACACAGGCTGGACAATTTGCAGTTGCAAAGATGTGGAACCAACCTAAGTCCCCATCACATAAGGAGTAGATAAAGAAACTATGGTATATATATACCATGGAATACTACTCAACCATAAAAAAGAACAAACTAATGTCTTCTGCAGCAACTTGGTTGGAGCTGGAGGCCATTATTCTAAGTGAAGTAATTCAGGAATGGAAAACCCAATATCATATGTTCTCACTTATAAGTGGGAGCTAAGCTATGAGGACACAAAGGTATAAGAATGATATAATGGATTTTGGGGACTCTAGGAGAAAGGTTGGGAGGGGAGTGAGGAGAAAAAGACTAGAGATTGGGTACAGTGTACACTGCTCAGGTGACGGGTGCAATAAAATCTCAGAAGTCACCACTAAAGAACTTATCTATGTAACCAAAAACCACCTGTATCCCCAAAACTATTAAAATAAAAAACACACAGGCTGGGATTTGGGGCCCATGCCTGTAATCCCAGGACTTTGGGAGGCTGAGGCAGGAGGATTGCTTGAACCCAGGAGTTTGAGGCTACAGTGAGCTATGATTGCCCCACTGCACTCCAGCCTGGGCAACAGAGTGAGATCCCATTTCTTAAAAAAAAAGAGGCCGGGCGCGGTGGCTCATGCCTGTAATCCCAGCACTTTGGGAGGCCGAGGCGGGTGGATCACGAGGTCAGGAGATCAAGACCACACGGTGAAACCCCGTCTCTACTAAAAATACAAAAAAATTAGCCAGGCATGGTGGCGGGCACTTGTAGTCCCAGCTACTCGGGAGGTTGAGGCAGGAGAATGGCGTGAACCTGCAGGGCAGAGCTTGCAGTTAGCCAAGATCGCGCCACTGCACTCCAGCCTGGATGACAGAGCAAGACTCTATCTCCAAAAAAAAAAAAAAAGAGAAAAGAAAAAAAAAATTGTGGCTGGGCGTAGTGGTTCACTCCTGTAATCCCAGCACTTTGGAAGTCCAAGGCGGGTGGATCACTTGAGGTCAGGAGTTTGAGACTAGCCTGGCCAACATGGTGAAACCCCATCTCTACTAAAAATACAGAAATTAGCTGGGTGGTAGTGGCGTGCGCCTGTAATCCCAGCTACTCGGGAGGCTGAGGCAGGAGAATTGCTTGAGCCTGGGAGGCGGATGTTACCATGAGCTGAGATCATGCCACTGCACTCCAGTCTGGGTGACAGAGTACGACCCTGTCTCAAAAAAAAAAAAAAAAAAAAAAAAAAACAGAAAAAAGATTCCCATGATACCTGCCAATTTACAGTGCATCAAGCCGGTGCCCTGCTTTATCCTCTTGAGTTCTTCATGAAACTTGATGAAATAGAGAGGGTGGCACTCATTTTTAGAGATGAGGAAATGGAGGTTCAGAAAGGTGAAGTCACACAGCTAGTAACTGACAAGGCCCAGGTCTTACTGATTCTTTTTGCATGTACATGGTAGGGAAGTTAGAAAACACAGATGAGCATAAAGAAAAAGAAAATTAAAATCTAACCACACATAGGTAAGCATTTACAAATTTTGGTATGTAATCCTTCCAGAATTTACAGTGAATACATTTCATCTACCTAACACTCCTCTCCCCACCTTAGGAACTGGCCATGTTCCCATCTACGTCTCCCTGGCAGGCTCCTGGGAGCCATGTGTGGGCACCACCACCCAGTCCTGGCTAGGGTTAAGTAAGGCACAGGTTCCCAGTCCATACTGATTCAACAGTCCTTTAACTAGGGACTTGAGATAGAGACCAAGAGCTTCCAGCCTCAGTCTTGTTGATGTCTGAAGTGAAGCAGGTGAAGAGTCTGGAATGGGCCACGCTGCATTATAGAATAGGCTTAGGAGCTGAGATGAGTGGTCTGCAGTGAAGGAGTAGAAGGAGGGCAATGAGAGAGAATTTTGGAGATGATTCCTACAACCTAGTCACATCTTACCCTCGAGTTCTCGAAGTATCCTTATGGCAAACCTCCCTTTTCCAACTCAACTAGATGGAAAAGGTTTCTGTTACATGCAGCCAAGGGTCTTGTGGCAAATGGCAGAAAAAAAAAAAAAAACCCAACATAAAGACATTTGTTTATTTACCAAGATGCCTGGTGAAAGGTAGTTCTGGAAGGTAGTTCTAGGATGGTTCCATGTCAGCAAAGGCATAGGTACTTAACTATCTTTTTGTCCTGCCTTCCCTGGTGTGTAGGCAATGATTCCTCTCATGGTGACAAGATGGCTGCCGCAGCTCTGAGAATCACATCCTCATGAGATAGCATCCAGATCCAGGAAGGGAAGACAGCCAAAGCAGGAAAGGCACTGTCTCTGCATGTACCACTCTTCTGTTGAAGGGAGTGTGAAGATTACCTTCTGAAAACCTCTCAGCAGATTTCTCTTAAGTCTCATCAGTCAGATCAGGGTTACATGCCCACTTCTACACCAGTCCCTGGAAGAGGGAAATTGGTGTGCCATGACTGGTTTAGACAAATTGTAATTCACCCTCCAGAGTTGGACATATTTTTAACAGAGTCAAATCAAAGGAGGCAGAATGGTATTGGGAGGGTAACCTATAAACTACTTCAGGAGTGCTAATAAAGTGTCTATAACATTTTTCAATCTATGATAGTCATTTAAAATATTGTGACCATCTTTCCATTTTGATAAATACACAAAGTGCATGCTTCTATCAATTTGTGATGGTTAATATTGAGTATCAACTTAATTGGATTGAAGGATGCAAAGTATTGATCCTGTGTGTATCTGCAAGGGTGTTGCTAAAGGAGATTAACATTTGAGTCAGTGGCCTGGGAAAGGCAGACCCACACTTAATCTGAGTGGGTACCATCTAATCAACTGCCAGCACAGCCAAGATATAAAGCAAGCAGAAAAATGTGAAGAGGCTAGACTGGCTTAGCCTCCTAGCCTACATCTCTCTCCCGTGCTGGATGCTTCCTGCCCTTGAACATCGGGCTCCAAGATCTTCAGCTTTGGGACTCGGACTGGCTCTCCTTGCTCCCCAGCTTGCAGATGGCCTATTGTGGGACCTTGTGATCATGTGAGTTAATACTACTTAATAAAGTCCCATATATATATAATATATCTATTATATATATAATTACTTCTGTCCCTCTAGAGAACCCCAGCTAATACACCATTACATTATAGAGCAGCAATTCTCAACACAGGTGATATAGACAGTGATTTCCGCTGTCTGATACCCCTACCTCCTCTGCTGTTGCCCTGGCAACAATGCATTCTCTGACCCAGTTGTCAAGGACAATTGTGTCTTTGTCTTTCTTTCCCACTTCTTTGTTAGAGACTATTTATTTTTCTCCCTCAGGTAAGACTTAGGTTTCCAGAGAGGATTATCAGCTTCCTCCTGCCTTACATAGCTCCTGCCTACCCATTTCTGAAGTCCCTGTAGGATAGAGACTCACCACCAAAGGCTTGGCTACGGGAGTCAGGGACCAAGGGAAGGGCAGATGCAGCATAGCTTTAGGGCGGGAGCTGGGCTCTCTTTCTGGAGATGCTGGGAACTGATCACCTCAAAGTGACCTAAGTAAGTGCCCTGCACAAGCTGATCATAGCAATGTTCCTTTGCACTTCCTATTCCTGTTGGCCTCATGGTTCAGCACACAGACTTTGGACTTGGGCTGACCTAGGTTTGAATCCTGACCCTGCTACAAGGAAGCAAGTTACTTAAATCCCATGACTCTCAGTTTCCTCATTTGTAAAATGGGGATAAGAATATGTGTTCTGTGGGTTATAGTGTGGATTGGAGATAATGGGCCTAAAATGAGGAGAGGAGGGCCTGGCATGTAGGAGATGCCTGAGAATTGATAGGTGCTGCTGGTGTTGTAATAATATTTCCTCGGTTACTGATTCGTCCTCTTGCTTCCAATCCTGTACACGGGGGAGGGATGAAGAATTGTGCTTCTCAAATTCCTCATCTGTAAAAGGAAAAATCATTAGATGACATATTGTATGCAAAACATCCAGCACGTGATAGATACATATGCAATGTAATTAGCGGTACCAATACTTCTACTAGTTGGATGTTTATGTATGCATTTAACAACTATTTGCTGGTGCCTCCTAGGAGCCAAGCCCTGTGCTTGGTTCTGGGGATTTAGCAGTGGCCTGGGCCAGCTCAGGATTGTGCCATCCCACCTGGGGGCTGAGATAGTCACCTGTGACTGGGGAGTAGACATCTGTGCACTAGGCCCTTTAAACAGAGCTCTCTCTTCTGTACTCCCTGGAATCATGGAGCAGGAAGGAAGCAAGGATTGAGATGGTAGAGTGAGTAGGAATAACAATTCTATCAGCTGTAGTCCCAGCTACTTGGGAGGCTGAGGCAGAAGAATAGCTTGAAGCTGGTAGGCGGAGGTTGCAGTGAGCCGAGATCGCAGCACTGCACTCCAGCCTGATGACAGAGAGAGACTCCGCTTAAAAAAAAAAAAAAAAAAACTATCAGGAAGAAGGGAGAACCACCAACTGCAAAGGGATGTCGAGGTCCTGCTCTTGTGGCTGCAAGGGGTGGGTGGAAGCTCTTTTGGGTAAGTCTTCTGAAGACCCAAGAGATGTTTAATTGTGTCCAATTCAGTGGGCAAACTAAGCCCAGGCCTGTGTGTCTGGGATTCCATCTCTTTTGGATCAGGAAACATGAACTGTATTCAGAGACTTTTGGGAGCAAGGACCCACCAGAGTCTTTTTGTCTGCTGACTCGACCAAATTAGGCAGGCTAGGCTGGAAGGTGCTGAGAAATTCCAGAAAAAAAAATGTTGGCTTCTGTTTATGGTTGACTTCAGCTTGGAGTACCCAAAAGCATGAGCTCTGGAGCCAAAATGCCTGGGTTTGACTCCCTAATCCTCCTGTTTCTAGCTGTTCAACCTTCGAAAAACTACTTTACCTCTCTTATGCTCAGTTTTCTTACGTATAAAATGGGGAGGAAAGTTGTACCTACCCTATGGGGTTGCCAGAAGGATTAAATGTGTAATGCATGTGGAATGCTAGTTATCCTATTAGATCTGCACAACACGCCTGAAGGCAATGCAGAATCTCTGTGCCCATTTCACAGATGGGAAAACTAAGATTTGAGAACTCCTCAAGGGCAGTTGATGGGTCATAGTTATCTTTATTTGTCTTCTCTTTATTAAGCCTTCAATAAGTGGTGGTGTCACATATTATTCTAGATATGTGACAATTGATTGCCTTCACTCAATAAGTGGAGGTGAATGAATAAATGAATTGTTTCATATCAGACTGTGGTTGAGGCCGCACTTGACTAGATCCTGGTTCCAAATTTCGTGCTCCATGTGAGTGATTCGCTGGAGTGGGTGTGCCAGGTGGATTAGATGTATGCCAGTCCATTTAGTGGTGGTGATGCAGGTAAGAATAGTTGTATTTTTTAACTTTTATTTATTATTAGAGACAGTCCTGCTTTGTTGCCCAGTCTAGTGCAATGATGCAGTCATGGCTCACTGCAGCCTCAGGCTCCAGGGCTCAAGAGATCCTCCCACCTTGGCCTCCTGAATAGCTGGGACTACATATGTACATCACCACACCCAGCTAATTTTTAATTTTTTTTTGTTAAGACAGGGTCTCCCTATATTGAGCAGGCTGGTCTTGAACTCCTGGGCTCAAGCGATACTCCTTTCTCAGCTGAGATTGCAGACGTGAGCCACTTCACCTGGCTAAGAACAGCTGTACTGATGGAGCAATCCCTGTGTGCTGGGCACTGTGCCACACCTATTGCATGCCTTCTCCTAGGACGCTCAAAGTCACCCTGTGAGTAAGGGCTGTTATTTATATCCATTTCATGGATGAATAACCTGAGACTTATGAAGGTTAAAGAACTTGCCCAAGGTCATCCATCTGGTGGTGTTCAGGCTCAGATTCCCACCTGTGTTTGTCTGACACCAGTCTGAGCATCTGGTCCACACTACGTTGCCCAGGGCGGGCGAATGACTTGCCCAAGGTCACACGGCAGGTGAGGCTAGCCCAGGATGCCAGCTACCTTCCTTCCTTCAGTTCTGCCTTCTGTGACCTTCAGCCCTCCCTCCAGGGCAAAGCCTCTCAAGCCTGAAACCCACCTCACTGTGCCTGGGACCCCTTCAAAGCCCCAGAGAAGGACAGTCAGCAGGAATCCGGGGGGGAGTTTCAGCTGTTCCCTTCAGATCCCCATTGTGATCGAGTGACTTTCCAGATTGGATCCAATTTCCAAACAGAGCTGACATGTGTCAGGCATTCGGCAGCAACAAACCAAGCTTGGCTGCGTGCGGTGGGGATGGAGGAGGCTAATGATTTGCCGATGGCGTCCCATTAGCAGCAAGTTGTCAGAACACACTAGCTTGGGAAGACAGTGTCAATGATGGCGCCACATCTGAGACAGAGAACCTGAGAGGAGCAAGGTGGGGGCGTTCTTCTGGAGCTTCTGCAGTCGCCCCAAGCAGGGGCTGGCATATTTTCCATCTCAGACACCACAGGCAGCAAAAGAAAAAAAATCACAATGCCTTTTGGTGTATCTGTGGACTCATGGCCTGTGGAATCCTGGAACAGAATTATCACGTGTGCATGGAAGGCAGGACAGAGTCGTGATTAGGAGCAGGGCTTTGGAGACAGGACTGGGTTGACCTAGCTGTGTGACCTTGAGTCTTATTTATTTATAAAATAATTTCTTTGTTTCTTTATAAAATAAGAATAATGTGACCAGGTGCTGAGTCTCACTCCTTTTATTCCAGCACTTTGGGAGACAAACGCAGGGGGACACCCTGGGCAACCTATTGAGATTCTGTCTCTACAAAATTTTTAAAAATTAGCCAGGTGTGGTGGTGTGCACCGGTGGCCCCAGCTACTCGGGACGCTGAGGTGGGAGGATCACTTGAGCCTGGGAGTTTGAGGCTGCAGTGAGCCATGATTGTGCCATTGCACTCCAGCCTGGGCAACAGAGCAAGACCCTGTCTCAAAATTGAAAAGAAAAGAATATGCTACCTTTCCTGTAGACTTGTCAGGTAATTTAAATGAGAGAGTACTGAGAAATGTCTTAACAAGGCACCCAGCACCTAGCAAATGCTCAGTTTCCTCAGAGGGCTGATAAAACTTACCTCAAAGGGTTGTTGTAAAGTTTAAATAAAGTCTAAGCTGATTTGACTCTGTGTGTGTGTGTGCATATATACCTACATGTGTTTATATGTGTACATACATATACATGTGTACGTATACATCAACATATACATAGATACATGTGTCTTGGTACGTGTGCATAGCACACAGTAGTTTCTATCTAATGTTGGCTATGATGATTATGCCAAGTTGAAATCCATGTCCCTGTACCTCTCATCCACTGATTTTACCTTGAACCCAAACAGAACATTCATCCATTCTGCAGCCAACATCTAACAATAGTTTCTGAGTCTCTACTATGTGCTAGACGTAGTCGTTGCATAGTAGGTGCTGGGTTCTTGGTGGCCCCAAAGGTGTGCTGTTCAGATTCCCCTCAGAGGCAGCCAGCTGACTGCCTCTTGCTGCTGCATCTGTGGCTCCACCATAATGTTCAGGTCTAACTGTGCTTCTCCCAAATGCTCTCAGCCAAAGACTGAGCACTTTGGGATAATAGAGCTCAGCCAGTCCTGCCCAACATGGGACCCCTCTATATTAGTTTTCTGTGGTTGCTGTAACAAATTGCCACAAAATGGTGGCTTAACACACACACAAATGTATTTCCTACCAATTTTGGAAGGCAGAAGTTCAAAATCAAGGTGTTGGCTGCACTCTGAGGCTCTGGTGGAGAAGCCTTCCTTCCTTCTTTCCACCTCTGATGGCTGTCAGCCTTCCTTGTGACTACATAACTTCAGTCTGTGCCTCTGTTTTCACATTGCCTTCTCCTCTTCTCTTGGTGTCTTCTCTTCTGTCTGTCTTGACCCCTCTCTACCTTTCTCTTATAAGAACAATTGGAATTGATTTAGGGGTCACCCAGATAATCCAAGATAATCTCCCCATCTCAAGGTCCGTAATCCCATCTTCCAAGACCCCTTTTCCAAATAAGGTAACATTCAAGGTTCCAGGGATTTTTTTTTTTTTTTTTTTTTTGGAGATGGAGTCTTGCTCTCTCGCCAGGCTGGAGTGCAGTGGTGCAATCTTGGCTCACTGCAACCTGCACTTCCCGGATTCAAGTGATTCTCTTGCCCCAGCTTCCCGAGTCGCTGGGACTACAGGTGCCCACCACCACGCCCGGCTAATTTTTTGGTATTTTTAGTGGAGACAGTGTTTCACCATGTTGGCCAGACTGGTCTCGATCTCTTGACCTCGTGATCCATCTGCCTTGGCCTCCCAAAGTGCTGGGATTACAGGCATGAGCCATTGTGCCTGGACAGGTTCCAGGTATTTCATGTGGATATTTTTTGGGAACCTTTCTCAGCCCACCATATCTTTCAATAGGCAACCTTTGCTTGGGAACTCCCCATTTTTCTCTGGCTGAGACTGTCTCAGAACTCTCTGAGTCCAATTCTCTACCAGTCCAATCCTTGCTCCCCTCTCTGCTTTCACAGATGTTAGACCCAGAGTTTGGTTTGGTTCTAAGACTCTCCTGCCTGTACCTGCCTCCTCTCCCCTTTCCCTTGACGGATGTTTCCTTCAATCGTTGTACATCAAATCCTTTCTTGGCATGTGCTTCTCAGAGGACCCAAACTGACCTAGTGCTGAAGCATGGCTATTCAGGCAAAGGTCTAGCATTGCAAGCTTGTCTTAGAGCCTTCCAGTGCCTGTATTGTGAGTGCTTTCTCTTCCACCTTCCACAAGGTCCTGGGACCCTCTACCTAGTGAGATATCACTAGAGCAGACAGTTCAGTGGTTCTGTGACCAGGTGGGATACAGCCCTATCTGGGTATGTTAGCTTTGCATCGTTCTTTGCACGTGGTGTCTGCACCCCAGACTCCACCAAATAGTATGGAGTTGACAAGAGGGCAGCCATCTTCTTCCATCCTCACCAGTGATTGGCTGGAAGTGGGCATGTGATTCAAGCTAGCTAATCAGAACTCTTCCCTTGCAATTAGGGGATCTACAGTGGCCTAGAAGAGTCTGGCCTCTATGATCACAGAGTTGAGGGGATGTGCACTCAGGAGCTGCCAGTGGCCATGCTGTGAGCCTCATGGAGAAAGCCAGTCTGAAAGAATGCAACCAATGTGCAGACAGAATCAAAGATGAAAGGTGGAGAGAGAGAGGAGTAGCAGCTGACCAATACTCAGTTGCTACTCCATGGTGCTGAATATCCCTGAAGCCAGCTCTACCCCTGCCCTTGCTACAATAGGTTCACTCGAGCCAGTCAATTCCTTTGACTTATGCTGATTTTGTTATTTGCAACCACTGGCCATGACCAGGAGGAGGTAGGGTCCCAGCTAAGCATGTTGGCTAATTCTGGCATATGGTGAACTCGGAGCTAAGGGACCTGGATTAGAGTGCTGGCCGTGCCTTTTCCCAGCTGTGTAACCTGAGGTCAATTACATATTCTGAGCCTCAGTTTCCCTATCTATATGTACAGTTGTGGTGCCTGCTCTGGCTGTTTTGCAACTTTTTTTTTTCCAAGTCTCAAATAAGGCAGTCCTTGCACAAAGTGCTCTTTCTTTCTTTCAACCCTTTTCCAGCTTTATTGGGACATAATTGACATACATTTTATTGCCCGTATTTGAAGTGTATGATTCATGAATTTTGACACATGTGTATACTTCTGAAGCCACCAGCACACTCAGAATAGTGAGCCCATCCATCATTGAAGAGGTGTCCTTGAGCCATCTGTCATCTCTCCTGCACCCCTCTGTCCCACCTCCTCCCAAGGAACCACGGATTTGCTTTTTGCCACTATTGACTAGTTTTCATTCTATAGAATTTTATGTAAAGGGAATGATACAGTATGTGCTTTTTTGGTTTGCCTTCTTTTACCAATCGTAATTATTTTGAGATTCATCCATGCTGTTGTGTGTCATAATAATGCCTATTCTAACTCCATTAATTTTATTTTTGTGAAGCTCAATATACTTTTTTTTTTTTTTTAAAGATCAGATCTTGCTATGTTGCACATGCTGGTCTCAAATCCCTAGGCTGAAGTGATCCTCCTGCCTCAGCCTCCCAAGTAGCTGGGATTATAGGTACTTGCCACTGTGCCTGATTTTGAAAAATATTTTTTAAATAATAAAAGTCTGCATAATTTTATAGGGGATG
This sequence comes from Colobus angolensis palliatus, assembly GCF_000951035.1. NCBI lineage: Eukaryota > Metazoa > Chordata > Mammalia > Primates > Cercopithecidae > Colobus > Colobus angolensis. Next base: position 19,669,827 of record NW_012110919.1, on the reverse strand, counting down.
AATTTTCTGCTTAAAATATCTATCCCCACTTCCCATTTCTTTGCGTGGCACACCCTTTTCTTTACCTCCCCTAATATACCCATCTTCAACTGCTGTGTTGGTGGCTGATGGCTCAGAGCTACCCCTGTTCCACTGAATTGCCTTTGTTGTATGAGAGCTACCTCTCTCCAGGAGGCTACCGTCTCTCACAGAGGCAGCCTGTAGCCCATGGCTGAGTGATATGAGGAACAAAATGCTGGTCCCCTTGCTGCAAGGTGGGACCAAAGCTGTAGTGCCACTTATGCTCCAGGGCACCATGTGGGATCACGCTGAGGCTGGATTCCAGCTGAGACCACATCTTTTGTTTAGTTGCCCCACCTCCCAATGCCCTCTGCTGCCTCTCTGAGTCCCTTTCTCCCGTGAGCACTCTCTTCACAAATCCCTCTGGCAAGTGCCTGGCTCAGGTTCAGCTACTAAGATCCCTAGCAGTTTGGGAGGCCAAGGCAGGACAAATACTTGAGCCCAGGAGTTAGAGGCCAGTCTGGGAAACATAATGAAATCTCATCTCTACAAAAATTTAAAAAATGAGGTGGGAGGATCGCTTGAGCCCAGAAGGTCAAGGCTGCAATGAACCATGATTGCGGCACTGCACTCCTGCCTGGGTGATGGAGCAAGACCCTGCCTCAAACAAAACAAAACAAAAACAAAACAAAACCCAGATCCTAAACATGGGATTGTGGAGTTGGAGCACCTACTGGCTTAAAGGCAATGAAGAACCCATCACTGGTGGTAGGTGGAATATGGATGGGCCCTGGTGTGGTGTCTCAGGACAATTGCATGTTCACCTGTAATGAACTTTCACTTGTAATTAATTGGTCTGGACTACAGTGGAAGATAATGCAATCACTTGTTCAGTGTCTCTGGGTTTTAAAAGACATGGGGAAATAACAACTATGAGAGTTATAAAATTGAGCGGCTGTTGATAAGTTTTCATGAATTACTGAATCCACTGGACAGAGAAAACAATAGCTCACATCTATTCATTATAATTTAAAGCCAAATGTAAGAGTCAGGGAGTCTCCTTGGGAACATTTTAAAGAGACCCTCATCTTCTGTAGCTGGAAGGCAAACTGAGTGGAAGATCATGTACAGGACTCCGTTGTAAAAGTTATTGAACTTCAAAGAAAGCAGAATTTTCAGCTTTCCCCAAGTCGGTACCCTGATAGGGAGGGAGTGAGAGCTTGAGAACTGGGATGAAGGTATTTGGGTAGACGAGCTTGAGGACCTCAAATCTCCTGATTTTCCTGAACGCTTCAAGCCTGCAGAAGCAACCCACTCCCCTTTATTAGAAGACAGTGGCCTTCCTTTGCTGGAAAATTATGCAGAAACCTCAAATTAGCCTACAAGACAATGCTTTCTCTCCTTATAATATTCCCTCCCTTCCCCACCTGGACATCAGACCAATAAGAAGAGTTAAGTCCCAGTGTGGTTTGATCAGGAAAATGCTGGATCTGCTGAAGGAAGAGAGATGATAAACTCTAAAGGATTTGCAGGACCTGGAATATGGAGACATGTCTCGGGGTGGGTCCTGAAGGTGCTGGATCAAGGAGAATAGAAAGCTGGGTAGAAGATAATGCATCAATATGGGGCATTCTTCCCATCCTGTTAAATAAGATTCGACATCCTCTTAAGTGCCTCAGGTGCCAGACCACATATGCTGCTGGAGTGCTTGGAAAAATGGCTCACATTGAGTGAAGTAGGGATGGCAAACTGAAGGATCAAAAGGCTCAGAGTAGTAGGAATGATCAAGTGTATCTACTACATAAGGTCAAGCAGGATGCAGTGGCTCATGCCTGTAATCCCAGCACTCTGGGAGGCCGAGATGGGTGGATCATCTGAGGTCAGGAGTTAGAGATCAGCCTGGTTAACATGGTGAACCTATCTCTATTAGAAATACAAAAATTAGCTGGGTGTGGTGGTGCACCTGTATTCTCAGCTACGCTGGAGGCTGAGGCAGGAGAATTGCTTGAATCTAGGAGGTGGAGGTTGCAGTGAGCCCAGACTGTGTCACTGCACTCCAGCCTGGGTGGTAGAGCAAGACTCCACCTCAAAAAAAGAAAAAAGAAAAAAGCCATCTGCTGACTATACTCATTGGGAAGGCCTGGTGGGCACTCCTTTTACCAAGGCTGTAAGGAACGTGCCCATGAGGGAGGCACTAGCATCATTGGGAAGCTCTGTAGTGGCTGTGCTGTGAGGGTGGGGCTGGTAGAGATGCTGCAACAGAACTGGTATCCTAGTAGCCATGAGAATGATGGGATCTTGGAGTAGCAGAAGCCAGGTGGCAACACTTACCCATCAGGCAAGTAGGGCATTGTTACTGTCATGGGCAGCAAGTCAGAATGGCAGTCAGGGCAGCCTGACCTGCTGGGATCCATGGAGATAGCTAATGGAGCATGGCGTTCCTGGGAAGGATAGATAAGCTGCTAACAGGCTGTTGCTTAATATGTATAGTCAAAGAAGATCAGGAATGGATGAGCAGAAGGATAAAGTCAGCTATCCCCAAGGAAAGCCATGATCCCTTACCCTGTTTCCATAATTGAATCAGTTCTCAAACTTAGAACCCATTGACCAAGGGGGAGGACAGAGTCCCCATGAGAAAGAACCTTGCAACACCATGGCAGTGTGTACTCTTAATGGACTCTCGATTGTTGATTCTTTGACCTGTGGAGTAAGCAATTGTAGTAGGAAAGGCCTAGTGGAAGTGTGTACAGTAGTTGTTCCCCTAGTTCTTCCCAAAAGATTTATGGCCACTTATTCAGGGACCTGTATACTGGTGTGTGGTAGGCGGAATAATGGACTGCCAAAGATGTCCATTCCCTGATTCCTGGATCCTGTATGCCATGGTTTGGATGGCCCTGCAAAAATTCATGTTGAACTTTAGTTGCCAATGTAAGGGTATTGGGAAGAGGAGATTTTAAGAGGTGATTAAGTCATGAGAGCTCTGCCTTCATGAATGGATTAATGCCATTATTGAGGAGTTGGGTTAATTTTTGTGGCAGTGGGCTCCTGATAAAGGGAAAAATTGGACCCCTATATATTTTCTCTCTCATGCTTGGGCTTCTGCCTTCCTCCTCTCCACCATGAGGGGACTCTTGCCAGATGCTAGTGCCATACTTTTGGACTTTCCAGCCTCTAGAACTGTGAGCCAAAGAAACTTATTTTCTTTAAAAATTACCCAATCTTTAATACTCTGTTATAGCAACATGAAATAAACTATGACACTCTCAATATATTACATATAGAAAAAAAGACACGGTAGCTATAATTAAGATTACAGATTTTAAGATAGAAAGGTGATCCTGGATAATCTAAGTGGGTTTGAGCTAATCACAGGAACCTTGAAAAGTAGAGTACTTTCTCCAGATGGAGGCAGGAGAGAAGGCAGAAGGGACATCAGAGAGATTCAAAGCATGAGAGGGACTCAAACTGCCCTTGCTAGAGGGGGCTACATAGGCATGAGAAAAAAATGTGAGCAGCTTCTACGATTGAAGACTAATATCCAGCAACGTAATGAGACCTCAGTCCTACAACTACAAGGAACCAAATTCAGCCATGAACCTGAATAAGCTTTGTGGCAGATTCACCCTCAGAGCCTACAGAAAGGAATCCAGGCCAACACCTTGATTTCAGCCTTGTGAGACTCTAAGCAGAGGACTCACTGAGTCATGCTATAACCAGACTTCTGATCTATAGGACTGTAAGATAATAAGTGGGTACCATTCTAAGCCATTGAGTTTGTGGTAATTTGTTTTGGCAGCAATAGAAAATTAATACAGGGATGTTGAGGACTGTTGGACATAGGGTATGGGTTGATGCTAATATCCAAAGAGCTAAAGCACCATCGTGACTCCTGTTAGAGTGGTGGCATATGAAGGCCAACTAATATGATACATGGAGCCTTACACTAGGTTCATCTCCAGCAGTTTGTCTGGGAAATTGACCCATATGATATTCTACAGACTAGCTCTTGGTCATTCTTGTTTCCAAATGCACAGTTGGAATAGACATACTTAATTGTTGGTATGACTTTTAACTGTTGGTTCTTTGACCTACGAAATAAGAGCTATTGCAGTAGGAAAGGCCCAGTGGAAGTCCTTGAGACTACTCCCGTCCAGCCCCAGCCAAGACAGTAAATAAAAAACAATATTACATCCTGGGGGAAAAATGGAGATGAGCTTCACCCTCAAGGATTTCTATGATACACAGGTTTGGTCCCATTGCTTCTTTTTAGATTAATCAGTGTGACCCCTGCACAAACCAGGCAGATCATGGCGGATGACAGTGGACTACCTCAAATGCAATCAAGTAGCAGCCGTGATCTCACTGCTATACTAGTAATAGTATCTTTTCCAGAGCAGAGCGGCACAGCCTCTGACGTGAGATGTACAGCTACTGATCTAGTGAATGTGTCCTTTTCAATACCTGTCAAGAATGAGCATCAGAAGCAGTCTCCATTTACATGGGACAAATAACAGATACATTCATGGTCTTTCCTCAGGGCCATGTTAACTCTCCAGTTCTCTGTCTCAATATAGTCTGAAGGGACCTGGAACCCCTAGAAAGTCTGCAGGACATTGCATTGGTCCACCACGTTAGTGACATCGTGTTAATCAGACCTGACCTGATGAGCAAAAAGTGCTGAGTCATCCTACGTACTAGAACACATTCCTCCCATCTAGCTGTAGTTTTGTATCCTTTAACAAATCTTTCCCTTTCTGCCCCGTCCCCTTACTCTGCCCTGCCTCTAGTATCCTCTGTTCTACTTTTTACTTCTATGAGATTAACTCTTTTTAGGTTTAACATATGAGTGAGAACTTTCGTTTCACTTAACATAATGCCTTCCAGTTCCATCCATGTTGCTGCAAATGACTACAGTTAACAGCAATATATTACATAGTTTCAGGGCCAGGTGTGGTGGCTCATGACTATAATCCCAGTGCCTCGGGAGGCTGAGGCAGGGTGATCTCTTAAGGCCAGGAGGTTGAGACCAGCCTGAGCAACATAGCAAGACTCTGTCTCTACAAAAAAATTAAATTAGCTGAGTGTGGTGGTGCATGCCTGTAGTCCCAACTACTTGGTAGCCTGAGGTGGAAGGATCACTTGAGCCCAGCAGTACAAGGTTACAGTGCGCTATGATCATGCCACTTCTCTAGCCTGGGTGACAGAGAAAGACCCATACCTAATAGTAATAATAATAATAAGTACATAGTTTCAAATAGCTAGAAGGATACTGAATATTCCAACACAAAGAAATGATAAATGTTTGAGGTGATGGATATTTCTAAGTATCCTGATTTAATCAGTATATTTTTATTTTTTTGAGACAGGGTCTTACTTCGTTGCCTAAGCTGGCATGCCCTGGAGTGATCACGGCTGGAGTACAGTAGCGTGATCACAGCTTACTGCAGCTTCAATTTCCCAGGCTCAAGTGATCCTCCCATCTCAGCCTCTCAAGTAGCTGGGACTACAAGTGCATGTCACCATGCATGGCCATTTTTTTTTTTTTTAATTTTTAGTAGAGACAAAGTCTTGCTATGTTGCTCAGGCTTATCTTGAACTCCTGAACGTAAGTAGTCCTCTTGCCTCAGCCTCCCGAAGTGCTGAGATTACAGGCATGAGCCATGGTGCCTGGCCCACTATGCTTTATATGTATCACAACATCACTATATACCTCATAGGTATATGTAATTATTGTGGGCCAATTAAGAAAATCAAATTTAAAAAGATTAAAATACAAAAAAGGAGTGGGAAGTACCCTGAATGCCTTGGTAAGTCAAATTTGGTCCAGAAGATAGGAGAGAAAACCTATTAAGATTCAGAAGCTTGCCACATTAGTGAAGTTTTCAAGGGTCCAGTGATCTGCCAGCACATCCCCTCTTAAGGTAAGGACAAGTTATTGCACTTTGCACTTTCTACCAAATAAAAGGAAGCATGATGCTTGGTGGGCCTTTTTGGGTTTTGAAGACAGAATACTTTGCACTTGAAAATACTTCTCCAACACATTTATCGAATGACAGGGAAGGCTGCTAGTTTTTGAGTTCAGCCAAGAGCAAAAAAGGGCTCTGGAGCAGATCCAAGCTGCTGTACAAGCAGTCCTATTGCTTGACCATATGACTTAGCAAACATCATGGAACTAGGGGGATTTTTGGTAGAGAAGGATGCTGGGATTTTGGCATATGGCCATGCTATCTATAGTTGGTGGAATTGTGTCTCAAAAAGATGTGTTGAAGTCCTAACTCCTGGTACCTATGAATGTGACCTTATTTGGAAATAATGTCTTTGCAGATGTAATCAAGTTAAAATAAGGTCATCCTGTATTAGGGTGCACCCTAAATAGGATGACTTGTGTCCTTATAAGGAGAGGGAGATCTGGAGGCATATATACTCACAGGGAGAGAACGCCATGTGAAGACAGAGGCAGAGACTGGAGCAATGTGTCTAGAAGCCAAGAAACACCAAGAATTGCCAGCAACAGCAGAAGCTTGGACAGAGGCATGGGATGGTTTCTCCCTCAGAGCCTCTAGAAGGAACCAACCCTGTGAACACCTTGACTTTGGACTTCTGGCCTCCAGAACTGTGAGGAATAAATTTTCTGTTGTTTTAAGCCACCTAGTTGGTGATAATTTGTTATGGCAGCTCTGGGAAACAAACACACCATCTAAAGCACCCAATGGTATACCATCTGAAAAGCAGCTCTGGGCTTGCTACTGTGCTCTGGTGACAACCGAGTGTCTGTGTGATGTCAAGTGACCATGTAGGTGGAAGCTGCTAGTCTCATCAAGAGCTGGGCACTGTGAGGCCTATAAGGGCATAAGGTCAGGTGGGCCCAGCAGCAGTTCGTTGTAAATTGGAGGTGGTATCTATTGGACTGGGCTCAAGCAGGTCCAGGGAACACAAGCACCCAGGGCTACTCCCTTGACTCTCACTTACGACACGTGTAGGGGTTTCCAGCTGATGGAAGATGAATCAGCTTGCTTGACTCAGTCTGTGGCTGTAAGCCAAAAATGGACTGTGGCAGCACTACAGGCACACTTGGAGTTGGCCCTGAAGGACTGGTGAGGGGAGATCCTCCCAATCTCTGAGCACCTTCCAAGCCATTCCCTTTGTGTAGAGAGAGAAATGGCCCAAGTTAAGGATAAACATTGACACAGTTTGGATATTTGTCCCCGCCCAAATCTAACGCTGAAATGTAATCTCCTGGCTGGTCATGGTGGCTCACACTTATAATCTCAGCACTTTGAGAGGTCGAGGTGGGTGGATTGCTTTAGCCTAGCAGTTCAAGATCAGCCTGGGCAACATGGTGAAACTTCATCTCTACAAAAAATTCAAAAATTAGCAGGGCATGATGGCACATGCCTGTAGTCTCAGCTACTCAGGAGGCAGGATAAATTGAGGCTGGGAGGTCGAGGCTGCAGTGAGCCATGATTGTGCCACTGTACTCCATCCACAGGGTGGCAGAATGAGACCCTGTCTAAAAAAAAAAAAAAAAAAAAAAGAAATATAATCTCCAATATTGGAGGTGGGGCCTGGTGGGAGATGTTTGGGTCATGGAGTGGATTCCTCATTAATGACTTGTGCCACCCCCTTAGTGGTAAATGAGCTCTCACTCTGAATTCATATGAGACCTGCTTGTGTAAGAGTGTGGCACCTCCCTGCCTCTAGCTCCTGCTTTTGCCATGTGATATGCCTGCTCCTGCTTCACATTGCACCATGAGTGAAAGCTCCTTGAGGGTTCACTAGAAGCTGAGCAGACGCTGGTGCCTTGCTTTCTTTAAAGCCTGTGGAACTGTGAGTCAGTGAAAAATCTTTTCTTAATAAATTACCCAGTCTCAGGCATTTCTTCTTCTCTTCTCTTCTCTTCTCTCTTTCTTTTTTTTTCTTTCTTTCTTTCTTTCTTTCTTTCTTTCTTT
>NW_012110919.1:19651833-19661503 GCF_000951035.1 Colobus angolensis palliatus | reverse complement strand
GTTGCCCAGACTGGAGTGCAATGGTGTGATCTTGGCTCACTGCAACCTCTGCCTCCTGGGTTTAAGTGATTCTCCTGCCTCAGCCTCCCGAGTAGCTAGGATTACAGGTGCGTGCCACCAAGACTGATTAATTTTTGTATTTTTAGTAGAGATGAGGTTTCACCATGTTGGCCAGGCTGGTCTGGAACTCCTGACCAAAGGTGATCTGCCAGCCTTGGCCCCTCAAAGTGTTGGGATTACAGGTATGAGCCACCACACCCGGCCAGGTATTTCTTTATAGCAATGCAAGAATAGCCTAATACAGACATGAACTTCTGGAAAGTGATGAATGATTTGGCTGATTGCTCAAGGTCCTGGAGAAATATTGGAAGGTGAGGTAAAGAGTTTGGGGACAAGGTATGCAGATAGAGATATGAGACCGGCTACAAAGTATAAGTTCCTTATTTTGTATCTTTTTTTCTTTTTTTGAGATGGAGTCTCACTCTGTTGCCCAGGATGGAGTGTAGTGGCATGATCTTGGCTCACCGCAACCTCTGTTTCCGGGGTTCAAGCAATTCTCCTGCCTCAGCCTCCCCAAGTAGCTGGGATTATAAGTGCCTGCCACCACGCCTGGCTAATTTTTATATTTTTAGTAGAGACGGGGTTTTGCCATGTTGGCCAGGCTGTTCTTGAGCTCCTGATCTCAGGTGATCTGCCCACCTCAGCCTTCCAAAGTGGTGGGATTACAGGCATGAGCCACTGTGCCCTGCCCTTATTTCATATTTTGATGCCAACTAGAAGACATCTATTGTGAAAAAAGCACTAAAAAATCACATGGACAGGATGACTTAGCCGGTAGGTGTCAGCTATCCTCTCTGTGACCAACCCAGGGTTTGCACCGTGGAGTAGCCATGGTGGCAGAGATGGAGATGATGAATGGGCCAAAGAGCATGATTCGTCTTACCAAGGCTGATCCAGGTACTGCTGCTGCCCAATCACTAATCTTCTCACATTAGAGACCGTGCTGTCTCCCACATGGTATAACCCATGGAGGAAACCACCCACACCTGATGTGGACATGATAGAGTGAAAAACTGACTGTATTAGATTTTTACACTGTGGATATCTTGATTGGGATTGACGTATATTCCAGGTGTGTGTTTACCATTCCCGATCTCAGGGCCACAGCCAACACTGCTGTTTAAGGATTCATATATATGTGCCGTCATGTGATACTGTGGAATCCTACTTTGGGCCAAGTGATGCAGCAGTGGGCACATGACCATGAAATCCATTGGTCCTACCGTATTCTGCATTATCCAGAGGCGAGCACCTCTGTCAGAGCAGTGGAATGGCCCACTGAACACATAGATGATCCGTTAGCTTGGAGATGATACCCTGCAAGTTTGGCACACTGTCCTTAAGGATGCAGAATATTCTGTAAATCAATGGCCATTATATCTTGCTGTGTCATTAGGAGGTAGAATATTGGGTCTGAGAGCCAAGAAGTGAAAATTGGCATTGACTCACTCTCCATACTTCCTAGTGATGAGTTTGGAGGATTTGTGTGGTGTCATCAGGCTCTGCGAACCTTGAGTTTGTAATTTCCAGAGGGGGCAATTTCCACCAGAGAACACAATAAAAGTAAACATAAATCTATGCATGCCATCTGGGCACTTTGGGTAGACCACAAGGCAAAGAAAATAGTCACCATCCTGGCAGAGGGCATTGACCCTGCTTATCATGATGAGACTGGGCTGCAACTACACAATGAGAACAGGGAGAGATATTCTTGGTGCTTAGGTGCTTCACTGGGGCATTACTTGGTACCTCCCTGCCTAATTGTCACTGAAAATGGACAGTTAGCAACCACTGCCTGATAAGAGCATTGTAACCAGGGGCTCAGACCCTCTAGGATGACCAGACTTTTAGTCCAGCAGAAGTGCTAACTGATGGAGAGGGTGATCTAGAATGAGTGGTGGAGGAGGGAGATGATGAGTATTAGTGATAGCCTCGAGACCACCTGCAGCTGTGGGAGCTCTAGTTCATCCTACTAATCTTCCTCTTGTTAAAATTTCCCCCAAATGGTGATGAGCCAGAATCCTAGAAAGAAGCTACAGCTGCATGGAATGAACTTAATGTGAGAAGTGATGGATCAGAGCAGTTTAAGGGGTAGACTGTAATAGATGCTGTTAGTGTCCCTCGCAGATCCCTTTAATGGGCTGGTGGACCCATCTTCCAGGTGCTGTGAGTGCTGACTGCATGGTTCATGGATGCCTTGCCTCATTTTCTGGTGAGTCAACTTTAGCCAACAGGCACCCTCTATTACCTGGGTGCAGCACAGAGCCAGCAACAGACTGACACAGAGGAATAAAATCCAGATCCCTGGCCTCTAGGTGGTATCATCTCTATGATGTAATTTATGCTCCAGAGATCCTTCTGGGGCCAGGCAAAGGCTATTCTCTAGCTGGCCATACCCTTGCTTAGATTTTACCCTCTTTCCTGCTTTGCCCTCATTATCTCCTTCCTCCTGTGAGTATTCACTCAAAACATCACTTGCAGAAGCACCAAAGCCACCAAAATCTGGGGATTACCAAAAGTTTGAAATATCATGATTAACTAATTCTTTAATACTATCAAGTAATTTCTTAGCTCACTAATTTCTTAAAATCATCAAATATCTAGTGTTAAAATTTTCCAATGATTTAATTTTTATTAAAAATTTTAAAATGTATTTATTTTATTTACGACTCTTAATTTAAGTTCAGGGGTACATGTGCAGGATATGCAGGTTTGTTAAATAGGTAAACATGTGCCATGGTGGTTTGTTGCACAGATCATCCCAAAACTATGGTTTGCTTGTTTGGATCCATATTAGTTTGCCATTGCTGCTGTAACAAATCACCATAAACTGGGTGGCTTAAGCAATACAACTTTATGATCTTACAGTTCTGGAAGTTGAACACGGATATCTCTGAGCAGAAGTCAAGGTGTCATTAGAGCCACGTGCATTTCTGGAGGCTATATAGGAGAATCTGCCTCTTTGCATTTTCCACCTTCTTAGAGGTTGTTCACATCCTCCGGCTTGTGGCTCCCTTCCTCCACCATCTAAACCAGTCACATCGCTCCTCTCTGATCCTGCTTTTATAGTCACATTGCTTTCTGATTACAGCCAGAAAGGATTCTCCACTTTTATAGACTCATTAAATTAGACTGACCATTCCTGAAAAATTTGGAGTAATCTTCCCATCTCAAGATCCCTAACCTTAACCTCATGTGCGAAGTCTCTTTTGCCATAAGGTAACGTATTCACAGGTTCCAGGGATGAGGAGATGGACATCTTTGCAGGCCATTATTCTGCCCACCACAGGATCCAAATGAAGTTCATATATTTCACTTGGTTAATATGTCTAAGTCTTTTTAAATCTGTAGATCCCTTTCCTTTCTAACTCACTCTCTCTCCTCTCTCTTGCTTTTTTCAGAGACAGAGTCTCACACTCTGTTACCCAGGCTGGAGTGCAGTGGTGTGATCATAGCTCACTGTAGCCTTGAACTCCTGGGCCCAAGCAATCCTTCCACCTCAGCCTCCTGAGTTGCTGGGAATACAGGTGCACACCACCATGTCTGATGTTTTTATTTGTTGTAGAGATGGGGGAGGGGTCTCACTATGTTGCCTAGGCTGGTCTTGAACTCCTGGCCTCAAGCCATCTTTCTACCTCAGCCTCCCAAAGCACTGGGTTTACAGGAATGAGTCACTGTACCTGTCCCCTTCCTTTATAACCCTTTTTGTCTTTGCAATTTATGTAGAAGAACTAGGTTATTTTCTCTAGAAGTTTCCTCCAGTCTATATTTTGCTATAGTCTGTTTCTTTAAGGTGTTCTTTTCTTGGTTTTCCTTGAAAATTGGTAGTTGGATCTAGAGGGTTTATCAGACTTATGTTTATTTCTTTTTGTAAGACATAGTAGGTAGTATACTTTTTGTGATATTAGCAGCTATTGATGCTTAATGCCTAAATCTATTAATTTTGTAGGGTTTGTAAAAGGGTGATACTCTTTCTATAATTCCATATTTATTTATTGCCTATAATACATCTATAATGTATTATCAAGTATTTGGGTAGCTTGAGGTACAGTTCTTAGAGGAGAGGCAGAATAAATGCTTGCTCCTTTCCCTTTACTAGTTTTCACAATAGTTTGTTCACTAGTATCCTCCCTCCATGATCAGTGAGTTTCCTTTCCATTATCATAATGAAGTCAAGGATTTAAGCATTTTGATTCCAAATCCAGATCTTCTATATTCTAGTTATAGAACAACAGTGTGCAAATTTTCACTCACCAAGAACCCTGTTATTTTATCCCCAGGACTCCTTAATTGAAAATATCTTGCTCACTAAATGCACTGCATAAAATAAGAATTAATTAGTTGCCCAAATTTTAATAAGTTAAAGATAATCAAGAGTCAAATAAGGTTCTGATCACAATAGTCCTAATGTAACTCTTCTAGAGTCTTCTAGAATGCCAGAATACCAGCCAAAATAAAACATTATTTAGTCAACCTGGTCTTATCCCCTGTAGTTAGCCTCTCTATATTGAGAATAGCTTGAATACCCTTGCCCCCATAATGGGCTCCAAGAATCCGTTGTTTCAAAACCACTGACTTAACAACCAACAAGCTAACAGTTACTGAGTCCTTCCTATGGGATAGACAATGTTCTAGGTACTTCAATGTGTGGTGCATTTAATTCTCAGAACCATCCTAAGGGGTAGCCATTATTATTATCTTCATTTTGTGGATGAGAAAATTGAGCGACAAGAGAAGTTAAGTGACTTGCCCCAGGTCACACAGCTGGTGAATGATGGAGCTGGGAGTGGCAACCCTGGGCCCACACTCCCACGTGGCGATGATTAGCTGATGCTGAGTGGTGGCTTCCTTCCTCAGACAGAGCATGTACCCTTCGGGTCACGATAACACCCACCTGTCCATCTTCATTCATTGACATTACTGGCCTAGCCTCTGCAGGCATTTGGGTTTGAGATCTCTGGCATGCCTCACCAACCCTTTACACATCTTATGATTCTAGGAAGCTTTAATTGGGTTTGTAATAAGAATGGATGCCTCATCTTAACCTGTCCAGGGAATAGAGTTTTATTTGTCCTGGATCTCACACTGGGCTGGATTTATTAATGCAGAATCCCAGCACCAAATTTAGCAGAGTGAATTATTTTGTTTCCTGAATGTAGGCCACAGTATCTAATTGGAGCTGTAACGCAGTAACTGTGTGGGCAATTACCCAGCGAGGTGATGGGTGATGGACATATTCAAGATGGAATCTGGGAGCACTGGACCAAATAATTTCCTTTTCTCTTTCTCTTTCCACAAGAAACAATTTTCTTCCCTGTTGTCCATCTTGGTGGTTTCAGGTCTCCTTTTGGACCTTGGAGACAACATGGAAGGTGTGGCTCAAAGACCAGCCAGCCAGCAAGAGATTATGGAACTCAAGTCCCACACCACAGTTGCTTGCTACGTGAGGCTGGGTTACCTCTTGAGGCTCTCTGGGTCTGTTATTTTGGTAACACAAAGACCTAGAAACATTTCCTTTGTCAAAGACCTTTGGTTCTATGAGGTAAGTGGGAGGGGGTGGGGGTTGCTCCGGGACTAGGCAGATTTTGTTTCCATGCAAGATACGGTAACTGCCTTTAGTTGAGTACTTACTGTATACCATATATATGCAAAGCATTTCACAGACATTATCTCATTCAGAACACACAATGCAACAACATATACAAACTGAGCCTCAGAGCAGCAAACTGATTTGTCCTTTACTCCACAGCTAGCGAGTGGCAGAGCTGCAAAACTCACTGAAGAAGATTCACTGGGAGGCAGAAGACTTCCCACTGGGAGGCTGGACAATGACTTGGCAGGGAGTTGGTCAGTTAAGTCCACTCTCATTCTAATATTCTGTGAACTCAAAGTCCTGTGATATTGGAAGCAAGGGTTTTTTGTGTATTCCTCCACTTTATTTCCAGCCTTCTGCTTATGAAACACGGGACACAGTATCATCAAGCTCTTGGTTAATTTGAACAAAAGTGAATTGGTAGGAATATCTCATGGGACCAAATGTAGCTGAATGACAGTCCCTAGGAATAAAAGGACTTTGGCACCCTGGGGAACCAGGTGGCTGTGGAAACCAGTGGTTTTGGGGGTTGGTGACAATTATGGGTCAACTCCACCTATTTCTAGTCTGTCTTTGCTCTGCTTAAGATTTCACTCCTAGGAGAGAGCTGAGTGTTTCAGATTGAATCAAGGGAAGAAGGAGCATTTTGATGGACAGCCCCAAAGAAATGCATTCAATGGGAGTGAGTAGGTAGGAACAAGTCTCCAAATAAAACTGAAGTTGTTGGTAGCAAATGAAGGGAAAGGGATGTCAGGCAGGCAAAACTCAGCAGTGGTCCATTTAGAGGACACCTTAAGGAGGGACGGATGCCACGGGTCTTGGCAGCTCTTTTAGGAGTTGGGATAAGGGTCGTTGGTTCTCCCCATCTGTAGAAGGATTGCATTAGAGTACATGGATTCTAAATTCCTCTCTGTCCCACCACCCACTCTTGCCACGTAAGGCCCTCTGGGTCTTTCAGCATATATCAGCACCCAACCAAGGAATGCTGGGTTTTTTAGACTTCTGCTGGGTGAAGCCCTGGGAAATGCAGCTGTAGCTGTCACTGAGCTCTCCCCACCCTCCCCTTTGTTTACTAAACATCTCGATGAGATGCAGGAAAAGCATCTTTAACATTGGATGATTAGTGGGTTTAATTACATACCCACAGCTACTCTCTTCCCACCTTCCCCCATCATTGTGTATCCATCTTAATCCTCATCAGGCTTCATTATGCATGGATAATAGAGAGACATTGGGATTGTAACTGTTAATGCTGATGAAGAGGGGGGAGTGGCTGCCGGCACAAGGCTAAGGTAGGAACTGCTTTCTTGGCTACGTCAGTCGTGTTGGCCACCTCTCGGCCGAGCCCTCTGGCTTTTTCAATTGCATTGTTCTCCTTGGTGGTCAGAGCCCAGGCTTGAAGCCAATATTCCTCTTCCTTGGCTGCAATTGGCTGCAAATCAGAAACACTTAAACTACCAAGACCAGAGTCCCATCCCAGATTTTTTTTTTTTTTTTTTTTTGTAGACAGGGTGTCGCTTTGTCACTCCGGCTGTAGTAGTACAGTGGTGTGATCACAGCTCACTGCAACCTCAGCCTCCCGAGCTCAAGCATTCCTCCCACCTCAGGTTCCACAGTAGCTGGGACTACGGGCATGAGCCACCATGCCTAGCTAATTTTTGTATTTTTTGTAGAAATGGGGTTTCACCATGTTGCCCAGGCTGGTCTCAAACTCCTGGGCTCAAATGACCTGCCCGCCTTGGCCTCCCGAAGTGCTGGGATTACAGGTGTGAGCCACTGCACCTGGCTGAGATTGTGATTTAATTGTTGCATGGTGTGCTTTGGGCATTAATAGTTTAAATGTCTCCCCCAGGTGATTCTAAGATGCAAAAAGGCATACCACTGACAGGTTATAGGCTAGTATTTTAGGCTACCGAGCCTCCCTTCCGTGAAAAGAAATGAAGATTCTGAGACAGTAGCCTTATTGTGGGCCTTTGCAAGTACTTTGTAGTGGTGAAGCACATAGACCTAGATAGCCATGGGTTCAAATCCCAGATCTTTCTCTCACTAGCTGTGTGCCTTGGGGCAAATATCTTAACCTCTCTGAGATCTAGCTTTTCCATCTATAAAATAATGTTGATAATAGAATTATTATTATCTGGTATTTTCATTTTTTATGACATTTGATGTATCACTGTGAGCAAGATAACCCCATGAGGGGAACTGGTTTTATGAGATGCAGCAAGATCCCTAGGGCCTCATTATCTGAAGTGTGGCCTGTGCTACAGAAGCATCTGGATTAGCCGGGAACTTGTTAGAAATTCAGACTCTCAGGCCCCAGCCCAGGCCAGTGAATCCCAATCTGCATTTTAACATGACTCCCAGGTAACCTGCATGCACTTTAAAGTCTGAGAAGGCTTGGACTAGAATATTCTGAGCCTAGGATCCTTCTCAGTTGAGTGTCTTTCTCCACTATTGCTTTAAACCAAGATATTTATAATGAAATTCCAAGCACTGTGATAGGGAGATATTTCTGATCAAAGGGACTTCAAAAATCATTTTGTAGGATTGCTGGGATGCTCGTATTGGCTTCTCTTTGGGACGACATCCATTGCCACACCTCAAATAGCCCAACTTATAGATATCATTATTGCCTCCACTTACATATAAAGAAACTGGGACTGAGAGAGGCTAAGAAACTTGTCTAAAGTCACACAGCCCATACAGAGTCTTTTGAAGCCTGTTTCAAACTTTTAGTACGTAACTCCTTGACTTTTAGTTTAGTTAAAACCAGGAAGTAACCCCCCAGCAATTCCCTATTCCCACTCTCAGGGAAGTGGGACACAGCCACTTTGCAATCCTTCCCTTTTTCTATACTGTTTCCAGCTAGAGTAGGAACATGCCAATTGGAGATGCTCCCAGTGGCTGCTGCTTAATACTGTTGTACAGAAGCGCCTTAATTGTGGTGATATCTTCTCCTCCTCACAAAGTTAATAACTATTTCGATCTAGGCTTGATTCTTACGAGTGCATGGGCTGATATGAGGCTTGTCAAGAGCACAGCAGAGATGGAACAGGAGGGCTCCCCTGTACCTGCATGGTGTCATGCTTTCACAACTCTTTCTTTAAGCAAAGAATAAAAACTTCACGCCATTTCAGTGGAAGGGCAGAAGGGCCTTTAAAGTACAAGGAACCTCAGCCTCATCCAGAGAGGACTAACATTGTTTGACTCACAGGGAAATTAAAGGAGTTGGGGTGAGACAAAAGTCATCTTCCCATCCTATACGGAACAATGGAAGAGGCTGCAAGAACTTCGTCAATAACAATTAGGTGGTGGAAGGAGCTAGCAGTTATGAGGGACAGGGCCTTGTCCCAGTCTGTTGGGGGAAAAGCAGGTGATCCTGAGCAAGAGGATGAAGTAGGTGGATCTTGATGATGATGATGTTGGTGATAATGGTTGGTTCATATTGAGAGCTATTTTGTGCTGGGCATCCTGCAAGTTCTTTACAAGTACCATCTCATTAAATCCTCTAGAACGGCACCATTCAATATGGAAGCCTCTAGCCACATGTGGTTTTTCAATTTAGGTTTATATTACCTAAAAGCAAAATTAGGTATTATAATTACACTACCCACATTTCAAGTTTTCAATAGTCACATTGGCTAGTGGCTACCATATGAGACAGTGAAGATGTAGAATAATATTCTCTCATTGCAGAAAGTTCTACTGGGCAGTGCTGGTCTAGACCCTATACACTCAAAGGATGGTCAATCCATGCCACCTATGAGCTTGCTGGAAAGGCAGAATCTCAGCCCTTCCTTTGGATATGCTAAATCACCAATTTGAAAAGTTTATGGATATTATTTTATTATTTCTTCAAATCCTTTTTTTTTTGTCCTGCCTCATTCTTGCTCTCTTTCTCTTGTTCCCTCTGTCCTCTCTTTTCCTTCCAGGACTCAAATAAAACTCTGTTAATTTGTTTCTCAATCTTTTTTTTTTTCCCTCAAGAATGGTTAAATTTTTTTTTTTTTTTTTAGA
>NW_012110919.1:19645611-19651393 GCF_000951035.1 Colobus angolensis palliatus | reverse complement strand
CTAATTTTTTTGTATTTTTAGTAGAGATGGGGTTTCACTGTGTTAGCCAGGATGGTCTCGATCTCCTGACCTCGTGATCCACCTGCCTCGGCCTCTCAAAGTGCTGGGATTACAGGCGTGAGCCACCGTGCCCAGCTGAGTACATTTTTCTTTATGCAACTGGACATAGTTACAATAGTTGATTTAAATCCTTGTTTGATAATTCCAACATCGGGTCATCTCAGGGTTGGCTTCTGTTGATTGTATTTTCCTTGACAATCGGTCACATCTTCCTGATTCTCTGCATGCTAAGTAATTTTGGATTTTATGCCGGATGTTGTGAATCTTTTGTTGTGATTATGGATTCTGTTATATTGCTCTGAAGGGTATTGATGTTTTTGTTTTAGCAGTCAATTAAGCTTGTTGATTGCAAACTCCGTGTCACCTATGTGGGCAGTAGTTAAAAATCTTAGTTGAATTCTTCAAGTCTTACCTATAATTTACTTTTAGTCTCTTCTGTGTATACATGATCAAGTAGTGGGCCAGAAATGTAGACTAAATGTATACCCAGAATTTGGGGTTCTTTTTCTCTTCTCTCTCCCCTCTAGGACTGTCCCTGACTGTGGCTAAGGTTACCCTGGCCTCCTTTCTCAGTTTCCCAGGCCAGAAAGTTGGAAGGCTTTCTATGAGAGTTTTATCGTCTCTGTACTATGCCACAGCTGTAACCTGCCCTCAGATCAGAGTACAAAAAACTCATCCTGTGCTGCTCCCTTCCTCCAAAATTTGACTCCTCTCCAAAATCTACCTGTTTTTTTTCCCTCCACTCCCCTGACTCTTAAGGTAATTTCTTTTTGTATTCTGTCCAGAGTTTATAGTTGTTATATGTGGGATTATTAGTCTGTTAGGGTCTTACTCTGCCATATCAGAAATAGAACCCCAAGTTACTGAATCAGAATCATTTTAACAAGAACCCAGAGTGATTCATGTGCAGTTGAGAAACACTGCACTAAACCACCCAAAGAGGAAGACACATCTCTTATGCTCATTTTACAGGTGAGGAAATTGAAGCTTAAGAAGGGCTCTTAAAATGTCCAATGCCACAGAATAAGGGGAGATGGGATTCTAGCCTATCAGGAGTCTGGAGCTAAACCACAATATTTTAGTCTCTCCCCTCCCTGGAAACAGATGAGGTTCATCCTACTTGGAAATGTGGTGGTAATCAAGAGATCAAATATGCAATGAGAAGGCTATGAGTTGCTGCCTTTGATCATGCAATGAGAAAGAGATTACCAGTTAAGTTGGAACTGGACTGACCTCATTCTCCTGTCAATCTTTGCCATGGTCCTTAATCACTGGGATTTAAACTTTCTGAGTCACAAAATCTGGCATGAGATGTTATCAATCCTGAAAGCCTCAGGATTGAAACAGCTTGAAACCCTTGAGTAGGAGATCTACTTTGTTTTTTAGTTGATGCAAGTGACTTTGTCACAATATAAATTAAACATTAAGCATTAATTGAACTTGAAAATTAAATCAGATTTTCATCATTTCAAGGAATTCTAACATGACTCTTGCCATCCAAGTAAAGAAGACTTTTGTATTCTAAATGATCATCCCCTTCCTTTGATTTCCACATCCTAATTGTCAACTCTAAAGAGAGTTTATTGTTTTCAGTATCCCTTGTAGTAGGCCAATCCATCAGTCAAAGGAATGCTTAAAAGGTAGGAAATACATGTCAGAAGACATGTTATCTCCTTTCTCCAGCCTGATTCTAAGTTTCTGTGTTCAACAGAACTCTATTTACAGGTCATCTGGGTTGATATTTCAGTAGCATCTATGGAGAAGATGGATGTGAGGCTGGCTGGGAACAAGTTTAGAGAATATCTGCTCCAACCCCAGGCCAAGAGAAGGAAAATGCCTTATTCCAGGGCACAACAGCTATTAATGGGTAGAACCAGTTGTTTAATCTCAGTCCTTGTCCCATTCATTGTAAATTGAATGAACTAGAGCTTGAAAAAAGATGTGGATGTTTGGGTAAGGGTCAGAACTGATTGTGGATGTTGGCAGACAAATACACTTCCAGGGATTTTTTAGATCAAATGACATCTCAGGGGGTAGGAAACAGGCAACTGAATGGTATTTTGGCAGCTGGGGAAAGAGTCAGGAGCAGCTGGAGAAAGTTGAAATTGATCCTCACCCTAGAGAGCTCCAGGACACATTGGACGCCAGATCAAGCACCATGGATAGCACTGGGGTGGAGGGGAGGGAGTTGTTGGACACACAAAGAGTGGAAGAGCATTTGCCCTGAGGTTACTGAGGGACACAATCTTAAAGCAAGAATAATCTCTCTTGGAATAGTTGTGTGACTCTTCCGAGATTCAAAGCCAGGGTAGGGCCAAATGATGGACCATGCTCTGGGTGTGTGCAGGGCGGAGGGAAACCATCTTTAAGGTTTTTTGTTTGTTTGTTTGTTTGTTTTTGTTTTGAGACAGAGTCTTGCTCTGTTGCCCAAGCTGGAGTGCAGTGGTATGATCTCAAGCGATTCATGTGCTTTAGCCTCCCGAGTAGCTGGGATTATAGGCGCACATCACCACGCCTGGCTAATTTTTGTATTTTTAGGAGAGATGATGTTTCACCATGTTGGCCAGGCTGGTGTCGAACTCCTGACCTCATATGATCCACCTGCCTCAGCCTCCAAAAGTGCTGGGATTACAGATGTGAGCCACTGTGCCTGGCCTGTCTTTAAGTTTTGTAGTGGGAGGAATGGCTTTGTCTCCCATGGATCTTGATATTTCTTCAAACTGGAATGATGCTTAGATGTCTGGATGACAAACGTCCATTATATTGTGGATTAGGGAGAGGACAGAGGAAGAACAGAAGAAGGAAAAAAGGCCAGGGGATGGTGGAGAGAGTGCGAGAGAGAAAGGGAGAGAGGGGAGGGGAGGGGAGGAGGGGAGGGAAAGGGAGAGGAGATGAAAAGAGAGGAGAGGAGAGACAGAGAGATCCACCCACAGAGTAAATACTCCATGGAGCAAGAGATAGACATCAAACATGGCCGTTCCTTCAGGCTCTATGTTCTTCTCATGCTGAGCATCTCACCTTTCTTCCAGAATGTAGCATGAATGCAAGTCAACTCCTACCTCTGCTGCTCCCTGAGGTAAATATCAGCCTGTCTCAACACTGGAGGAAAACTGGCTGTGTGGTTTTGTGGGAATGGATATGCACCTTTCTCAGGCATTTCCAAGAGCTACTTTTGAGCCATGATTTTTTTTTTTTTTTTTTTTTTTTGTAGACAGGGTGTCGCTTTGTCACTCCGGCTGTAGTAGTACAGTGGTGTGATCACAGCTCACTGCAACCTCAGCCTCCCGAGCTCAAGCATTCCTCCCACCTCAGGTTCCACAGTAGCTGGGACTACGGGCATGAGCCACCATGCCTAGCTAATTTTTGTATTTTTTGTAGAAATGGGGTTTCACCATGTTGCCCAGGCTGGTCTCAAACTCCTGGGCTCAAATGACCTGCCCGCCTTGGCCTCCCGAAGTGCTGGGATTACAGGTGTGAGCCACTGCACCTGGCTGAGATTGTGATTTAATTGTTGCATGGTGTGCTTTGGGCATTAATAGTTTAAATGTCTCCCCCAGGTGATTCTAAGATGCAAAAAGGCATACCACTGACAGGTTATAGGCTAGTATTTTAGGCTACCGAGCCTCCCTTCCGTGAAAAGAAATGAAGATTCTGAGACAGTAGCCTTATTGTGGGCCTTTGCAAGTACTTTGTAGTGGTGAAGCACATAGACCTAGATAGCCATGGGTTCAAATCCCAGATCTTTCTCTCACTAGCTGTGTGCCTTGGGGCAAATATCTTAACCTCTCTGAGATCTAGCTTTTCCATCTATAAAATAATGTTGATAATAGAATTATTATTATCTGGTATTTTCATTTTTTATGACATTTGATGTATCACTGTGAGCAAGATAACCCCATGAGGGGAACTGGTTTTATGAGATGCAGCAAGATCCCTAGGGCCTCATTATCTGAAGTGTGGCCTGTGCTACAGAAGCATCTGGATTAGCCGGGAACTTGTTAGAAATTCAGACTCTCAGGCCCCAGCCCAGGCCAGTGAATCCCAATCTGCATTTTAACATGACTCCCAGGTAACCTGCATGCACTTTAAAGTCTGAGAAGGCTTGGACTAGAATATTCTGAGCCTAGGATCCTTCTCAGTTGAGTGTCTTTCTCCACTATTGCTTTAAACCAAGATATTTATAATGAAATTCCAAGCACTGTGATAGGGAGATATTTCTGATCAAAGGGACTTCAAAAATCATTTTGTAGGATTGCTGGGATGCTCGTATTGGCTTCTCTTTGGGACGACATCCATTGCCACACCTCAAATAGCCCAACTTATAGATATCATTATTGCCTCCACTTACATATAAAGAAACTGGGACTGAGAGAGGCTAAGAAACTTGTCTAAAGTCACACAGCCCATACAGAGTCTTTTGAAGCCTGTTTCAAACTTTTAGTACGTAACTCCTTGACTTTTAGTTTAGTTAAAACCAGGAAGTAACCCCCCAGCAATTCCCTATTCCCACTCTCAGGGAAGTGGGACACAGCCACTTTGCAATCCTTCCCTTTTTCTATACTGTTTCCAGCTAGAGTAGGAACATGCCAATTGGAGATGCTCCCAGTGGCTGCTGCTTAATACTGTTGTACAGAAGCGCCTTAATTGTGGTGATATCTTCTCCTCCTCACAAAGTTAATAACTATTTCGATCTAGGCTTGATTCTTACGAGTGCATGGGCTGATATGAGGCTTGTCAAGAGCACAGCAGAGATGGAACAGGAGGGCTCCCCTGTACCTGCATGGTGTCATGCTTTCACAACTCTTTCTTTAAGCAAAGAATAAAAACTTCACGCCATTTCAGTGGAAGGGCAGAAGGGCCTTTAAAGTACAAGGAACCTCAGCCTCATCCAGAGAGGACTAACATTGTTTGACTCACAGGGAAATTAAAGGAGTTGGGGTGAGACAAAAGTCATCTTCCCATCCTATACGGAACAATGGAAGAGGCTGCAAGAACTTCGTCAATAACAATTAGGTGGTGGAAGGAGCTAGCAGTTATGAGGGACAGGGCCTTGTCCCAGTCTGTTGGGGGAAAAGCAGGTGATCCTGAGCAAGAGGATGAAGTAGGTGGATCTTGATGATGATGATGTTGGTGATAATGGTTGGTTCATATTGAGAGCTATTTTGTGCTGGGCATCCTGCAAGTTCTTTACAAGTACCATCTCATTAAATCCTCTAGAACGGCACCATTCAATATGGAAGCCTCTAGCCACATGTGGTTTTTCAATTTAGGTTTATATTACCTAAAAGCAAAATTAGGTATTATAATTACACTACCCACATTTCAAGTTTTCAATAGTCACATTGGCTAGTGGCTACCATATGAGACAGTGAAGATGTAGAATAATATTCTCTCATTGCAGAAAGTTCTACTGGGCAGTGCTGGTCTAGACCCTATACACTCAAAGGATGGTCAATCCATGCCACCTATGAGCTTGCTGGAAAGGCAGAATCTCAGCCCTTCCTTTGGATATGCTAAATCACCAATTTGAAAAGTTTATGGATATTATTTTATTATTTCTTCAAATCCTTTTTTTTTTGTCCTGCCTCATTCTTGCTCTCTTTCTCTTGTTCCCTCTGTCCTCTCTTTTCCTTCCAGGACTCAAATAAAACTCTGTTAATTTGTTTCTCAATCTTTTTTTTTTTCCCTCAAGAATGGTTAAATTTTTTTTTTTTTTTTTAGA
>NW_012110919.1:19589479-19644265 GCF_000951035.1 Colobus angolensis palliatus | reverse complement strand
ATGCTGTCTTGACCTAGTTTTGAGGCCCTGGCTGGAGGCCGGTCAGTTCCTCTTCTTAAGCAGTGGATGAAGTTTACACCCCAGCTACTTCTCTTATCAAGCTCTCACACCATGTGTGAAGTACACTATGTGCTTGGCTACATCAGGACCACATACTGGACAACTAGAAACAGCTCCTATGCTCCTGAGCTGTGAATTCTTCAAATTAGCTGATTGACAGATTACCTGCACCCCAATCCCTCTTGTCATATACAGGCTACCCCTTCCAACCTCAGCTGGCTGTCACTGTTACTCTGGTTCGTCTGAGCAGCCCATGTGTGGCCCTGCGTGGCAGCCTTTTCTCTTGTTTGTGGATGTAAGTAACATGGAGTTCTGCCTTTCATCTGTCAGTGTTGTGTTGTGTTCCACCATAAAAGGACCTTTAAATCTCACGAAACAGTGACATACTGCACCCTCCAACACGCCAATCACAAGTGCAAGCACTGTCTAAATGGAGTGATCAAGGCAAGGTTGTCAACTGATGAATGTCCCCTTTAGCCTATGTGCTTCAAGGGGACAGATGCAATGTCTGTGCTAGTCACTGTTGTACCTCCAGCACCCAGGACAGCACCGGCCCAGTAAATACCAGCATCATGGCACTGACCTCAGCAAGTATTTACTATGTCCTTGGGGCTGTGTTAGATGTATGGAAGCTGTTGCTGCCCTAGCTGAGCTGACAATGCTGTGACAAGACAGCCCAAGCACAAGAACTGCAGAGAAATGAAAGCATCCCCTGGCAGCACCCCCAGATTCCCACACGCCTTGTTTTGCTTGACCCTGAGATTTAGTCTGCAGGAACTTCAGGTCCTTGGCAACTTGTCATCATTGTATTTGTGACAAATTCCACTTCTCTCCAGTGAAATGACATGGATAATTATATGGTTTGCAAGGAGAGAGACCTGGGTTTTCCCACTTGGATGCCAGGTACCAGGGGAGGACAATAGAACTGAGCTTATTCAGTTGTGGTGGAGAGGCAGCTGGGGATGGAGGCAGGAGACATGGCTGGGAAGACTGAAGAGTGTCACTCCTCCTCCCAGGGGACAGTTTCCTCATCTCTGTAGTGAGGGGATAAGATCACTCCTGAGGATGAGAGAGAGTATGTGAAGGGGTTCAGAGAGTGCATTCTGCAACCAGACTACCTAGGTTCAAATCCCAGCTCCCCGCTTTATGAGCAGCGTGACACTGGGCAGAATTCTCCCTCACTGAGCATCAGTTTCTTAATCTATGAAATGGATACAGAGTATCATCCCCGTAGGATTATGGTGATCATGAAATTAGATAATGTGCATTTAGTACTTAGCTCCTGGAACATAAGAATTGCTCAATATGTGTTAGCAAGAATAACAATAATAACAACAATAAATATAATAGTAAATAGGGTGAAATTTCAATGAGGAACAAGAGAGGGTAGAATCAAAATATTTCAAAACCAAATACTTATCAATTACTCCATTAGTGTCACATGGCTGCTATAACAAATTATCACAAATTTGCCTGAAACAATACACATTTGGCTGGGTGCAGTGGCTCATGCCTACATTCCCAGTACTTTGGGAGGCTAAGGAGGGAGGCTCGCTTGAGGCCAGGACTTTGAAACCAGCCTGGTCAACAGAGCGAGACCTTGTCTCTACAAAAGAAAAATGAAAACGAAAACAAAAGCAAAAAAACCCCCACACATTTATTCTCTTGCAGTTTTGGAAGCCAGAAGTCCAAAATCAGTTTTACTGGGCTGACGTGCAGGTGTCAGCAATACATTTATGTTGTTTTAAGCCACTAAATTTGTGGTAATGTGTTTACAGCAGCAACAGGAAATGAATACTCTACCTATGCATATGGTTATGTATACATGCATGTAGTTATGCATTTCTAAATACAGTATATGAATACATAAATAAAGCTCTCTAAATATATTTAGAGAGAGACAGCATGATTAAGCTAATGTGGGAAAATATTAACATTTGGGGAATCTGGGTCTTATGGAAGTTCTGTGTACTCTTTTTGCAATTGTTAAGTCTGAAATTATCTCAGAAAAAAATCTTAAAACAATACTATGCTCGTTAAAAAGGACTTAGATTCTCCATAGTGGCTGGACATTTCCTTTGTAAAAACGGTCATTTTCTTGGATTCTTATTACACTCCAGGCACCGGGCCAGAGCTTTTGGAGCATCCTCTCATTTGATCCTCAAGTAACCCCTTGAGATAGGAGATCTTGCCCCATTTTACGACAAAAAGACTAAGGATCAAATAGCTTAGGGAACTTGCTGGGAGTCACTCAGCTAGTGGGCAGCAAACCCAGGATTCCACCTGGCACCTCGGTGGTCAATGCCCTTCCCATGCGGAGGAAGGGAGGAGCAGGCAGCAGTGAGTTAGAACAGCAGTGCTTAAAATGTGATCCCTCGGCTGGCATCAGCGTTAATACCACCTGGGAACTGGTTGGAAAGGCTACTTCTTGGACGTCACCCCAGACCTCCTAAACAGACACCCTGGGGGTGGAGCCCAGCCATCTGTGTTCTAACAATCCCTGCAGGAGACTCTCATGCTCACTTAGGTTTGAGACCCCCTGTTTAGAGGGCTGGTGCTTGCTCCCTGGTGGCAAACCTCAACTCTGTTTGTCATCCTCTGCATTATTTATGAGGTTTCATTAATGTGCAAATTTCAGGCAGTTGATTGGCTTGCCTGGCATGGTTCCATGCATCTCATCAATCAGAGGCTGCTGTGCTTTCTTGTTTAGGAATGCCCCAACTGTGGGCCGTTCTGTAGTCGCAGTGAGATCGATAAATCCTCCACTCAGAGGGCAATGAACCAGGTTGGCTCCCATATGCCCAGAATTCCCGCTGCTTGGAAACTCCTCTGGGGCCCATGGGGTTGCAAAGGGACCCTCCTGGAACCTTGGGCTCTGGAGTCAGGTGGATTTAGGTTTTCATTTCAACTTTGCCAGTTAACTGGCTGTGTGATGAGAGCAAGCCACGTGACCTCCCAGCCCAGTTCTATGAAATAGAGGTGGGAGAAGCTTAGGACTTGGTGTGTAAGTGCTTGACTCTTGCTTTCCCCAAGTCTTGGCCTCTGAGGCGTTCAGTCATGTGCCCAAGGTCATGTGGCTCTCTCGTGGTGGAATCAGGCTAGAAGCCAGGTGTCCTGAGTCCTCATTCAGCATTCTCTCTCCCATACAGGGACTCCTGGCCCTTGGTTAATCCATCTGGAGGCTGGTGCGTTGCCAATTCAATTGTTTCGCTGCTGACTGTGTAGGGAGAGGGGTCAGCTTCAGGAGTCTGGACACATGGCCACCAGCTGGTCCTCTTTGGAGACAGAGGGATAGGACAGGCAGGAGACAAAACTAGCTGATGAAGGTGGCTGTTGTCCCTGCTTTGAAATACAAGTCCTGGTCAACTGCCTTGTTCTCAACTTGTCCCCAGACCACTTGGTTGGAGGGATAGTCAAGCGCCCTTTCGTTGTCCTCCTTGTTCTGTCTCAGGGAGATATTTCTGATGGAATGGTGGTTAGGAGCCCGTGTGTTGGAGTCAGGCGTAATGGAGTCATACATGTCTGTGCGTCCTTGGGAAAGTTGCTTAACTTCTCTGAGGCTCAGCTTCTCTATTGTCAAATGGGACTAATCATGGCATCCACCATACAGGATGATTGTCAGGACTGTGTGAGATAGTCCTTGGCACAGGGTCCAGCACAGAGTGCCCACTCAAAGGCAGTCACATATAACTTCAGGATGGCCACCCACCCCTCTCAGCATTTCCTACAGGGCAAAATACATCCCACAGCTGGTGGAGTGGAGGATACAGAAGAAAATGTTAGGTTACATAGAATACCAGTCAGGTTTCAACTAGAGGAACAGAGCAAGTGGGGGGGTGTATATGAAGCGATGTATTTATTGTAAGGCTTACCTGAGTATGGGGCTAGCTGGGCAAATCTGAAATCCATCATGCAGCCATCAGGAGGAGGGCAGGCTGTAACCCTCGAGGAGGACCTGGATCTACAGTTTACAGGTGGAATTTCTTCTTCCTGGAAACTTTAGTTCTCCTCTTAAGGCCTTTGAATCCCACTCAGATTATGTACGGTAATCTCCTTTACTCAATGTCAACTGATTATGAACATCAGTGACATCTACAGAATACCTTTAGAGTGACTAGCCTGGTTTGGGACAACTGCCACCCTGTAACCAAGGAAGGGGAGAGTGTCTCAACTGACAGGCTCCCCAAACTACTTGGAATAAGAGAGAGAAAGTCATTTCTCAAAGCAAAGGCCAACCCAAGTCTCCACTAGGATTTAATTCAGAGCAACAAACAAACAAAAAAGAGTTTACTAATAAATGAAGAAAGAAATTACCTCCAAAGCCTTTTTATTTTGTATGTGAATAAAGATAGAGAACGGTGAAAAACAAAACAACTACCTTTACAGCACGCTCTAAATGAGTGTTTGATTGATTAACGTGGTCTGTAGCCTAGCCAAGTGAGGCATACAACTGACCATCACACACAGCAATGAGAAATCAAATGACAGTGAGACGTGTGAGAATGCTATTTACTTTTTCTCTGGTTGCTAATGGAGAAAGCCTCAGCTGGTGTGACGATATCTTTAACACTTTTCTAAAGCTCGGCGATGGTCCTTTATAACGAAGAGTAACTCAATGACAGTGGCCCACAAGAGCCAGCTGTAGCCACCCAGCTGTTGTTCTTGGTCACTCTGATTCCCACTTCACTCCTTCTGCCTCTCCCTCACGATGCTCCAGCCTCACTGTCTCCTTCTTATTCCTTACAAATGTCAGATCACTCCCAACTCCTGGCCTTTGCACTGGTTATTCCCTCCACCTGGTGTGCTCTTCCCCTAGATGGCCATTCATCCAATTCCCTCCCTTCCTTCCAGTCTTGTGCCACTGCTACCTTCTCAGTGAACTCCATCGACTAGCCCATTTAAATGTCACAGCTCTGATCCTTTTACCCACTTCTGCACTTATCACTTCTTACATTCTATTTAATTATTCACTACCTTTTTAGAATGTAAGTTCCTCTCCCTTCCCCTTGGGAGACAAACTTCAAATAGAGTGAAGAGACTGCTTACTTTGACCCCAGGTTGAATCCTGCATCTTCTACCCACTGACTGGGTGCCGTTGTACAGGTTCGTTGGCCTCTGTGGTCCTTGGTCTTCTCATCTCTAAAATGGGCTAAGCATGCCCACCCCACAGATTATGAGGATCAAATGGGATGATGCACAGAAAGTCCCCATTTCTACTATTCACCATTCTAAACATTCTCATTGATTTTTAAAGGAAATGGACACACACACACACACACACACACACACACACACACACACACACCCCAGATACTCAAGTGCCATGCTTTTTCTCCTCCTCTGCTCATCTCCTTCCTCCTTCCCTTCAGGGCCCCCTGTTCTTGTTCCTACCAGACCACGCCCTCCTTGCTGTCAGGAATAGTCTGCTCAGTCCTTTAGGCTTTCATATGAATCCTAAGGGTGAATCAGGTAAGCCACTGGGGTCTTCATTCCAGGAACTTTTTCACCTTAGCGAATTTAAAAATGGCTGAGGTCATTGTTATAGTTCTGGTAAAAACCCAAATAACCCAAATAACTCCAAAGAGGAGAAAAATTATAAAGTCAAAATACTTCCATCCATCCCTAATTTCCCTTGCCAGGGGTGTGTCACTATTAACCATTCAGAGTGGATCCTTCTGTCGTTTTCCTGTGCACACACAAACACGAGGATTGGATCTATGCAATGGATTTACATCCTACCTATTGTTTTTATGACTCACCTTTAAAAAAAAAAAAATCAACAATGCATTTTGATTTTGGGTGTTTCTTCTAATTCTTTTCGGATCAGCACTCCCTTATTCTTTCTATATTAGTATAATCTTTCTTGGGAAGGTGATTTCTCAGCTTCAGTGTTCTCATCTGTACAATCGGCAAGATGACAGAATCTGCCTCAGAGGTTGGCAGTGACCCTTTGGTATTGATAATGTGACCCCATTGTATGGGTGGGTCCTAGTTTGTTAACTAGTTCCTGATGGGTGGACTTCTAAGTAATCTCCACTGTTTGCTAGTACAGGTCCACAATCCCTTATCCAACCACCTGGAACCACCTGTGTTTTGGGATTCAGTGTTTATAGATTTAGGTGGGCTTTAAGGTATATATATTGTATACTATGTAATAAAACCAGAGATTGGAGGGGGCTCAGAGCAGCGTCCTATAATCAAACACATGGATAAATTCTTCAGTGCAACACATAAATATTCCCACCAAGTGGCATAAATAAAGACTATAAATAGCCTCACGTTTGTTCAGGGAAGGTTTTGTGCCAAGTAAATGTTGGCTCCAAACTTAGGATGGAAACACATTCAATTTTCAGAGCTTCTTGGATTTTTAAATTATAGATAAGTACATGACTACATACTTGGGCAAATATTTCTGTAAGATAAATTTCTAGAAAAAAATGTTGGATTGAAAACTCTGTTCATTTTGAAACCTTTTGTAATTGTTTATAAATTTCCACCCCAGATCGCCCTGTGAGCTGTGTTTGTTCTAAGCTGGGGCTGCTATGGAAGTGGATGTTCTCAAGCTCCTGATCTAGGGGTGGGTGGAGGTCTGTGGGGGTGGGCCAGGGGGCCTTGAAGTCCTTGGAGAGAGAGATGCATGGAGACTGCACCAGGAGCCTGCCAAGGGAGTTGGGGCTATGTGAGCAGAAAGAGAAGCCAGGCTTGGAGAGACTGGAGTTTAAGGAATTGCAATCTGAGCTCCCCAAGGTCTGCAGAGAAGGCATTTGAAGTCTCCAGGGAAGCTGGCCTCAGAGGCTGGAGCTGCTTGAGGCAGCTGGTATTGGAATGAGCTCTGGCCCTCTTCCCATCCCAGAGCCGTGAGCTCTGGGGCAGGACCTGGGCTGTGTTTCCTTCCAAGTTTCTCCATCTGTTTTCATCAGAGGGAAAATGATTGTGTGTGGAGATGGAAAGCCTGCTGCGGCCACAGCTGTTGGAGCGGGTGGCATGAGGGTGGTGTGAGGCGGGAGTCCTGGGTGAACTTGGCAGGTGCTGGGTACCTCCTTTGTCAGGGGCACAATGTAGGGACATGAAGTAACTCCAACATGGTCCACGATCTTCTTCCCACGGTGGGATTTGTACAGGCGCAGTGCCTGGCACTCAGTAGGTGCTTTATGTAGAATTAGATGGAAGGAAGAACAGAAAGGGAAAGAAAGAAGCCATGTGATTTTGGCAGGTCGGAGCTAGAACAGTCTTGGATGATCACCCTATGTCCCAATTTTACAGAAAGGGAAGTGGGAGCACAAAGAGGTCAAGGGGCTTGCCCAAGGTCACCCAGCTAGCAGACCGCCTCAAGTCTCCCTAGCCTCTTCTCTTTGGAGAATCCTAGGGTGGGGGATGCTGGAGGGAGAGCTGCTATCATGCCCTATTTCTGCCTGACTCGGCTGGATGTTGAGGCACCCCATTTCTTTGGCCTCAAGCTCCTCAACTGTCAAGTGTATGATCTTCCTGTTCCTGACCTGCTGCCTCTGCTTGGGGGCCAGGGTTGGGGTAAAGGGGTTTAAGAATCAAAGCTGATGACATCCCTCCCCTGCTTAAAATCTTTTTGTGGCTCTACACTGCTCTCAAAATAAAGACCTGTGTCCCAGATGTGACTGTGTGGGCTGGCCCTGCCTGCACCCCAGCCCCTCAGACTCTGCCCTTTTGCTCTCCTGCCTGCTGGTGGTTTCTTCCCTATTCAGGCCCCTTCCCTTCACAGGGCCTTTGCGTAGCCCTCTCCTTCTTGTTTGGCCCCTTGATTGTGGAGCTGGAATACCCGTTTCAAATCCCAGCGCTGCCACTTCCCAGCTGGGCAGCCTTGGAAAAGTTACTCTCCCTCTCTGGGCATCGGCTTCCTCCTCTGCAAAATGGTGCTGACAATAATAAAACCTGACTCGTGGGGTTGTGGTAATGAACAATTGCATGTTAATACACATGTGGGCTAAGAGCTCACATTCTGATATGATTTGGCTCTATGTCCCCACCCAAATCTCATTTCAAATTGTCATCCCCACATGTCGAGGAAGGGACCTGTTGGGAGGTGATTGGATCATGGAGGTGGTTCCCGCATGCTGTTCTCGTGATAGTGAGGGAGATCTCATGGGATCTGATGGTTTAAAAGTGTGCGACTTCCTTTGCCTTCTCCTCCTACTGCCACGTAAGACGTGCTTTGCTTCCCCTTCGCCTTCTGCCATGATTATTAAGTTTCCTGAGGCCTCCCCAGCCATGTTGAACTGTCAATTAAACCTCTTCCTTCATAAATTACCCAGTGTTAGGTGTTCTTTATAGCCATGTGAAAACAGACTAATACAGACTCCTTCTTGCAGCCCTGGGTCCTCTCCTTTGCTGCTGTGCCACGATTGTTACTTCCTCTGAAGTGTGACCATTTGACTATACCTGTCTCTCTGCCAGACTGTCATCTCTTGGAGGGTAGGGCCAAGTCTGTCTCATCCACAGCTGTGTCCCAGCACACAACACATCCACTTACATAGTAAGTGGAAACTCCAGAAATACCTAATGCATCTTGGTGAACCCTGACACGACTCCATTGTTGTGACCGTGGAACTCTGACTTCTCCAGGTTACATGTGTCCAGTAAGCCCCAGCTGCAGTTCTCCCCGTCCCCCACCACTCTCTTTTTAGAAAGACAATTATCTCTGCAGGGACTGCTCTGTGCCTGGGTCCTGGGACATCTGACCATGGCCTCAGTCTGCTGGGGTCAGTCCATTTAGTATGGTCACTGCTAGGCTAATTAGATCCATCAAGATGAAAACAGAGAAATGGCACATCCTGCATGCTCCCAATTAACTCAGGAGCACCTCCAGGCACCGCCGCTGACTCTGAGTCCCCTTCGTCTGGGTTGGCTGCCTTTGGGAGCTAAGAAATGCAATTATTTTCTGGCCACGTGGTTGGAGGGAGTTGGGTGACCCGGGCCAGCCTGTCCTCTCTGTCTACTTCAGACAGAGCCATAGGGTAGTCGTGGGGTACAAGAAAATGGACATATGGTCAAAGTGCCCAATACTGGCCTTCCCATTGCTTGTGCTTTAGTTTATAAAAACAATGATGGCCATAAGTTTAATTACTTTCCCGTAAATGGCTGTTGAAGAAGATATCCTCCAAAACACTCTCAAACCCTGCAAGCCTTTGCCACTTTCAGCTCAGCACCTTCTACTCATCATTCTGTTTCCACTATTACCCCACAGCAAACTGTGCACTACCCTGCAGCCAGGCTGATCTTCCCAAAGAGCAATCTGTCTCTCTTCTGTTTATAGCCCTCTATGGCTCCCTATTGCCATGGATAAATCCCAGACCTCTGATAAAGATCTACAAGGCCCTTTGTGATCTGGCCCCTTCTGACCTCTCCAAGCTTAGTTCTTGCCCTCCCTCCATCTCTGCCTCAGTGCCTTTCACCTTATGATTTAGGTAAAAGGAATGTCTTTCACTTTCTTGACTAAGCTTTGTCACCACTGGCACCTCCAGGCTTTTGCACATGCTCTTCCCTTTGCCAGGAACACCATCTCCCTCTTTCCTTGGTTCAAGTCAATTCATTTTTGAGAGACTTTCCCAATGTCCTCAGGGAGACCCTCACTGGATCACACATCATTTGTCCAGTGCTCTGTCCTTTCTCCTAGATGTTTAACTTTGGAAGGTCAGGAACTGGTGCTTATTTACTCATTACATCCTCAGTTTCTGGCACACAGTAGGTGCTCAATAAATGTTTGTAACATAATCTAAAAAAATGAGTGTTTCAGATTGTATGATACCAATGGTTCCTGATAATACTGATGATGATGATGATGATGATGATAAAAGTGGAAAGCTAAGGTGGATGTTACCATTCTCATTTTATAGTTGAGGAAATGGAGGCTCACAAAAGTGGAATGCACCAGTGCAAGGACCTTCTAGTTTTAGGAACTCACAGAACCAGCCCCACCTCCTCTTCTCTGTGCATATCAAGCTGGGAGGCCATGCAACCTGGTGGTGGAGATCATCAGCCCCTTCTTGGTGCAGGCACATTGCACCTTAGGAAGCTTCTCCAGTTATAGCTGCCCTTTCCCAACTCATTGTCCCAGTACGAGCCTGGAGTCTCACGTGTACTATTGTAGCAGCCTCCTACGAAGATTTCTATAATACGTCTTCCTGCTGGAGTCTGCCCTCTATACACTGTGGGGAATCAGAAAATCCAACTGCTCTCATGTTCCTAATCTTAACAGCCCTCAATGGCTGCTTTCCGCCAGTGAAATGAAGTCCCAGGCTCCTTTGGGCTGACATCGAACACCCTGCACAATTGGCCCCCAGCCCCCATGAACTGTCCGGACCCCTTGTCCAGCTTTCATTTTTACTCTCATATTTGCCCCACCCTCCATCCTAACCAATCCACTCCTTGTTTGTACCCTCCCCCACCAACTTCCCAGCCCCATGTTTTTTCTTGTGCTGGTCCTTTTGCCTAGAATGCTTTTCTCTCTTATTTCATTGTGGGAAATGCCTCTTCACTCTTCAGGGCCCAGGCCTAGACACCCTCCTCCTCCAGGAAGTCTGCCTTGATTTCCCCAATTAGAAGTGATCTTTCAGTTCACAGAGCACTTTCTCTGGTCTTTTTGAGCATATGCTTCCCCAAACTTCTGTTTGAGCTCTGTATACACTTGCTTATTGCCCCAAGACCCTACCACAAAGGAGGCCCCCAGAAGGTGTGTCCAGGCATCTAACAGAAAGTGGGTATTGTAAAAATGCGTATTTGCCTAATTAATTCATTCATTAATGAAGGATGAATGAGTGAATGAAAGATCATGAAGTTGCAAAAGTTCAGGCTTTAAAGCCATACAGACCTGGATTTGAATCTACTTCTGGCACTCACCAGCTGTGTGGCTTTGGATAAGTCTCTTCACCCCTCTGAGCCTCAATCTTCTGGGTAACTTTTCAGGAATATTCAGAGGATTGCGCATAATACAATAGAGTGACCAACACATAGTAGGTGGTCAACAGATTGATGTGTATTTTTGAATGAATGGATGAATATGGAGGGTGTTTGAAAGATCATGGGTTTTGAAACCAGCTGGATCTGGTTTGAACCCATCTCAAACCAGGTATTTTGATTGTATTTTGTGGTTGTGATGAATTTGGGAATGATCGTTCACCTGTCTGATCCTCAGTTTCCTCCTCAGTAAAATGAGAGTAACTAACAGTCCTTAGAGGCAGGGTTGTGATAGGGGTAGAGATGCTTCATTTACAGTTTCAAGCTCATAAAAATAAGCAGTACTGCCATGATGATGATGGTGGTGGTGATGATGAGGATGATGGTGATGATGGTGGTCATTGTGGTGATTGTGATGGTGATGACAGTGGTAGTAATGGTAATAGTGGTGGTGATAATGATGATGGTTGTGATAATGGTGGTGGTGATAATAGTGATAATAGTGATGACTGTAATAGTGGGGATAGTGGTGATAGTTGTAATGATAATGATTATGAGGATGATAATAATGGTGATGGTGATGATGGTGATGATGGTGGTAGTGATAATGATGGTGGTGGTAATGGTGATAATGCTGGTGGTGATAATAGTGATGATGATGATGACTATAATAGTGGGGATAGTGGTGATGATGGTGGTGATAGTTGTAATGATAATGATTATGGGGATGATAACGATGATGTGATGATGGTGGTAGTGATAATGATGGTGTTGGTAATGGTGATAATGCTGGTGGTTGTGATAATGGTGGTGGGGATAATAGGGATGCTGACGTTGATGGTGATAGTGGGCATAGTGCTGATGATGGTGATGATGGCTGTAATGATAATGATGATGGGGATGATAATGATGGTGATAGTGATGATAATGATAGTGTTGTTAGTGGTGATAATGGTGATGGTGATGGTGGTGGTAGTGATAATGATAATGATTGTGATGATGGTGGTGGTGATGATGGTGGTGGAAAAGGAAGATTAGGGAGTGCTTGACCAGTCTTGGCACAAATTTCCATGCCCAACCAGTATTATTCTGGGCTGCCCTCCAAGCTAGTGACCAGTGTCTTAGTTCCCCAAGGTTTCACTGTAATGTCCTCCTCCCAGCTAGCAGCTATCTTTCCATCATCTGCTCTTCTTCCTCCCTCCCCATCAGGTACTTTAATGAGGGGCCAGCACCATCTATAGCCAGGCTGGGCCCCATGTAGGGTAATGGCTGACAATGGAGCCAGGGCAGGTCTAGTGAGAGCTGCCAGTGCAGGCTCAGTGATCATGGTAGATCACGGAGGCAGGTGAGCCCAGGGGTCTCACACACTGAGCCCTGCAGGGGTCTCAGTTGTGTAACAGCATCAGCACCACATGGGCATCACTTACAACAACTATTCCTCAGTGTGATCTTGCCTAGGGAGAGTGAAGAGGGGCTTTTCTTCGGTAGAGGCTGAATCTGCCTCCCTGAAACTCCTCCAGGTTAATGCTGGCTCTGACTTCTGGACCCACACAGAATATGGGTGTTGTCTATTCCCCAGGATTCTAAACCTCATAAAACAACAACAGAAACTGAAATGTTATCTTAGCTTGGGTTCCCCTGGAAGCAAAGCTGGAGACAAGGATTTGAGTGCAATAAGTTTATATGGGAAATGAAGGAAACAGAAGGGGAACAGGGAAGTGAGACAAAGAAGGGAAGGAGCCTCAAACACATCCATTATTAAACCAGTCATCACTGCGGGTGGCTGGAGTCCAATCCCACTAGGAGGCTCTAGGAAACTGTGTGGAAAACATGCCTCAGACTTATCCTGCCTGAGGAGTTGGGGAGCTTCAGTATTTGGTCATTGGGGATGTTGCCAGGAGGCACCGATACCCTAGCATTTCAGGCCAACCTTGGACCTGAGAAAGCCCTTAGGTGCTGACAACAGAGAATTGGGGCAGTGTGCCCTCAGTGGAGGTGAGGGCAAGGGGATATGTGTGGGCATCAGAGGGTCTGTAACTCATGTGTTGACTCATGGATTTTTCAGTTAGGTCCTAATGATCCCTGACACATTTTATGTGTCAACTTGGCTGGACCAAAAGATGCTAATAATCTGGTTAAACATTATTTCTGGGTGTGCCTGTGAGGATGTTTCTGGAAGAGATTGTGTTTAAACAGGTGAACTGAATAAAGCAGATCGCCCTCCCCGAGGTGGGTGGGCATGAGCCAACCCATTGAAGGCCTGACTAGAACACAAAAGCCAAGGAAGGCTGAATTTGCTCTCTGCCTGACTGCTTCAGCCGGGACATTAGTTTCTTCCTGCCCTCAGACTGAGACTTACACCACTGGTGCTTCTGGTTTTGAGGACTTTGGACTCGGGCTGAACTACATCGCCAAACGTTCTGGGTTTCCAACTTGCAGATGGCAGACTGTAGGACTGCTAAGCCTCCATTCTCTCTCTCTCTCTCTCTCTCTCTGTCTCTCTCTGTCTCTCTCTCTTTCTCTCTCTGTCTCTCTCTCTCCGTCTCTCTCCACTATTAGTTCTGCTTCTCTGGAGAATCCTAATATAATCCCTTGTATTGATCCACTCTTGCATTGCTATGAAGAAATACCTGAGATTGGGTAATTTATAAAGAAAAAAGGTTTAATTGGCTCACAGTTCCATAGCATGCACAGGAAGCATGGCAGCATCTGCTTCTGGAGAGGCCTTAGGGGGCTTCCAATCATGGCAGAAGGCAGAGTGGGAGCAGGCATCTTATGTGGTGGGAGCAGGAGGAAGAGCAAGAGCGGGGAGGTGCTATGCACTTTTCAACAACCAGATCTCCTGAGAACTCTATCTCGAGAACAGCACTAGGGGGATGGTGCTAAATCATTCATGAGAACTCTACCCCCATGATCCAACCACCTCCCACCAGGCCCCACCCCCAATACTGGCAATTACAATTCAACATGAGATTTGGGTAGGAACACAGATCCAAACCATATCATCCATATTTTACAGATGAGGAAACTGAGGCTTGAAGAGGTAATGTGACCTGCCCCTGCCCAAGCTCACATATCTTGTTAGTGGCATCACTTCTCTCCCCAGGAACTCCCTTATGAGTTGATTTCATCCAGGTCATCTGTGAGTAATCATGATGGAGAAGCTGGGGGACTGGGGTGGGAGGTAGGGATGGGGCAGGGCTCCTGCTGGGAGATTTCAAATCTATTTCCCCAAGAGTATTTCTACTCTCTGATTGGGATGTGACGGGTCACAGGAGAGTGGATCCAGGCCCTTCGCTTGGCCCCCAGTGAGTTTCCCTGCACCTGAATAATGCTCCTGCCTTTAAATAATTCATATCTGCAGATGGTCTTCATTTAGCACCATCCATCAGCCAGTTATTTCCAAATAAGCAAAAACCTCAGGCATAAATTATTCCTGCAGGGTCAACGGGTCTGACAGAGCACACCCACTACCACCAGCCGAGTGTCATGTGACCAGGGGACTGCAGCCTGGGGCCTACATTTCCAGATGTGTCAACCCCACATCACACCAAAGAGTGAGAAGGATAATGATTTCTTTTTTCTTCTTCTTTTTTTTTTTTTTTTCAGAATTTGGGGTCATGAGTTTTAACTCCAGATCTATTTGTCGTTTATTTCAGCCTATCCAAGCCTTTATATCTTATCTGGAAAACAGGACAATCAGTTTCTCCTCACAGCACAGTGAAATTTAAATAAGATAAATGAAGACTTTTGTTATAGTGCCTGGTAAATAGTAAGTGCTCAGTAAATAGTCCTTTTTCCTTCCTTTCTCTTTTCTTTCCTGTTTACATTCTTCTGTTCTACCTCATTTGCTCTCCCTCCCTGTCTTCTCTTTTCCTTCCTTTCTTGTCAAGAATTATTCATGCATCCTGTAGCAAATGCTGTTGGTGTCCCACCTGCAGCCCTCCAGCATTCATGGACCCTGAACATGCTCACAGACTTCTGTGGCCAGCACCTGAGGCTTCTTGTCTGAAGGCATTCTTCAGCCATATGCATACTCAGTCTGCAATGGGGCTGGCCAGAAATGCTGGGGAGACACAGCCCTTCAAACTAAGCAAGCGTGGTTAGTTGGTGGATAAATATCCTAGCTCCCTCACCTTCCAAGTGAGATCACTCTGAGCGTATGCTACACTGTCTCCCAGAAGCGCCCAGTGGGATTAGCCCCAGTCACCCATGCCCGGCTCATCAATGCCCTATCTATTGGCTTCTATCCTTCCCTATCCCATTTTCCCACTTTCCTACCAGTGCTTCTTAGCATCACTTCCCAAATAAATAACTGTGCCCAAATCGGTCTCAGGGGCTGCTTCTTGGAGAACCTAAACTAAGTCAGATGCCAAGAGGCTGTATGTGATGGGGCCACTGAAGACTTCAATTCAAACAAGTTGCATTCCCAGATTTTTGGCCTCAAGGACCTGTCCTCGAGGCCCCACCCACAAAATTCTGGCCCTCATAGTCTGTGGTCTTGAAGGCTGTTTAAGATGAATCAAGACTATGCAAGAGTCCCCTAGTCATTCCACCAGGGAGTAGCCAGAGTGATCTTTCTAAAACAAAACAAAACAACAACAAAAAAACACAAAAAACAAAACCAAAAAATAAAACCTGACTATGCCCTTCCCAGAGCCCTCAAATCCAAAGTCACCTACATGGCTTACAAGGCTCTTCATAACTAGACCTGCAGCCTGCTGTAGTCTCATCTCTTATCCTACCTCCACATGCTCCCTTCCCTTCAGCCAGGATGTTCTATTTCCATGAAACACTCTATACTGTCCGAATCCTCCTAGCCCTTGTTCACACTCTCCCCTCTTCATGGAGTTCTCTTCTCCTCTACTTTGTTTGCCTACTAAATTAATCATCAACACCCAGTTCATGTTACCTCCACTGTGAAGCCTTTTCCCCCTCCTGTTCCTCCTCTGTGCTTGAGTAATCTTAATGGTGGCTCCTACTCCTGTGCCTTTTCAGTACTGAGGCCAGTGGGAAGGAGAAGTTGACTCTGTCCCAGAAGTCTCTGTAAAACCTCTTGCCATCTCATTGACAGATGGAGCCATGGGTCCCCACCCCTGACCAACACCCTGACCAGAGGAATGCAGGACTCAGACTGGCCAGGTCTGTTCACTGGGACTCCTTTAGCCATGCATGATCTTAACACCTAATGGATTAACAATGAGGAGGGAGGAGTTCAGGATGGTTAACACTTTGCCACAAATGTTCCTTCCATGGCTTCAATAACTTTCTTTTCTAATTCAAGGAACTCACTTTAAAAGATGAGTTTTATTGATTTAAAATTTTTGAGCTAAGTAGTCATGTCTAGGAAAATTTTGTCTGCTTATGTGCAGATAATCTAGCTGTTTATTACTCAATAAGACTCAAGGCCTAAGACTAAATCTCCATGGCTCTTGGCTTACCCTTTGAACTCTTGGTTTGATTACCCAGTCATCATTTCTTCTCCATGAAGGTAGCATGCATGAAGATGAGATGTATTTTTAGCTTACTTTTTTTTCTGTAGATGTGGCGGGAGTGTGTCTAAAGTTCTCTTTTTAATTTGTGCAGTTTATGCTTCTTTCAATACAAATGGGCTGTGTTTCTGCCAATATATTTCTCTTAAAAATTTTGTGGGTCTTTTGTGAATCTCACTGGGGGCTCATTTCATTAGGAAAAAAAGCCACACTCATGAATCTCATTGGCATAAACTTTTCTCTACCTCGAACTTCTGCTGAGAATCCCAATGCAGTGGAGGCACAATACCCTTGCTTATTAAAAGTTGCATGGTTTGACTGATTGGTTACCTTAGGTCTTTATCAGGCATTAATAATGAATTTTAGTCACACCCTCAACTTTATACTGTATTTCCTGACAGTGTCCTGGATTCAACCTTTGCCCAGAGACATTTCTTAATTTTTGCATCACTTGCCATCTAGAGACACAAGCAATTTTCAAAACCAGCAAGTCCTGGCTTCTTTTTGTTTATCAGTCATTCCTTCAGGTTATCTCTTGCCTCTTGCATTTTACTATAAGCAGCAAGAAGAACCAGGTGTCATCTTCAACATTCTGCCTGGAAATCCCCTTGTTTAGATAACTGAGTAGACTAGACATATTACTTAATTTCCATTTTACTACAGGTGACAGTATGGCTAAACTCTCTGCCACTACATAACAAGCATCCCCTTTCCTCTGGTGCATTATTTATTCACACATACACTCACTCATAAGATTATGAACTCAACCAATATTTATAGAAGGAAGACATGTACTTACAATGATAACACAATCTCAGGACCTGCTCTCATGAAGCTTACCTTCTATCAGAATCTCATGTAATTCCCTTCTCCTCCAGAACCCTATGAAATTAGTGTTGTTATTATTTTGATTTTACAAATGAGGGAGCTTGAGCTCAGAAAGGTAAAATCAATTTCCTAGGGCCTGCCAGATAGTAAGTAGAAGGTCTGGTGTCTGAACTCAGTTCTGTTTGATTGTAGAATTCTTATGTGTAGGTGCTGCTATTATAATTCCCTTTCCTGGAATTCAATTTCCACTGTCCTTGTCAAGGTCTGAAGTGGTGTCCATTTCTTCATTGAAATTTTCTGAGAATCAAGCTGTTGACTTTCCTCTATAGATATGTTTTTTTAAGGTAGAGATGAATAAATATGTACATTTAGAAACAGCCAAGTGCCTAGAATTGCTGTTTAATAGGGGGGCTTTGGGAACTTCTGTTTAATAGGGGGGCTTTGGGAACAAGACCTCACTGCCCCCTAATGCTCCATTCAATAAACAGGAATGACAGAGGTGCTCTGAGCTTCCCCTTGGGAGGGTAGGACCAGGACAAGTTTGCAAAGGGTTGAAGTCATTGACTTTTGAAGGACGCTTGGAGGAAGAGACAAGAGACAACGATTCAGGCAGAAAAACTAAATTATATGGTCATAAATCCCCAGAAAATTGCTATTTTCTCTCTTCTCCCCCACACCATGACATCTTACTAAGTCACAAGATGCTCTCAAAAGCTTAATAACACCATGTGATCTAGGGCAAGACATGTGTTTAAGGAAGGGCAGACCCTGTTCCCTGGATGCTGCAAAATGTGCTGCATTTTCTTGATCTTGACCTTCAGTTTGAAATAGGGGGAACTTTCACAAGCTGTAGAAAAATTTAGTTTTCTGAGCAGCCTGTAAGACACTGACCTCAGATTTAGCTGCAAGTGTGGGCTTGGTCTGCAGCCTTGGTGGCTTCTTACAGTGAAGGAGGCCTAAGGCTTTTGCTGTGGGTCTTGAGGACCCAGGAGGGGAGGCTTTCACTAGCACCTGAAGTGTTCCCCAAGGATTTAGTTTAAAACACAACCTGTTTGCTCTTCTCCTGCTTCATCTCTACTGTTCTTCCCTCTCTCACCCTACAGGAGGCCACATTGACCTCCTTGCTTTTCCTCAAACATAATCAACTCTCTCCAACATCAGAGCTTTGGAACTTTTTGTCTCTTCTGCCTGAAATGAATGTCCCCACATTTTCCTACAAGTAGTCCCTTCTCAACCTTCAGGTGTCAGTTCAATTGTCACCTCCTCAGGGAGGCCTTTCTCAACCACCTTATTTAAGGTGACATGTGTTCTCATATTATCTTTTTAATCATATACTGTTGATCTTTTCTACAGCACTTACTGTAGTCTGTAATTCTTTTAAAAACTTGTTTACCTTTTCTTTTTAACCTGTTTACTGCTGCTCACCAGAAGAGACAAGAATAGAGATTTAGGTTCCTGGATTCTTTAAGTCTAGAAGAACAGACTCAGGACTGGGGCAATGAGGGTGATTCCCCCCCTGTGCACTGCAGGGAGAGCTGTTTACTTAGATTGCTGGTTCTCAAGTGTAGGTGTTTTTGCTCCCACTCATTGGGGATGTCTGGCAGTGTCTGGGAGATGATTTTGATTGTCATGACTTGAGGGTGGTGTGGGGTGTGTGCTTACAAACGTTCTGCAATACATGGGAAAAATTCCAGAGTTATCTGGCCCTAAATGCTAACAGTGCTGTGACTGAGGACCCTTGACTGAAACTATAATGTCAGCGTCACTCATACATACATCTGCCTTCACACAGATTCAGGCATTTTTCTTGGGATGCCCAGAGGCTCGGAGCTGTCTGTGGTGCTGAAGCAGACCACACTCCAAGCCCTTCCTTTCTTTTTTTTTAATTATAAAAATTAGTGCTTATTATATGTCAAAATTACTTCACAACAAAACACTCAGAAAGCTATAAATATAAGGAAACTTTTCAACCATTATTAAGGGCATCTAAAAATAATACTGTACTTAACATCGTATGTAATTGTGAAAGCTTCACTTCTTTTATTTTATTATTATACTTTAAGTTCTAGGGTACATGTGCCAACGTGCAAGTTTGTTACATATGTATACGTGACTTTCTTAATACCATTTAGATCCCTGTTTC
This sequence comes from Colobus angolensis palliatus, assembly GCF_000951035.1. NCBI lineage: Eukaryota > Metazoa > Chordata > Mammalia > Primates > Cercopithecidae > Colobus > Colobus angolensis. The sequence continues at coordinate 19,624,816 of NW_012110919.1, read as the reverse complement.
TGACCCCACTCAAGACTGTTGTATATAGAATCATACAACATTGAAGCTGGAGGGTTCTTAGAAGTCAGCTAATCTAATTCCTCTCTTTTGTATGAAGAGGACACCCAGGCCCAGAGCCCAGATTTGCCAGCGGTCACATTGTACCTGCAAGTGCATTTGTCTCCCTCCCCCTGTGAACAATGTCCCTCCCAGGACATCTTGGCCAATGACATTTTGCCATCTGAGGGTTGTTAATGGAGTTGTCCCCCAGTTGAGGCAGCTTGTCTCTTAATCACATCGGAACTAGAAAGAAAATGACTTTGAAAATTTGTTCCCGTGGTGCTTAGGGTGGCTGGGGCAGGCAGGCCCTCTCTGGGTGCCTGGGGTGAGACAGCTTGTCTGGCAGGGAGCTAATTGATTCTTTAGGTTAGTGCCGTTTTGTGTGCACAGACAAATCTGGGCATCCATTCTGCCTAATGTGTCACTGAGCATTTCCTCTGAGCTTCCCAGCCCCAGTCTTTTGCTGCTGACTTCATGGAACTACATTTTATGAAACTTCTCTCTCTTCTCTACCTGTCAGGAAAACAAATTCAAGGAGGCTATTCTGTTGGTGGTGGTCTTCATTGTAAACCTTATTTTCAAGCACCTCAAGAGAACTGTCACCTAGAGCCGCCCTCTATCGACAGCCTGTTAAGTATCAGGTACTTTTTCTATTACCTCTGATCTTAACAACTCTGTGAAGTAGACATGATTTGCTGCATTTTAAGATAGAAAAACTGAGTCTCAGAGAGGCCAAGTAGCTTTCCCAAGGTCACACAGCAAAGAAATGGCAGAGCTTTGATCTGAACTCCATCCCCACGTCTTTCCTATAGATTTATTATTCTCCAAGTGTGGTCCCCAAACCAGCGGCATCAACATTGCTTGGGAATTTGTTAGAAATACACATTTTCAGATCCCCCATTCTTGGGTTTGGTTTTGGGCAAACCCAAGATTTCTAACGTTATCTTATGGAGTTGTAATCCCCATTTTGCAGATGAGAAAGCTAAGCAGAAGTCAGCTTGTCCAAGGTCCTGCAGGGAGTAAGTGGCAGGGCTGAGGGCAAACCCTGGTCTCCTGCTCCCTCTCATTCAGTTCTGCTCATGATTCTTGTGTGTCTGATTGTTTCATCCTATTTCTTAGGCAGGGAGGGTGATAAAAAGGACCCTATTCTACTCACACAACTGGGGAGTGGTAGAGGTAGGGTTTGGATCCAGGTCTTTCAGAATCAAAGCCTGTGTGTTGGGGTCTAGTCTACCAAACTTGGAGCTTGCTCTCAAAAACTCCATAAAGGAGCCAAGGTGGATCTTAGAAAAGAGCAAAGTCTTCAGTGTATGTGTATGGCCTTAGGCAAGCCATTTCACTTTTCTCTGCCTCAGTTTACCCATCCTACGGTTATACAACGCTCATCAACCACACGTATTTGTTGTTATACTTGAATGCAACAATGACCCTGAAAGATATTTTAACAATGACAACAGCATTGGCTATGTTTTACTGAGCATCTATTTTGTACCAGGCATGGTGTCTGGAGATTTGTAAATTCTAACTCCTGAATTCTCACCCCATGAGATAGATGCTTTTGTTCAGTTGGGTGAGCTCTTGGCTTCAGTTGCTTCATCTGTACAATGGGAATGATGTCATAACTACCACATGGTGTCATTTGAGTATTACATGAGTTAATGTATGTAAGTTATTTAAACGGAAGCTGGCACATAGTAAGCACTAGGTAAGTATCATGTCACCATGCACATCTTGGAACAGGGAAACTGAGGCTAAGAGAAGCAAAAGACTTGCTCAAGACCATATAAACAAGGAGTAGCTGACCCCAGGGTCTTACACTGGTGTCTTTTGACTTTTACATCTGTTCTTTCTCCTCCCTGTTCAGAGGATCCACTGGTTTGGGTGTCCATTCTCCCTTGCTCTGCCTCAAATATCAGGATGGGATACCCCAGCCTTTAAAAATTTAGTCTGTTCCCTCTTGGCCTATGGATGTGCCACACCTACTCTCTGAGCCTCAAGGGCCATGGAAATAAACTGCAGAGCCTGATAAATAAATAAAAAATTAGCTTCATGATCCTGATGTCCGGAGGCTGTGGTGGGTGTTGAATTATTCAGGCTGTTTGGGTGTGAGGTGTTAGTTTTCTACTGTTCTCGTCTTGACGGCTGCCCTGACAGATTGATGGATGAGCCAGTAAAACACTTGGAGGCCAGAAAGAAAATTCTTAATCATAACTCACTGGTGGGAGCAAGTGTTTTCTCTACACTGGCAGCTCCAGAGGCTTGGCCTAGTCCCAGCTCTCTCTTGCCTTCTGCCCTAATGAGGCTGGAGGTACCAACTGTAGAGTCATCCTTGGCAACTGGTTGAGGGCTTGTAGCAGGACTTTTAAGAATAGAGCTGTTCATTCATTTGACTTCATGTTTTTGCTTTTAGAAAATTAAGGTGTAATTTACATAAAAGGCATAACATTTTAAATGTACTGCTTGGTGAAGTTTTACATTTGGGAATGTAGTGTAACTACCACTCAGATAAAGATCCAAAACATTCGTATCCCTCTAGAAGGTATCCTTAGAAGGTAGCCTTATGTCACTTTTTAGCCATTACCAGCGTTACTCCTAGACAACACCTACCCTGACCTCTATCATCATAGATTAGTTTTTTCTACTCTGAAGTTTTATTTTATTTTATTTATTATTTTTTTGAGATGGAGTCTCACTCTTTACTGAGGCTGGAGTGCAGAGGTGGGATCTCGGCTCACTGTAACCTCCGCCTCCCGGGTTCAAGTAGTTCTTCTGCCTCAGCCTCCCAAGTAGCTGGGACTGCAGGTGTGTGCCATCATGCCTGGCTTTTTTTTTTTTTTTTGGTAGAGATGGGGTTTCACCATGTTGGCCAGGCTGGTCTTGAACTCCTGACCTCAGGTGATCCACTAGCCTTGGCATCCCAAAGTGCTGGGATTACAGGTGTGAGCCACCGTGCGTGGCCTGAAGTTTTACTTTTTACTTTTTCTTTATATATTTTAGAGATAAGATCTTACTCTGTCACCCAGACTGTAATGCCCAGATTGCTCTAGTGCAATCATATCTTACTATAACTTCACATTCCTGGGCTCAAGTGATCCTCCCACCTCTGCTTCCCTAATAGCTAGCATACCACCACACCCAGCTAATTTTTAGTGTTTTTTTTTTTTTTTTTTTTTTTTAGAGTCGAGGTTTCACTATGCTGCCCAGGCCGGTCTTGAACTCCTGGCCTCAAGTGATCCTCCTGCCTCAGCCTTCCAAAGTGTTAGACTTACAGGCATGAACCACCACACCTGGCCTTTGAAATTTTATGTAAATGGAATAATATAGTTTGTGTTTGGCTTCTTTCACTGGCTTTATTTTTTAGATTCATCCATGTTGTTGCATGTATCAGTAATTTTTCATTTTTATTGTTGACTAGCATTCTGTTATAGGAATAGGCCGTAATTTCTTTTAAAAAATAGTTTCCACTTTTATTTTAGATTCAGGGAGGACATGTGCAGGTTTATTACCTAGGTATATTGTGTGATGCTGAGGTTTGGTTACAGTCGATCCTGTCACCCAGATACTGAGCATAGTACCCAATAGTTTGTTTTTCATCCCTTGTTCCCTTCCCTCACTCCCACCACTGGTAGTCCCCAGTGTCTATTGTTGCCATCTTTACATCCGTGAGTACCCATCATTTAGCTCCTACTTGAGAGATAATGTGGTTTTCTGTTCCTTCATTAATTTGCTTAAAATAACGGCCTCCAGCTGCATCCACATTGCTGCAAAGAACATAATTTTGTTCTCTTTAATGGCTGTGTAGTATTCCATAGAGTATATGCACCACATTTTCTTTATTCAACCCACTGTGGTTGGGCACCTAGGTTGATTCCATGTCTTTCCTATTGTGAATAGTGCTGCAGTAAACATAGGCATACGTGTGTCTTTTTGGTAGAATGATTTATTTTCCTCTGGATATATACCCAGTAATGGGATTGTTGGGTTGAATGGTAGTTCCAAGCTCTTTGAGAAATCTCCAAACTGCTTTCCACGGTGGCTGAACTAATTTAAGTTCCCACCAACACTATGTAAGCATTCTCTTTTCTGTGTAGCCTTGCCAGCACCTGTTGTTTTTTGATTTTTTAATCACAGCTATTCTGACTGATGTGAGAAGGTATCTCATTGTGGTCTTGATTTGCATTTCTCTGATGATTAGTGATGTTGAATATTTTTTTCATATGCTTGTTGGCCACTTGCATGTCTTCTTTTGAGAAATGTCTGTTCATGTCTTTTGCCCATTTAAAAAATGGGGTTCTTTGTTTTTTGCTTGTTGATTTAAGTTTCTTATAGATTCTGGATATTAGACCTTTGTTGGATGCATAGTTTGTAAATAGTTTCACCCATTTTGTAGGTTGTCTGTTTACTCTGTTGATAATGTATTTTACTGTGCAGAAGTTTTTTAGTTTAATTAGGTCCCACTTGTCATTTTTTGTTTTTGTTGCAATTGCTTTTGAGATCTTAGTCTTAAATTATTTGCCAAGGCCAATGTCCAAAATGGTGCTTTCTTGGTTTTCTCTTAGGGTTCTTATAGTTTGAGGACTTACATTTAAATCTTTAATACATCTTGAGTTAATTTTTGTACGTGGTGAAAGATAGGGGTCCAGTTTTATTCTTCTGCATATGTCAAGCCAGCTATCCCAGCACTATCTTCCCCATTGCTTATTTTTGTTGATTTATTTAAGATCAGATGACTATAGATGTGTGACTTTGTTTCTGGGTTCGCTATTCAGTTCCATTGCTCTGTCTGTTTTTGTATCAGTACCCTGTGGTTTTGGTTACTGTATAACTTACAGTATAGTTTGAAGTTGAGTAATGTGATGCCTCCAGCTTTGTTCTTTTTGCTTAGGATTGCTTTGGCTATTTGGGTTCTTTTTTTCAGTTCCATATGAATTTTAGAATAGCTTTTTTCTAGTTCTGTAAAAAATGACATTGGTAGCTTTCTAGGAATAGTATTGAATTTTTAGGTTGCTTTGGGCAGTATGGCCATTTTAACTATATTGATTCTTCCAATCCATAAGCATGGAATATTTTTCCATTTGTTTGTATCATCTCTGATTTCTTTCAGCAGTGTTTTGTAGTTTTCCTTGTAGAGATCTTTCACCTCTTTGGTTAGGTATACTCCTAGGTATTTTTTTTTTGTGTGTGTGTCTGTCTATTGTAAATGGCATTGCATTCTTGATTTGGCTCTCAGCTTGAATGTTATAGTTGTATAGAAATTCTACTTATTTTTGTAAATTGATTTTGCATCCTGAAATTTTCCTGAAGTTGCTTATCAGTTCTAGGAGCCTTCTGGCAGAGTCTTTAGGCTTTTCTATGTATATAGTCATGTCATCCACAAAGAGAGATAGTTTGACTTCTTTTTCCTTTTTGAATGCGTTTTATTTCTTCTCTTGCCTGATTGCTTGGTTAAGGACTTCCCGTACTTTGTTGAATAGGAATGGTGAGAGTGGGCATCCTTGTCTTGTTCCAGTTAACTCATCTTTGTCTATGATGAGTAAAGCTGTTATGAACATTTGTATACAAGTATATGTGATAATATGTGTTTTTATTTGTCTTGCGTAAACACTCAGGAGGGAGATAGTTGCATCTTAGAGCCAGTGCTTATTTAGTTTTACAAGAAACAGCTAGATATTTTCCCAAAGTGATTGCAAAATGATTATATTGCCACCAAGGATGTATGAGTTTCACTTGTCCTCCATCTTTGTCAACACTTGGCATTATCAGTCTTCTTAATTTTAGCCATTCTAAAAGTATGAAGTGTTATCTCATTGTGGTTTGCTATTAATATGACTAATACTGTTAAGCATTTTTTCATGTACTTACTGGCCAACCTGGGGGTGTGAAGGAGTTAATACCCCAGGGACCATCCTCAGTCATGGGAATGGAATTTAGTAGATAAACAATGCAGCTGCCTCTTCCTCCAGTGGGTTGATTCTGGGGCGTGTTTCACAGTAATTCTTAGAAGGGCCCCTGTGGGATTTAGTCCCAGTTGTCCACAGTAGTAACCCATCCTTAACGCATCCTTTATCAGCTGTTATCCTTTCCCTATCTCACTTCCCCTCCCCATCATTTGTGTCTCCCAGGATTACCTTCCAAATAAATTCAATGCATTCTTGTCTATTTCAGGATCTGCTTTGAGGGTAACCCAATCTAAGATAGGAGACACTCCAGGGATTGGCAAGAGCATGAAGCTCCTACATCCCTTAGGGCTAGAAGAATGTAAGGAGGGGTGGTGTTACTGCTGTCTTGGGGCTGGGGTCACCTGGCAGAAGTTGTAATTATGGTGGGCTTGTCCAGGGGAAATTCATGCCAACGAGGAATCCAGCACTGTCAGACACACTGCCTGTTATGGTTTGAACATTTTTCTTCTTCCAAACTTGTGTTGAAACTTAATTGTAATCATAACAATATTAGGAGGTGGGACCTTAAGAGGTGATGAGTCCATGAGGGCTCCAACCTCATGAACTGATTAATGCTGTCATCATTGGAGTTGGTTCATTATAAGCAGGCAGCTTCAGTGCCCCCCCCCCACTTCCACTCCCTTTTCCCTTCACCATGTTATGACATGGCAAATAGGTCCTCACCAGATGCCAACACCTCAGTCTTGGACTTCCCAGGCTCCAGAACTGTGAGAAATAAATTTGTCTTTATTATACATGATTGAGTCTGTATAACAGCACAAAATTCTGTTGTATTCTGGTGTAACAGGACAAAATAGTATTCTGTTATAACAGCATGAATAGACTAAGTGCTATTCTGTTATAACAGCACAAAATAGACTAATGCACTACCCAAATCAGAGAAGGAAAGGGAAAAATATTCTGGCTCTGCCTTTTCTCCACCCTCATATCTCCTGTCTGGGCCTCCCACTGGTGGAACCCAGAGAGAACCCAGTTGACCAAGGAGCCTGGGAAATTCAGCCCACAGGGTCAGGCCCCCTGAGATACAGAGCTGGGCCAGGGAAGGGTGAGGTGTGGATATGAAGACAAACAGGCGCAGACCCAGTGGGAAGCAAGTTGGCAGGGAGTCCTTCTCAGGTGCCTAGATGAGCCACCCTCCCTCCCCAGTGGGTACCCAAGACTTGGCTGCCAGGCTGGATCTAGGGGCAGTCTCTGTCTTTTTTTTCTCCCCCAAGGTTCTGTGTAGGATGCTCTGTTTCTTAAGTCACTTGGATGGCCGACCACGACGACTGTCCCTTTGTGCTCAGACACAGGGCATTTTCTTGAGTCCCCTTCTCCTTCCCTAGTTACTTTGAGCTTTTGCTTTCCCAAGGGTGGTGGGATGTTTTTGCTTTCCCCAGGGTGGTGGGATCTGTTATCTGAAAGATTAAAACCCACCAGGCGGAAAATTGCAGGAGGAGTGCCAAGCCAAAGGATTCCCTGCCTCCACAGCAGGAAGACAGTCCTTTGAGCCAATGCCAGGGACTCCCGGATGCCTCTGCTGGCAAGACCTGCTGTGGCAGATGGAATTTATGGACTTCAGTGTCCTGAATGGGAATAGCTAGACACAGAAGAAAGAAATCCAGACTTGAACTCACATGCTCATCCACTAACAGGTAAAGTGGCCTTGGGCAAATCATCTAAACCTCAGCCCCGGCCTCTGCCTTGCCATCTGTAAAATGGGATCATGGTACTAGTTTTACTTTCTTCACAGGGTATTGGATAGATTTATGTACAAAGGAAGTATCTGTGAAGTCTTGTTAATAGGATGTAGGTAAACAACCTAACTGTTGCCCCTACACATTCTCTTACTCAAAAGGGATAATATTGCGAGGAGGTATGCCAGAAAGCCCAGTTTGTCTTTGGCATAGTCCTGTGGTGGACAAACTCCAAAGTGGTCCCCCGATCCCCACTTTCTGCATTCACATCTTGTGTAATCCTCTTCCATTTGGTATGGGCAGGAACCGTGACTCACTTCTAACCAAGATGGTGGGATATTACTTCCATGATTATACTACATACAATTCTAAGGGCTGTCTTTCTAGTAGACTCTCTCTATTGCTTTCTCAGTTTGCATGCTTGGATGAAGGGCTGTGTTGGTGAGGTCCACATGTCAGGGAATTAAGGGCAACCTCTGATCAACAACCAGCAGGGAACTGAGGACCTCAATCTGACAGCCCTTGAGGAACTGAATTCTGCCAAAACCAGAGCCAGCTTGGAAGCAGTCCTTCCCCAGCTGAGCTTTCAGATGGGATCTCAGCTCCAGCTGACAACTTGATTGCAGCCTTGGGAGAGACCCTGAAGCACGAGGACCTGCTAAAGCATGCCTGGATTCCTGGCCCATAGAAACTGTGTGAATAAAATATATGTTTTTTAAGCTACTAATTTGTAGTTACTACTAATTTGTAATTGGTAGTAATTTGTTATGCAGCAGCAGATAATCAATACAGCACACAAAATCGTACATGATCTGGCCCATTTCCTCTCTTATCTCACTTCCTAGCACTCAACATTTTACTCACTTTGCTCCAACCACTCGGGTCTTCTTGCTATTTCTCAGACACACCAAAAATTTCAAGCCCTGGTTCTTTGCACTTGCTGTTCCCTCTACCAGGAATGTCCTTCCTTCAGAACGCTGCATGTCCCAATCCATGCATTTATAGCTATGTGATGTGTTATTTTGAGGAGGGGGAATAAAAGCATTAATTTGATTGAGAGAGAAATAATTAGAAATGTCCTGGGGGGCAGAGGCTCTGTCTGGTCACTTCGTTACTTCTATAGCTGTGGTTCCTAACTTAGGGTTTGGCTTAGGATGGTCACTCAGTGAATATTTGCTGAAAACATTCTAGAAAATGAGAAGCAGACAGGAGTTTTGTTGGACGGCAGGATGAGTAAATTGAAGGCTCCCAGAATCTGGGTAGTGGGCACTGGGGGAGAGGAGCCAGTCAGTGTCTGTACTACCCAATAGTGCCTCATGGGGCTCAGGAATGGAAATGCAGGTGCAAATTCTTAGCCTCTTAGTCCTAAGCAAACTTGAAAGATGATGGCAACTTTGCTTCCAGCACCTCCATCCTTTTGTTCATCCCCCATAGGGTCCTCAAGTTCTGTCAATTTTAACTTTTCTGGAATCTCTATTGCTTTCCTCTCTATCCTCATAGCTATTGCCTTATGCCAGGCCATCATTATGTCTCCTGGACTGCAGCAATAGCCTCCTAATTGATTTGCTTCCTGTTGCCCCTCTACAACCCATTTCCACCATGAAAGCCAGAGAGATATTCTAGAACACAAATCTAACCATGTTGCTCCTGCTTTAGAACTCTCAATAGCTCCCCATTGCCCTCAGGATAATCCCAGCTCTTTGCCAGGTTCTGTGAGGTCTGGCCCAGGCTTACATCTTCAACCTCACCAACCACATCCCACTCTCTAGCAACACTGTGCTATATTAAATTCTCCAAATATGCTTATTTCTCTACTATCTTTGGGTTTTTTGTATATTCTGTTTCCTCTCTCTAGAATACTCCCCCTTTGCACTATTTTCACATTCCCACCAACTTGATTACCTCCTACTCATCTTCAGAGATCATCTTGGGCATGATCTTCCCTCCACAGTGGAGGTTATACATCTTCCTACCTCTCTCTGCCCCATCATAGCATGCCCATCATGACTCCTATATAACGTCATATAATTACCCTCTAAGTATAGGACCTTTGATTTTGGTTTACCATTGTATCCCAAGTACCTAGCACAGGGCCAGGTACACACAGCAGGTGCCTAATAAATATTAGCTAAATGGATGAATAAATCAACACCAGCCCCCTACCACTTATTAAATCAGATCTACACTACACTAATACTTGGTGGTCAAGGCCCCCATGATCCATCTAGCTTCTCCTACCTACCTCTTTTCCCACTGTTCCCCATTATGCAGTCCACACCCTACCAATGTCTGTCTTTTTACTGCCCTGCTGGGCTGTGGCTTGGCTGCATCCCCCTCCAGAAGGCCACAGATTCTGTTGCACAGTTCTGAGTTCTGGCAACCAGTTCCCTCATACCCCCTGCTCCTTCATTCCTTGCCCAGACCGACTCATGCTTCAGGCACTTTATCCCATCCTTGGTGCCTGATGGATGGGGAGGATTTGACTCAGTGGAAAGATTGAGAGTGATATTCTGGAAAGGGGGCGCAGCTTACACAAGGGCTCAGGGGTGGGAAGAAGTAGGAACTTAAACGGAACGGAAAGGAGACAGAACTGATGAAAGGGGTGGGTGGAGGGTAAGCTACCGAGGACCTGTTCTGTGCCAGGCACGGTACCAAGTTTACCATCCACATTCTCATTTCACCTGCTTATTCATCTTAGAACAGCCCCTGCATTACAGTAGCTAAGATCCCAGGCTCTGTATCAGGCAGCCTGGGCTCAGATCAAAGCTCCTCCACATCCTGGTAGTGTGAACTCACAAGAACTTAACTTCGCCACCCTTCATTTTCTCCAGAGAGAAAACAGTGGAAGTAATATCTATGTCATAGGCTTCTTATGAGACCTAGGAGTTAATATGTGGGAAATGCTTGGAGCAGGGCCTGCCACATAGTGGCACATCTATGGCTCCATAGATGTTAGCTATCATTAGGGTTACTATACCTGCACCACCCTTTCAATATCGTAGCCACTAGCCACAGGTGGCTCTTTAAATGTAAATTCGTTAAAATTCAATACAATTAAGAATTCAGTTCATAATCACATTAGCCACATTTCAAGTGCTCTACAGACAGTGTTTTGGAGAATGCAGATATGGAACGTCTCCATCATTGCTGCCTGGCAGGGCTGCTGTTGAAGGATGTGTAAGAAACTGGTAGTGGTAGTCACAACTGGGGAGATCTTGGGAGGTAGAGGGGACAGGGAGACAAGGGTGGAAGAAAAATTTTCCTCTTTTGTTCATGTGGAATGTTTTGTCTTTTTTTGAGACAGAGTCTCGCTCTTTGGCCCAGGCTGGAGTGCAGGGGCACACTCTTGGTACTCTTGGCTCACTGTAACCTCTGCCTCCCAGGTTCAAGTGATTCTCATGCCTCAGCCTCCTGAGTAGCTGGGAATACAGGTGCGCACCACCACACCCAGATACTTTTTGTATTTTAGTAGAGACAGGGTTTCACCATGTTGCTCAGGCTGGTCTTGAACTCCTGGCCTCAGGTGATCTGCCTGCCTTGAACTCCCAAACTGCCAGGATTACAGGCATGGGCCACTTTGCCCGGCCTTATTTGGAATTTTTAAAAATCCATTTATTACCTAGCAAAACACAAGAACAAAACACACCTTACAACAAACCCTTTTTAATAGAGGAGAAACAGACTCAGGAAAAGTCCAAGGCCACAGTGCTGGAAAGTAGAGGGGCTGAGGCTGGAACTTCCTGTCTGACCCTGGGACTTGAGCTCTCAAGTACTGGGCAGCAGAGATGGGGGCTCCAACAGAAGTGGGGGTATTAAATGCAGGTGATGTTTCAGAGTCCAGCCCCGGAAGTCCCCAGGAGCTGACTTTCCTCATTTAGTCCTGACCAGGGGACCACACCTTGTGAAGACCCTCAGGGAAAGATGAGCAAGATATGTGGAGCCTGAATTACGTGGACTGTGGTGAAGGGTTCAGGCTCTAGTACTCTGGTGTCAGAGGGCCCTGGCTCAAGTCCAGGCTCCCCAACCAAATCATTGTATGACCTTTTTCCTTGGTCTTTTTCATCTGCGAAATGGAGATAATAACTGTTTCATGCTCGTAGATAGGGCTGTGGCCAAGATGAAGTGAGACAACGTAAAGTCCCTGGCTTCTAGTGAGCTCAGAATATGGGGAAGTTAATGTACCATTATTATTATTATTATAGTCAATTTTTTTATTTTTATTTTTACTTTTTTATTAAAATAGAGATGAGGGCTCACTATATTGCCTAGTCTGGTCTCAAACTTTATGAGTTCAAGTACTCCTCTTGCCTTGGCCTCCCAAAGCACTGGGACAAAAGACATGAGCCACTGCACCTGGCCTCTGTTCAATCTTTAAAGCTGGTTTCTGAAGAAAAAAATACAGGAGAGGGAGCAATCTGTTGTCCTCCCTGAAGCATCTTCTCTTCCCATACCCCTGGGAAGAGGAGGGAGATGCTCCCAGGAGGGAGAAGGGGCCCTGAAATTACTCTCAATTATACAATCATGCCCAGTCCCCAGCATGTCCCTTGGCCTTGCAAAGCATGGGCAGAAAAACACTGGGATCCTACATTCTGATAACAAAGGATGTGGCAAAAGGCAGGAGTGGCCTCAGGGAATATTTATGGGGCTGTTGCATGGGTGTTCTCCAGATTTCCCTCACTATCCCAAGGTGAACAAACAATTTTGTATTTGCCATTAATCTTGCAAACAAATGCATGGAGTGACCACAGCTAGAAGTTTTCATATTAATTGATTGTGGCATCAGAACTGAGTTCAGAGCCCATTAGGCAGGGCTGTAAGCAGTAGACCCACTGGGCTCATTTTGCCGTGAGGTTGCTGTGTAGTATGTGTGGCATGTGGCAGCCCACTCTGGCTCTGATCTGTTGGTAGGTGATGCTTGGAGCTTCCCACCAGCACTGGCACTGGAGCTAGTGCCAGAACCCAAGGGAAGCTAGAAGGGACCATGGGGTTGGAGAACAGCAAGCTGGGGAGGACCCAGTGTGTTTCAAACATTTTAGTGATTTCAGGGTTATGAGAGAGTGTGCTGCCTGGACTGGGAGACAATCATGGATTGGGTTTCAAGTCTGAACACAGGCCCCCCACCCCAAACTCTCTGTGTTTGAATTTTGATCATTGTCCCTCTTTGAGTCTCAGGTTTCTCATCTTTGACATGGAGATTATACCAATACTTTGTGCAGAAGAATGCTTAAGGGTTATATAAAACTATGCCATTTTCTTTAGGTCAGAGATGCTGCTCACAGGATTTAATTATTGGGTCTTAGAAGAACTCTTTTCTTCAAATCGCTTCATCTGCTCTAGGATGGCTAAAATACTCCCATTAATGCTATATCTCTGTGTGTGTGTGTGTGTGTTGGGGGGGCGATGTGAGGGGTGGTGGGGAGAGAGAGAGAAAGAGAGATGGAGAGGTAAGAGAGAGCTGTGATCCATCACTGACATTCCTAGATGGGTAAAGGATTGAAGAACAAATGGTTTGGGGGAAGCAGTGGAAGAAGAGAAAACAGGAGGGACTGAAAGCTTTGAGGGAGAGGGGTAGACTCTTGATGTGCATACTGGATTTTACAGTTTATATAGGACACTCATATTCATTGGTTTATTTGTTCACTTCCCTGTTCAAGAAGTTGACAAACAGGCTCTGGCAATAGCAACTAATAGTTTTTTAAACCTTCACTTTGGCCGGGCGTGGTGGCTCAAGCCTGTAATCCCAGCACTTTGGGAGGCCGAGACGGGCGGATCACGAGGTCAGGAGATTGAGACCATCCTGGCTAACACAGTGAACCCCCGCCTCTACTAAAAAATACAAAAAACTAGCCGGGCGAGGCGGTGGGCACCTGTAGTCCCAGCTACTCGGGAGGCTGAGGCAGGAGTAAACCCGGGAGGCGGAGCTTGCAGTGAGCTGAGATCCGGCCACTGCACTCCAGCGCGGGCGACAGAGCGAGACTCCGTCTCAAAAAAAAAAAAAAAAAAAAACCTTCACTTTTACCGAAATCCCTGAGCGAACCCCACTTTTCCCTCCTTGTCTCAGGCCATTTGCTTAATGCCTCTTTCTTCCTATGTGCACTTTATGTCTGGAAGCCTCTCCAACACACTACATATGCAACCACTAACTCACTCATTTGTCCAGCCAGCCAGTTAAAGAGCCAGCCAATGAACTAACTAAACATCTAACCGACCAGCTAGCCAGCCAGTCAATAGACTGACCATCTAACTAGAAAACTGACCATTCAACCAACTAACTGAATAACCAACTAACCATCAACCAACTAACCAATCAACCAGCCAAATAATCAATGAACCGACGGACCAGCCAATCAACTACTTAACCATTCACCGAGCAACTAATACATTATCCAACTAACCCACAAAGTAACTAACCAACAAATCAACCAAAGTGTGCTGGTGTTAGGCAAATACTCACAACCAGACTCTGACTTGGCCCAGGTGAAAGGCTGCCTCTCTTCTGCTCAGGTTTTCAGCACCGCCACCTGGGAAGGGGCCTCACCTTTGTGTCTTCTCCTTGCCAGACATTTTCCCTTCTGGGCCTGTTTCTCCATCTGACTAGAGTAGTGGTTTGCAAACTGGGTTCCTTGGGGCACTAGGGTTCTGTGGAAGGGCCCTGGGGCTGCTTTGGAAGGAAAGAGGAAGCCAGGTAGATGGGACTGGGATTCTCATTTCCCCTTTTTCCCTTTCATCTGTTTTGCTTGTTGGGATTTTGAGTAAGATTTTGTTTAAAGAAAGGCTTTGATGTCTTAAGTTTAAAAACCATCATGTTGAGTCACCTTCTCAGCACAGAGGCGAACATCCACATATCTCCTGGGATGTAGGACCACTGAGTTCTGAGGCAGAACTGTTGGATGCCTGATGCACTAAGTTGCTCCCAGAGAGGCCCGCATGTTGGTGAGAGGCTTAGCATAAGTAGCCCTGGCAGCATTTCCTTACCCATTTCCAAGCAGAGTTTGCTTCCCATGATCCAAGGTTGATTGGAACTCCAAACAGCTCCTGGCAGGGCATGGGATGTCCTTGCACATGGCATCCATTAGAACTGACTCCATAGGAACTTCTGGCCACGGCCGGAGCTGACCATCTGCTAGTTTCTCAGAGTTGCTACATGGGAGGAAACACAGAGCTGGGGGTATGCGTAGGAAGACCGTGTGAGTCATATCAATCTGTTGCAACCCAACCCTCAGAGGCCCTGGGTGGGGTGCATGGCCTGGGACTTCCTTGTGGGTTCTAGTCCCCAATAATAAAAAAGCGGCCAAATAAGATGCAGGGTTCCCACTACTTCTCTCCGCAGGAGAAAAGGCACAGCACTGGACTCATGCCTTGCCTTTGCTGAAAGACCTTGGACAAGTTGCTTCACGTTCTTGAGTGTCTGTTTCCTATTATATTTGTATAAAATAGGGCTAGTCGGTGCTTATCACTGAACCGTGCAAGGCCAAGGGAAGGACGCATCTCTGTTTAGTGGAGTCCCCCCTTTGTAGATGCAGAAACTGGCCAAACAAAATTTTTAGAAAAGTTAGGATTGTCGGCCGGGCGCGGTGGCTCAAGCCTATAATCCCAGCACTTTGGGAGGCCGAGACGGGCGGATCACGAGGTCAGGAGATCGAGACCATCCTGGCTAACACGGTGAAACCCCGTCTCTACTAAAAATACAAAAAACTAGCCGGGCGAGGTGGCGGGCGCCTGTAGTCCCAGCTACTCGGGAGGCTGAGGCAGGAGAATGGCGTGAACCCGGGAGGCGGAGCTTGCAGTGAGCTGAGATCCGGCCACTGCACTCCAGCCCGGGCGGCAGAGCGAGACTCCGTCTCAAAAAAAAAAAAAAGAAAAGTTAGGATTGTCATTGAGGTTTCTGAGTTGGCCTCTCTTTCCTTAAACCTTTATAGATTTTTATTTATTTGTTATTTAGAGACAGGGTCTCACTTTGTTGCCCAGGTTGGAGTGTAGTGGTAAAATCATAGCTCACTGCAACCTCAAACTCCTGGGCTCAAGTGATCCTCCTGCCTTAGCCTCTGGAGAATCTAGGACTACACGCACCAGCAACCATGCCCAGGTAATTAATTATTATTATTATTATTTTTTGTAGAGACAGGGGTCTTGTTAGGTTGTCCAGGCTGCACTCGAAGTCCTGAGCTCAAGTGATCCTCCAGCCTTAGCCTCCCAAAGTGCTGGGATCCATGCCCAGCCCCTTTACAGGTTTTCAAGATCTTTTAAGACATCATTAAATGATGTCTGGGACACCTTTTCCTCTCCCTCTGGGAAATATTTTCCTTTCGGGCAAGGCAGAACCATGCCTGACTGGGAGAGCTCTTTTGGGTTTGAATCTGTGCAAATACCCAGGGATGACTCTGGGGACTCTTGCTCTCCTTACCAAGCCCCCTGCCTTCTCAGCTATTCTCACCTCTTGCTTTCTTTACCAAGCTCCCTACCTCCCCACCCAAGCACGGCATGGGTTTAGGTGTCTCCCAGGATACATTAAACATCTCCAGTCAGCCTGCCTGATGATCCAAGTGGCTATCATTTATTCAGAAGCATCACTGAGAGTTTTTGATTTATTGGTGATGGGTCAGCTATGTTCTTCAGGCAGCTGATGGTCATGCCATTAATTTTCAGAGATTAAGAGCATGATAGGGAAGATAAATTTAGTGACTTGGGGAGATCTGCAGAGAGCAGCTCCTGAGAGGGTCTCCACACACCTTCACGCTCAAGCCGCTGAGAAGCAATTCCCTTTCTGCTGCTTTTTGAGAAGGTGATGATGTGAGCATCCCGTGTGGAGGAGACTTGCTTTCAGAATGACAGGGTATCTGTTCCTGGACTCAGAGGATGTTCTCATGCTAGAATCAGAATGTTGGAATTGAAGAGTCACAGGCTGTAAGATGAGTTCTCTGAAACCATGTAGTCCAGCCTCTCGTTTTACCGATGAAGAAACTGAGGCCCGGAGTGGGAAATGACCTAGTCAGGGGGAATTCAACCAGAGGCTGCATCCTAGCTTTCCCTCCATTGCTCCTTTTTCCTAGAGTTGGGGATTAGTTGCACAGTGTAAGGAAAACACTTTTGGCAGGGCATGGTGGCTCACGCTTACAATCCTAGCACTTTGGGAGGCCAAGGCAGGCAGATCACGAGGTCAGGAGATCAAGAGCATCCTGGCCAGCATGCTGAAACCCAGTCTCTACTAAATACACAAAAATTAGCTGGGTGTGGTGGTGCCTGCCTGTAGTCCCAGCTACTCAAGAGGCTGAGGCATGAGAATCGCTTGAACCTGGAAGGTGGAGGTTGCAGTGAGCCGAGATCGTGCCACTCACTGCACTCCAGCCTGGCGACTGAGCGAGACTCCGTCTCAAAAAAAAAAAAAGACTTTTGAGGGGACCTTACGTCTTTATGAGTACCCCCACTTTACAGAACAAAACCCCTGAGGTTCAGAGAGGGCACTTGACCTCCTGGCTGTAAATTTCACAAGGTGTGTTTGGTTTTGTGCTGCCTCTCTGGCACCCACCTCAGTGCTTACAGCATCACAGATGCCATAAATATTTTCTGAATGAATGAGTGTTTATCAGCAGATCAGAAACTAGAATTGTGTGATGTAAAGGCTTCCTCTGGGGCTCAGTGGCCAATTTCAGGAGTGGCAGACTCCCTGCTGCCCAGCTCATGCCTGTTTTGTGTATTTCTCACGTGGAAATGAACAGTGCATGGGGGATCAGGATTCCCACGGGTGGAAGCTCAGCATCTCAGGCAGTGGGAATTTTCTTGTAAGGGGTTTAAAAGCCCCAAGAAAAGGCCGGGCACGGTGGCTCAAGCCTGTAATCCCAGCACTTTGGGAGGCCGAGACGGGCGGATCATGAAGTCAGGAGATCGACACCATCCTGGCTAACACAGTGAAACCCCGTTTCTACTAAAAAAATAAAAAAATTAGCTGGGCGTGGTGGCGGGCGCCTGTACTCCCAGCTACTCGGGAGGCTGAGGCAGGGGAATGGCGTGAACCCGGGAGGCGGAGCTTGCAGTGAGCTGAGATCTGGCCACTGCACTCCAGCCTGGGCGGCAGAGCGAGACTCCGTCTCAAAAAAAAAAAAAAAAAAAAGCCCCAAGAAAAGGAAAAAGATTTAAACAGCACCCCCAATGCTTAGCTTTGGCCAGACAACCACCTCCTCCCCATTCAGGTGAACTCTGCAGTGAGAGAAGTTACTCTGAAGGCTCCAGTGTTAAGAGAGGTTCGTAGGGATGCATCTGAAATAGACCCGGAAGGTTTAGTTGTAGCTCAGGAGGAAGCCATGAGCCCACGAGCTGGAGGAAGGCAGTGAGATGTATAAGAAGCAAGAGACTGCAGAGACAGGGGAAGAAGTGGAGGGGAGGACCAGGCTCCTTGTTTGCAGATGGTGCCTGGGTGACTTAGCACTTACTAAACACAGTGATGAGGACATTACCTGGACAAAGGCCCTGCCTTAGCAGAAACCATGGCCCAAAACAAGAACACAAAATCAGTGGGAACAACAGCACCCGATTCCAACAGATTCAATTCATGGAGACTTTGCTTCAATGTAGCACACATTCCCTGAGCACCTCTATGGGCTAAGCTCCATGCAAGAAACTGTGGGAGTTAAGAGAGGCAGGACTGTGTACAGTTAAGAGATTGCATTCTAGAGCCAGACTGTCCAGGTCTGAATCCCGGTTCAGTCACAGACTAGCTGTGTGACCTTGGGTAAGTCACTTAACTGGGTCTGTTTCCACATCTGCAAAGTGGGTACCAGCAGTGCCTATCTTATAGGGTTGCTGTGAGAATTAAATAGGTTAATATAAATAAAGCCCTTGGCACAGTGTCAGCACATAGTATGTGCTCAGTAAGTATTGTAGCTATGAAAATGTAACTGCAACAAATGTCCCTGGCCTTATACAAATGGGGCTGCAGGAGCAGAAGTGTCCAAATGACGTTGCTTTCAGTTGCTACTTGTGAGACCTCAATTTTTCCTCAACATCTCCCCCAGTGATTTCAGCGGGTCTCCAGGGGCACCTCCTGTTCCGGAAGCTGTCCATCCACATTCTGCTTCGAGCTCCCAGAGGAAGTCCCTGGCCACAGGCCACATGAGGGAGGCCTCTCCAGAAGGACCCAGTGGCCAGGGTCTTCTTGAAGGACATTGCTTCCCTCCTGGGCCCTGAGTAATTCCACTCCTGTCTGCTTTCCATAGCCCACACTGGAATGCGGTGGACGGACTTCCTTCTCACTCAGGCTTGCCTCAGTCAGCTGGGCCCCAGAGAAGAACTGCTTGAACCCAGAGTGTCCCCAGATTTTTCATGAAAGTGACTCCATGAGCTTCTGATTCCAACTGTTCTGTTTAGGGAGGTCTCTGCCATGAACTCCATTTCCCTGGTGGTACCTTCTGAGCATCTCTCCAGGATTGTGTTCTCTCTCTCTTTAACATACACGCATGCCGGGCGCGGTGGCTCACACCTGTAATCCCAGGGCTTTGGGAGTTTGAGTCGGGCAGATGAGGAGGTCAGGAGATCGAGACCATCTTGGCTAACACGGTGAAACCCCATCTCTACTAAAAATACAAAAAATTAGCCGGGCGTGGTGGTGGGTGCCTGTAGTCCCAGCTACTAGGAAGGCTGAGGCAGGAGGATGGTGTGAACCCGGGAGGCAGAGCTTGCAGTGAGCCAAGATCGCAACACTGCACTCCAGCCCAGGCGACAGAGCCAGACTCCATCTCAAAAAAAAAAAATATGTATATATACACACACACACACACACATGCACACCACACCACACACACACCCCACACAACATCACATACACACCACACACATACACACAAACACACACACCACACACACTTGCACACACACCACATACACACCACACATGTACATACAAACACACACACCACATCCCCCACACATCACAAACACACACCACACATATACTCACACACACACACCACACACCACACACACGACACACACCACACCACACACCACACACATGCACATACACACGTCCACGCCACATGCACCACACACATACACCACACAAACCACACACACACCACACCACACACGCACCACACACAATCACACACCATACACGCGTACACACGAACACAACACCCACACCCCCCACACAAAATCACTCACACACCACATACAAACACACCACACACACGACACACACACCATACCACACACACCACAGATACACCACACATGTGTACACACACACCACAGCCCCCCACACATCATACACACCACACCGCACACACTGCGCATACACACCACACACAGTCACACACACTACACACACACCACACACACGCCACACATGCACATACACTGCGCACATGCCGCACACACATGCCACACACACTACACACATGCCCCCCCACACTCCACACACGCACACCACGCACACACACAGATGCATACACACACTGTCCCAGCTCCTTCTCTGGAACAAGCTTGACTGTGTCTGGTCTTCTCTTCCACGGTTTTTCCAAATCGGTTTGAACCACGTTTTACTTTTGTTGCTCTTGTCAGACCAGGCCCCATGAACTGCAGGGAGTGGGCTGTTCTGCCCATGTTGAGGGCGGCTACATGGTGCCACGGCCATCCGTGGCCCATCCTTGAAGGGTATGGATTTTGCTGGATGTCTGGGGTGTGGGGAAGTTAAGCAATTCACTCGTGTGGCAGGATGGGATTCTCTGTCACTTTCACCATCTCACTCTTCCTCTTCCCCACCCCTTATGAGAAAGAGGGCTCTTTTACTAGAATATCACGTTAAAGTTATGCTTTGGGAGGTGGTTTTATTCATCAAACATTTACGTAATGCTTACTAGGCAACAGGTCTAAGGCCTTTAGATGTGTGATGTCTCTTAATCCCCATGACAGCCCTATGAGCCTTGTGACTCCCATTTTACAGATGTGGATACAAAGGCCAAGATCACACAGCTAGTAAGGGATGGAGCCTGGATGAAACTCAGGCTGTCTGGTTCCACAGGAGTTGTGTTCTTAACCACCTTGCTTTGCTGCCTTTCCAGTGAGCTTGATCATCCTAAGAGGAAAACTTGCTTGTCTTCTAGACCAGCCTTACAGTTGGTCTGGGGCAAGAGGGGCTTCCCTGGGCAGTGGAAGACAGAAGCCTGCTCTGATGCTCCTCTGGCCATGCCCTTCCCCAGGAAAGTTGTTATCCAGAGCTCACTTCCTCCTCCTTCTAGTGCATGTCCTGAATATCTGGGAGTGGAGAATTCCCTGCCCAAGGGGCTTGCAGGCCTTCTTCCCTGGATCTTTTCTCCCAAGAGCAGTGCACTCAGGCCAAAGATGGCTAAAGAGTGACAGATTTTGGATCTGAGCGTTGCAGTGTGTGTGTGTTCATCTGTGGGTGCAAGGCCCCTCTTAGTGTGGGATGAAGCTGGGGTGGGAAATTAAGAGGAGTGGGAAATAGGTGGGTGACCAGCTTTCTCTCTGCTGTCTTCCAGCATGAAGCACTGGGAAATCTGAGTTTCTCATTAGATTCTGGGCTTCCAAGTTGTTGGGAAATGTCCATTTGTCAAAGTAGGAGGATAGAACATTTTCTGTTTAACGTTAGCGAGCTTGACTGATAATTTTAAGCATTTAGACATGTGCTATGTGGACCTCCATTTGCCCTCTTGCCCCCGGACCCACAAATGTCAGGGTGGACTTGTGACGTGGATGCGGGACTGAAAACCTGTTGTCCCAGCAGCTGGGGATGCTGCAACTATCAGCCTCTGCAGAGGTCCCCTCTGATGTAGAAATCACTCTTGCTTAACTTGCTCCAAGCCATGTCCCTTCGGGGAACAGCCCACATTGATTACAGTGCAGGAGTAGTAAGATCTTATATCTTGTCCCCACTCCACTTGGTTCTGTAGGATCATCTCAGCTCTAGCATTCTCTGTGGGGTTAACAGAAGTCTCCACTGAGGCTATGTCCCAGCTGGATTTCTCCCTTTGCCAATGCAGCATCCTTCCTGTCCCCAAGCGGGTGTTGATTCCTTTGTCATGTGTCTTTGCAATGCCTTCACTGGAGGCAAGTCTACTCCACCCCATTGGTGTTGGGCCTGGGTGCTATGAGGAACTCTATAGAGAATATTTGGGGTAAGAGACTGCAGCCTCACCTGTTGGCTCCCCCGATCTAGGGAAGAAACCTTGGCCGGGCAAGGATAGGACGATGATGCCAAGTGAGTCATTCACTGTAGTGACATTACTGGGTCAAGACAGGGGGTCAGTTTTATGGGAAGCATTAAGCTTGGAGGAGGGGTTTGAAAAGTATTGGAAGATGTAAGGGACCCACTGTGATTATTCACTTTCTTCTACACATCTATGGGGTGTGGCCTTGTGACTTGCTTGGCCAATGGAATGTGGGCAGAAGTGATGATGTGCCAGTTCCTCACCTGGGCTTTGAACGTCTTCATGGGCTGACTCTCACCCCTCTTGAATTTCTGCCATCACCTTGAAAAGTACATGCCCTGGCTAGCCGACTTGACCAGGGAGAGTGAGTGGCACCTGGAGCAGACTGGGATCCAATCAATGGCTAATAGCCAAGCTTGACCAAGCCCTTCCAGGTTAGCTGATCACCCCCCAGCTCACAAATATGTGAGTGAGAATGGAGTATTATGGTTTTAAGCCACAGAATCTCAGGTGCTTTGCTAGACAGCATTAGGTGGCAAAATCTGGACACAAAAAGTACCTGTGCTCGTTTTGGGGAAAAATGATGTGTTTCCACTCCCTAATTCCTGAGTCAAATAGACACTGAAGGCAGAGGTTCCACAAAGACGTTTTCATTAGCAAGCCACTGAGGAATTCCAGGGAAGTGAGCTCCAGGCTGAGAAGCATAAAACTGGGAGGAAAAGTTTGAAAGGTATTGGTCTCGATCTCCTGACCTCGTGATCCGCCCGTCTCGGCCTCCCAAAGTGCTGGGATTACAGGCTTGAGCCACCGCGCCCGGCCTTGAAAGGTATTGGAAAGCATAATGGGCCACTGTGATGATTCATTTCTCCTACACATCTGGGTCAAGCCCAGGTTCTGGCTGGATGCCCTGACCTCAGCAGATGCTTCCACCAAAACCTCAGGGGCTTCCCACAGTCCCCAGGGAGGAGGTCTTGAAGTCCTAATGTGGCATTGTATGTGTGGATATTGATGAGAAAGATGAGTGCCCTGAATGCTCCAAATACAGGGACAGCTGCTGACCTGGGGACCATGAGGAACCCCCTAGAGAATGTTCTGGCATAACAGACTGCAGCCTCATCTGCTGGCTCCTTTGATTTAGGGAAGAATCCTTAGCAATGCAAAGGTTGGAAAGTGACCCCCAAGTTAGTCACTCATTTTAGTTACTTTACTGGTCCAAGACGGGATCAGTAATTGGCTTTCTGCTACTCACTAGCCATGTGATGTTGGAAGCAAGCCTGGCCTCAGTGTCCTCATCTGATCAATGGGCACAACAATGCCTCATACATTTATCTTGATGATGAATGAAAAGAATTCAAGCTCAAATTCACCTCAGGGTGTCTGTCTTGGTAATTTCCTCTGGTTGGTACAGTCCATCTTGAGATTTTGATGGCTGATAATTGCACCCTTCAGATTCAGGGAGCCCGCCCTGCCTGCTCACACAACTGCTTCCTGAATGCCATCATCACACTCCCCTGTTTTTTTTGTTTTTTGTTTTTTTAAGATGGAGTCTTGCTTGTTGCCCAGCCTGGAGTGCAGTGGCGTGATCATGGCTCACTGCAGCCTCCACCTCTGGGGCTCAAGCAATCCTCCCACCTCAGCCTCATGAGTAGCGGAGACTACAGCTGTGCACCACCACGCCTGGCTAATTTTTCTATTTTTAGTAAAGTTGGGGTTTCACCATGTTGGCCAGGCTTGGGGTTTCACCATGTTGGCCACAGTTAGTCTTGAACTCCTGACCTCAAGTGATCCTTCTGCCTCAGCTTCCCGAAGTGCTGGGATTACAGGCGTGAGCCACTGTACCTGGCCAATGACCCTCTATTTTACGTATCTTTTAGTACTTACCACTATCTAAAATGATCTTATGGACTTCCATGTTCATTGCTCCCATTGACGACCTGATGACAGCACATATAGCAAAGGGCCTGAAAAATAGTAGCTGCTCAGTTAGTCTTGTTTGAATTAATAAGCAACTGGAGAGGTGGATGCAGGGTCTGCTGCCAGTAGGCATGATGTGAATATGCATTCTCTTTCATCCTTTCATCCGAGGACTCCCAGAGAATCTGATGGGTTCGGGCTTAAATTAATTGGAAATAACTTTTCATTTTCCAGGTAATTCCTCCAGTCTCTATTTCAGAGGTTACACATTGGCGGCATGCACTCCATATGTGGTTCTCTAATATATTCTGATGGATGGCATGGTGTTTCCAAACCATTTGAGACAACTTCTGTAACTCAGGATATTTCATATTTAAAAGAATCTTACTTTCAGATATTTTCAGAAACAAAGAGAGAGATCCAGCAAAGCCAGGCCTGCATTTCTGCTGGCAAGGAGGGACTGGCACTGAGTAGCCACCCTCTGGGGTCAGGTGGACCAGTCCCTGACTGGTCTACCATCGTTCCCATTGCTCCTTCAACAAACCCGCGTCCAGTCCACCGGTTCCCATGACCTACCTGGTCTCTGCACGCGTTTGTGTCCCCTGATCTATTCTTTTCTGGTTCTGCTGAATGGGTCAGGGCTGACTCTACTGTTTCCTCCTGCTGTTCAGCTACTCCCACAAGAATTCATGGCCCTGAGCTCAGCTCCAAAGCCCTTTTGCTTTCAACTCCCACCCCATCGCTGCCCTTGGTGTACGGATTTTAAAACACGCACAATTGATTTGCAAAGAATGGGATGATTAATTAGAAACCAAGACTCGCTGTGGGAGAGCCTCAGAGGCCGTTTTGATCTCTATGCTTCTTGAATTTCCTTGCCTTTGTTCTGGCCCCAGATGGGGAACTCGTTAGGCAGCGGGGGCTGCTGGGCACAGACGGTTTGCTATTTTTGAAAACCCCCGGCCCGGCACCCCCCTCCCCAGCCCTTCTCTTTCTTCTTGAGCTATGCCCCATGTTCTGAAGGTGTGTGCTGGGAGCTGTCATGGGGATACAAGCCCACACCTGGCAGGCTGCGAGGGTGCATTTCCTTCTTTCCCTAAACTTAAGAAAAAAATCATCTCCAGACAATGCTCAGCCTTGTCGGAGTGGTAGAGACATGGTGGGGAAAAGTAGCCTGGATCTGAGAGATTTCCTTTAGAATCAATTGCCACCCAGGTGTGGTTCTCAGTCCAGCAGTATCTCAGGTATGCGGGGAAGCTTGCAAGGAATGCAGACTCTTGAGCTCCAACCCAGATCTACTGACACAGAATCTGCACTGAGGCTCCCCAGGCAATTGGTGTGACCAGAGCAATTTTCATCTTTATCTTGGTTCTAGTGCATACTTTGAAAGTGGGTGCAGTCTTCCACACTGTTGTTAAACCATAGTGGGATCCGATTCTCACAAATCTCCTCTCCACCCCCAGCCCAGTGCCTGGCACACAGTAAGTGCTCAATGTGTCATTGTAGATTTGCATCCACCACAGAGGTCAGGTTCCTTATGCGGTTCTCAGCCTTGGCTGCACATTGGATTCTCTGGGGAGCTTTATACATTACTGACCCCTGGGCTCCACCCCCAAGAGATTCTAACTAACTTGGTTTGGGTGTGATCTGGGCTTGGAGATTTTGAAAACTCCCTAGGGAGTCAAAAGTGCAGCCAGGGTCAAGAACAACTGTTTTTATATATTTTTAAAATGCTGGTGCATCTGATGAAAGTTCTGAGTGGTCACAATCTTTCTTTAAAATCCCATGGGGGTGGGGACGATGAGGAAACCCACTCAGCATCCCTACATTTTTCCTCAGTGTTGGGATCAGATAGCTGTTTTCTTACTGAAGAACAGATACTATTATTGGATTGCATTTAGGGGTCAAGACAAATGAAATGCATATCTTGGAATCCAAGAGTCACACTCCCAGGGCGAGATGCTCACCTTGTGGGCTGCTCATGGGATGCGAGGCCACACCCACACACAGAAGCACCTGCCCGTTCACATCCCTCAACTCTCCCACTTTCCCTCATTCATTCCTATTCTTTCTTCAGATCTCAGCCTGATGCTCACTTCCTCCAGGAAGCCTCCCCTGACCACCCACCCCTCGGTGACAGGTTCCTTTGTTAAACGTGTTCAAAGAATGGGGCTGTTTTCAGAGCCTAGTTGGCAGTTAGACACTCAGGCAAGGGAGGCTGGGGTTGAAGTCGGGGACCCCACCCTGAACTGGAAACTTGCTAGGGGCAGTTGTCAGGCCTGTGTGGCCCTTCATGGTGTTCCAGCGTATCTAGCAGGGACCTAGTAAAAATTGCAATGAATGACTGAATGAGTGAATGAATGAATGAATCATTGAAGTTTTTGAGGTTGTTGGGGGAAGGGTTCTTCCTTTCCACACAACCTCTATGTAGATGTGGTTTATCCAATTACCATGAGCTATTCAGCCAGCCCTGCAGCGCGCAGTGAGGCATAGCTGTATTTCTTAGGTCTATAATTTTCCAATAATTAGACTTTCAGGCACATATGTCTTGTGGTTCGAATATGATTCTGTTATACCTCTGTTGCTAAAGTAACTGCTATGTAAGCCTTCAAAAATTTGCTTTAATAGTGATGGGCTGTAGCGGATTTGTGCTATTTAGGTAACTTGCAATCTACCTTCAGGATAGTATAATTACATGGCTAGGTTATTTTTAATTTCATGGGACAGCATTTCTCAAGCTTCAGCCATCCTAATGCCACCTTTTTTATTTTTGCCCTGCTTGTATACCATTTCTATGGTGTCATGAATTTAATATTGTCCTTTAAATCTACTCATTAAAAATGTCAGTGAATGTATTCATTAAAAATATCAGTAAATGCGGCTCAAAAGGGAAATTTATATGACCACAGTAAATAGAAAACCAATATCAATTTCCTCAAATAGAAAGTGACCATAAAATACCACCCCTACATAAACAATGAAAATAAAACACGGTTATTAATGTTTGGTTGATACTGTTGCCTGCCCAAGGCTTTGAGCCTGAGGCCTGCTCTTTCTTTGTTAGAAAGGGAGATTGGCTACTGTTGAAGAAGGTGTTAAAGACCCGGTAGCATCAAATTGAGACCTTCCCTGGTATAATTAGAAGTATGGAAAAAGAATTGAAAAAGCAACTTTCTCTTGTTGTGATTCAGTATTTATTTAGTGTCTTGTCTATGTTATAGGCTATTGTTTTATAATACAAATTGATTTGTCTGAGCTCATAGCTTGCTCTCATAAAATCAATAGCAAGTTTTATGTTTTGGCATCAAGTTTATTGCAATTTATTTTGCTTTTCTCCAGTTATTTTTATAGCTAGATCAAAAGGTTGGAGATCAGATGGAGACTTCCAGACCCACCCCATTTTGAAGTCTTTTGTTCTGCCTGGACTGTGAAGTTAAGAACCACCGACAAATCACAGGTGCCTTTGAAGTGTAACTGATCAGGGTCAGAACCCTGGCCTTACCACGTTTGCTCCCTGGTCTGGCACAAAGCACTTCACTTCTTTAAGGCTACATTTTCTATGCTGTAAAATGTGAATGGTAGTATCAGCCTCACCGGGTTGATGTAAGGCCTATAAGAAATTGTTGCATGTGAATCCCCCTCTCACATGGCAGGTGGTCCTTAATTGGTGGTCACTGTGGATCCTGTGAGCTCTGAGCGAGCAGGGCAGTGTCTGTCTTATTCACTGCACAGCACTAGGGCCTGGCACTTGGTCCGCGCTCAATACATATCATCACATTTGAGGAAGTTTGGGGGTACAGAGGGTGGGGAATAGTGTCTGCTAATGCTGCCTTCCTAAGAATGTCTTCTCCAATTAGGTGGGTGGAAAAGAGGCATGTGTCAATTTAGAGACTGCCTTTTGGGGCAGAATGGTTCTTGAGATTCCTGGGGAACAAGGGCTGTGCTGGGCAGTCAAGATGAGGGGCTCCCTCCTCTTTTTTACATGAATGGTGGAAACGAGGACAGCAGATGTAAATCCACAGAATCGGAAACCATCAGAAGGACCCAATTCCCTTGTTTAATAGAGGGGAAATCTGAGGCATGGAGAGAGGAAGTGACTTGACTATGGTAATCAGCTGTTTGGAAGCAATCAGAGGCGTGAACCCATGTCCTTTAATGTCCAGTCCAGAGACCTGTCCCCCATGTCATGCCCAGCCCTTAAGTTCCTCCTCTGGTTGTTGTCATATAATGATCATCTGCTTTTTTTTTCTTTCTTCAGAATATTGCAAAGGCTCTGGCTTTATCTCCTCTCTGGGAATAAATCCACTTTCTCTATCAGCACCTGCAGAAAGCAGGGAATGCTGGCAGCTTCCCTGTGTGCATACACGTCCCGCATAGGGCTCAGTTGTGATGCGTGGGGCATGAGGTCAGGGTGTGTGCATCACAGTGCGGGCTGTGCCAAGTGGTCTCCAGAAGAACATTGCCTGACGTTTCCCTCTGGGACCTCAACTGTTGAACCAAACAATGTTTATTCTTTAATATTATGAAACATTCATTAAGACTATGGGAAAGGAAAAAAGTATCAAGAAGAAGAAGAAAAAACCAATTGTAATCCCACTACCCAGATAGAGATAACCACTGCTAATATCTTGGCACATTGCCTTCCAGTCATTTTTCTCTACACACACACACACACACAGACACACACACACACACACACACGCGCTTTATACATGCTTTAGTTTTCTTTTTTTCCTAGAGCACAAATTTTATTCATGAATTTGGAGAAAAAATTATTTTCATGTTAAAATTAACGTGGCCACATTTTGAAATAGAAGGAAAAATGTGCCCAAATTTTGTAAAAGAAATTATGAGGCTTCACTGAAAAATGCATTAGTGTCTTGGGCTTCACCAGAGACCTGCAGAGCTATGCATTCATTCATTTGGTAGGTAGGTGGGAGAAGTATTTCTCTCTCTCTCTAACTGATATGGTTTGGATGTTTGTCCCCCTCCAAATCTCAAGTTGAAGTGTGACTTCCAGTGTTGAGGTGAGACCTAGTGGGAGGTGTTTGGGTCATGGAAGCAGATCCCTCATGAATGGCTTGATGCTGTCCTTGGGGTAAAGAGTGAATTCTCACTATTAGTTCTTGCGAGAGCTGGTTGTTTAAAAGTGTGGCATCTCTCCCTTCTCTCTCACTTCTTCTCTTGCTATGTGACATACTAGCTCCCCTTCCTTTCTGCCATGACTAAAAGCTTCCTGAGGCCTTACCAGAAGCTAGGCAGATGCTACACCTTGCTTCCTGTGTAGCCTGCAGAACCATGAGCCAAATAGACCTCTTTTCTTTATACATTACCCAGCCTCAAGTATTCCTTTATAGCAACACAAAATGGACTAACACAATCACCAGGCACCATGTACTTAATATGTACGATGTAAATATACAATGTAATATAGGTTTAACATATATTATATAGTTATATTTTTAACATACATATACTTCTATATAACATATTAAATTATACTAAATGATAATACATAATAGTTTTATTTATATACAATTCACATGCTATACAATTCATCCATTTAAAGTGTACATTTCAAAGGTTTTTAGTATGTTCACACAATCGTGCAACCACTACCACAATCAACTTTAGAACATTTCTTTGCCTCAAAAAACTTCCAAATGAAACCCTGTATGCGACTGGGCACGGTAGCTCACACCTGTAATCCCAGCACTTTCAGAGACCAAGGTGGGTGAATCACTTGAGGTCAGGAGTTTGAGACCAACCTGGCCCACATGGTGAAATGACAGCTCTACTAAAAATCCATAAAAAATTAGCTGGGCGTGTTGGTGCATGCCTGTAATCCCAGCTACTCAGGAGGCTGAGAAAGGAGAATCACTTGAATCCAGGAGGTAGAGGTCGCCGTGAGCCAAGATAGCACCACTGCACTCCAGCCTGGGTGATAGAGCAAGACCCTGTCTCTATTTTTTTTTTTTTTTTTTTAGACGGAGTCTGGCTCTGTTGCCGCAGGCTGGAGTGCAGTGGCCGGATCTCAGCTCACTGCAAGCTCCGCCTCCCAGGTTCACGCCATTCTCCTGCCTCAGCCTCCCGAGTAGCTGGGACTACAGGCGCCCGCCACCTCGCCCGGCTAGTTTTTTGTATTTTTTAGTAGAGACGGGGTTTCACCGTGTTAGCCAGGATGGTCTCGATCTCCTGACCTCGTGATCCGCCCGTCTCGGCCTCCCAAAGTGCTGGGATTACAGGCTTGAGCCACCGCGCCCGGCCAAGACCCTGTCTCTAAACAAGAAGAAGAAAAAACCCTGTATGCATTGCAGTCACTCCCCATTTCTCTCCAATCTCCCTCCCACAGTCCAAGGCAACCACTAATCTACTTTCTGTCTCTATAAACTTGCCTGTTCCTGACATTTCATATAAATGGAATCATGCAACATGTGGCCTTTTGTGTCTGGCTTTCTTCATTTAATGTAATATTTTCAAGGTTCATCCATGTTGTAGCAAGGATCAGTACTTCAGTCCTATTCTGTTGGAATAAATTCCATTGTGTGCATATAGCACATTTTGTTTAACCTTTCATTAGTTGATAGACATTTGGGTTGTTTCTACTTTTTGCCTATTATGAAGGATGCTGCTATAAACATTGATGTACAAGGTTTTGTGTGGATATATAGTTTCATTTTCCCCAGGAATGGAATTGCTGGGTCATAAGGTAACTCTTTGGTTTTTCTAAGGAACTACCATACTGTTTTTCAAGGTGGTTGCACAATTTTACATTCCCTCTAGCAGAGTATGAGGGTTCTGATTTCATCACGTTCTCTCCAAACTTTATAAAGTTCCTTGGGGAGCCTGCTTCAACAAATAGGGCACTAAATGGCAATTCTGCAAACACTCACTTGCTGACAAGTAGGCACCCTTCAGCATCAGTCACCAGTCATTCTTGTTTGCACCATTAATTTACTTCTTTTTTACCTTAGTGACCAAAGATATTCTGACAAGAGTTCATTCAAGTGACCCTAAAATTCCAGATTAGTGGAGTTTGACTATCCAGGAAATCTCCTATCAGGCTGTTTGCTGCTTTCAGCTGTCATCAGTTGATTCATTCATTCATTCAGCAAACATTCTGTGAGCACCTATCATGTGCCAGCCACAGTGCCAGGCATTAGGTGCACGAATATGAATCAGACTTGTGGTTTTATGCTCATAACCACCTAAGATTCTGGGATCCTTTTGAGAATCTGATGAAAATTTTGGACCTCCTCCCCAGAAAATCTTGTGCCCACACAGACATATGTGCATGATTTTACGTGTTTATGGCCTCCTTGAAGATGATCAATAGATTTCTTAGGGAGTATTCTTGAAAGTCATCCAAAGATTTCCAGGTTCAGAGTCATTGTTATATTCCAACAAATGGACAAAAAATATGGTGTCTTATTTGTGTCATTATTATTATACAACACCTTGAAGTTTGATTTCTAATCAAAGATTTTCTTCCTCCCACTGCAGGATTTGTGGACTTTGGTATTTGAACATGGGTGCCTAGGCTGTATGCATGGGATATTTGGGGTGCTGCGGCTTTAGCAGGCAGCTCTGCAGGCATGCTCCCTGCCCTCATGAAGCCTGCAATCTGGGGACGGACTCCTGTTCACAGCTGACCTAGGCTGTCTCAGAAATAGTTGACGGATCTCACGAGATCATCTGAGCTCTAGCTTTCATCAACGGTGTGCCAGGGCTGGGCACAGTGGCGCATGCCTGTCATCCCAGTGCTTTGGGAGGCTGAAACGGAAGGATCGCTTGAGACCTGGAGTTTGAGACCAGCCTGGGCAACAGGGCTAGACCCCGTCTCTGAAAAAATGAATTTCATTTTTTAAAAAATCAAAAATAAATAAATAAAATAAAATAAATAAACACAAAGAAAGAAAAAACAAAAACAGTGGGCCAGGAAGAATCAAGGATGAGATGAGCACAAGAGAGGCATGCAGGCAGTAGGGGCTCGTGGTGTCAGCGTGCCTGGATCACACCAGCCTTGGGAACCTCCAATGAAGACGGGTGTTGCAGGTTACTGAGTTCAGCCTGGTCTTTTAGATGACATCAGGGCCCAATTAAGGGTTTAGGAGCAGATACACCTCGACTGGTGGAAACCAAGGGGGGACATCTGTGGGCATGGAACAAAGCCAGCCAGTGTGGCCACAAATACCTTCAACATCTGGAAGGTCTATGATGACATTTTGTGGTGTATTCTACATCACACAACCAAAATCCTATTAAACTAAGGAGAAACAGCAGATTCTCTCACCTGTGTCCTGAAGGAGTGCATCTGAGCAGATATAGGAATCTTTCTGGGGTGATTTCTGGGGTGAGTGATTCACAGGTTTATTTTGCTGAATGCTAGGCAACTTCTTGGGGCTCCCACTTCCTTTCTCCTCAACATCACACAAAAGGAATGTGGAAATGTATGGACCAGGAGGCAGCCAGCTGCTGCAGAGCAGGCACTAAAGCAGCACAAAACAAAACCTTATTTATGAACCATGGGTGTCTTGGAGTGGACTGAGGACAGGTAAGCCTGGGAAAATGGAGGCAGGTGTTGATTTCAGCATGGACCAGCTCCTCAGATGCTTATGTTCCTGTGATTATGGGCTTCTCATCAGTCACAGGCTCCTTTGAAAAGCTCTGGACTCTTTCCCCATATACTATGGTAAACAATTTGAGGAGAGGTTTGAATCATTGCGGGACAATCATGGGTCACTGGTAGTCCCTAGAAAGCAAACCTTGCTTTGTGTAATACACTGAGGGAGCTGAAATGTGGTATGTACTGCAATTATTGCTTTATTAAAGAAGCTTGTAATAATCAAAATGAAGTGTTGGCAAACTTTTTCTTAAAGGACCAGAGGGTAAATATTTGAGGTTTTTGTGAACCATACAGTCTGTTGTTGCAACTTCTCAGCCCACTGTTGCAGTGTGGAAACGGCCACAGACATTGCATAAATGAATGGGCATGGTTGTGGGTTCCAGTAAAACTTCCCTTACAAGAACAGGCAGTGGGCCAAATCTGGCTCTTGGGCTATAGTTTTCCTACCCCTGATAATATTATAATAGTTTTTAGGAATGAACACTCACCATGAGCCCGGAGCTGAGCTATGTGTTTATGGTATTATCCCCATTTCACAGACGAGGAATCAAGTTTCAGAGAGGTTTCACAACTTGCCCAAGGACACGCTGCCAGTAATTGATGGAACAGAGATTCTGATTTCATTGCTTTGTTCCTAAGAAATGGTTACAAAAAGTATTATGAAGGATGGGAGGTTAGAGACATAATGATACTGTTATTAAATTAATGTAAGTATCAACTAATAATACATAAGAACATTTCTCGAGGGTCCTCTATGTGCTGAGAACTATGCTATGTGCCTCCTACAGTGCTAATGTCTGAATGCTGTGTGTCCCTCCAAAAATTCATATGTTCAAATCCTTATCCCAAGGTGAGCGTATTAGGAGGTGAGGACTTTTGGGAGGTAATTGTGTTGTCTTGATTAGGATTAGTGCCCTCACAAGGGACCCAGAGAGGACCTCCCCCACTCTGACCTGAAGTTACAGTGAAAAGATGGCTGTGAGGAAGGGCCCTCACCAGACTCTGAATCTGCCAGTGCCTTGACCTTGGACTTCCTAGCCTCTCGAACTGTGAGCAATAAATGTTTGCTGTGTATAAGCAACTCAGTTATGATATTTTGTTACAGCAGCCCAAATGGGTGAAGGCATACTGATTAACACAAATCATCCCCACCACAACCTGCTATTACTATTATTACCCATCAGGGAACTGAGGCACAGAGAGGTTAAGTCACTTGCCTTAGGTCACACAGCTGGTAAGTATAAAGGCAGGATTCAAACCTACACTGTGGGCCGGGCGCGGTGGCTCAAGCCTGTAATCCCAGCACTTTGGGAGGCCGAGACGGGCGGATCACGAGGTCAGAAGATCGAGACCATCCTGGCTAACACAGTGAAACCCCGTCTCTACTAAAAAATACAAAAAACTAGCTGGGCGAGGTGGCGGGCGCCTGTAGTCCCAGCTACTTGGGAGGCTGAGGCAGGAGAATGGCGTAAACCCAGGAGGAGCTTGCAGTGAGCTGAGATCGCGCCACTGCACTCCAGCCTGGGCGACAGAGCGAGACTCCGTCTCAAACAACAACAACAACAACAACAACAAAAAAACCCTACACTGTGCCCTCCACCTCCCCCAGTTGCTATTTTGAAGCCCACACAGGTTACAATAATATCCCATTTATCATCTGATAGGGCTTGGGCCCTGACCAATAACAATGAAGCCCTACATGAGGATCCTGGGCTCCCAGCTAACAAGCGATACCCCTTTATTTCCTGGATCATGGGTTGGTCCTAGGAGACGATTCTGTTTAACCAACTGATCAGGAAATATTTTAATATTTACAGAACTGGTACAACTCTCCTAGCTGTGCCGCTATAAGGTGAGGACTTTCTAAGGAGGCCAGCCTGGGTGGTGAGGTGCGTGAATGAGCAGAGCAGGAGGCCCAGGTGGTGACCAGAATTCCCCTGGCGTCAGGTTCCTAGTGCAGATGCCAGTGAGGGATCTGAGGCCTGGGACTCCTGAGCAAATAAACTCAGTCCCTGAGCCTCACCCACCCAGGCCCAGGGCCAGCGCCCCCACTCCTCCCATCTCTCTGCAGAGGCGGCAGCCTGAGTCCTGAGTCAGAGGCTCCCACAGGAAAATAAACTTTCTGTACTAAGAGGGGGAGGGGGAGGCTTACTTTTCAAAAATAGGAAAGGCAGCCCCGTTGCTATGACGAATTCCTCGTGTTGCTCCGTGTTTTTGAAATTTTTTTATTTTTTTTTATGACCCACATAAAAAGGTACATACAGCCTCGTTGTAAAAATACATGGAAAAACCTCCATCTTATGCCTGATTCAAGTGAGGATCAAGGAGATGTGAGGCAAGGAGAGCTTGTTTTAAAGCCTTTGAAGGCTCTGGGATCGCTGACATTTGGGGGCCCCACCCCACATCATGGTGAACCTCAAAATGTGTGTTTCTTATACAAATATCTGGAAAGGTTTTAAAATAGTTCATACAATCTGGGATTTTATGAAAAATAAATTATTCATCGTGTTCTCGTGACTTGTGCTCTTCTATTTCCAATGACAGGAGGACTGTGGAGGTGCAGCTGATTCACTCATGTGAATCAATTAATTGCAGACGTTGAACCAGACGTTTATTAATTTTGATGTCGCAGTTTCCTTTTGGTGTTCTAGGGCCAACTCACTTATGATTACAGGTTTCAAATATCTCTTCAGGCCCTTAACAAGCTGGTGGGCTCCAGGTTCTGGGCCCCAAGTGTGGGGCCATGGGGGCAGGGCCAGGGTCAGGAGCACCAAGCAACTCCTGAAGCCTCAGTTTACCCATATGCAAAATGGGAGTGTTTCAGGATTAAAATATGTAGAAAGTTGGAGATAGAGAGGGAGAAAGAGGAAGGAGAAAGAGGATATAATGGTGAAATCAATGGGATAAAATACAAATAATTGGCAAATTATTTATATTTGGTAAATATAAATAATTTATATTTA
>NW_012110919.1:19494512-19589269 GCF_000951035.1 Colobus angolensis palliatus | reverse complement strand
TAAATACTTTAATAAATATATTTAATAAATATAAACTCCCTATAATGGAGTTTCTTATACTATTCTTGCCATTTTTTTGTAAGTTTGAAATTACGTAAAAATGGAAAGTCCTCCCCCACACCCCAGGTAGGGGTGGGAATAGGGGGTGTCGGATTAATTGGGAGACTTTGAGTTGCGCTCAGATGAAGCCTGGGAGGACTCCAGGGGACCCAACACGTCGAAAGAGGTAGTTCCCTGGTCCCCGTCTTCCTTAACTAAGCAGGTCCATTCTGTATGCCTTGTATTTGGAGCTCCATGTGGATTGTTCGGGGAAAAAAGGGGTCCTTTAGAAAGAAAGCCAGAGGCTGCTGGCTGTGGAGGTGCCCAGGGCTGGGGCCTAAGGATTTTGATATGGTTTGGCTCTGTGTCCCCACCCAAATACCATGTGGAATTGCAATTCCCAATGTTCGGGGAGAGACCTGGTGGGCGGTGATTGGATCACAGGGGAAAACTTCCCCCATGCTGTTCTCCTGGTAGTGAGTGAGTCCTCAGAAGATCTGATGGTTTCAAAGTGTATGGCCTGTCCCCCGTCACGCGTGCTCTCTCTCCTGCACCACCAAGTGAAAAAGGTGCTTGATTCCCCTTCTCCTTCCGCCATGATTGTAAGTTTCCTGAGGCCTCCCAGTCATGATTCCTGTACAGCCCATGGAACTGTGAGTCAATTATACCTCT
This sequence comes from Colobus angolensis palliatus, assembly GCF_000951035.1. NCBI lineage: Eukaryota > Metazoa > Chordata > Mammalia > Primates > Cercopithecidae > Colobus > Colobus angolensis. The sequence goes on along the minus strand of NW_012110919.1, from coordinate 19,588,558 downwards.
TTTCTTCATCAGTGGCCCAGTCTCAGGTAGTTCTTTATAGCAGTGTGAGAATGGACGAGTACAGACCTGAAGAGTCTGAGTCTAGCCATCTCGGAGGCTGTGGGTTTGCCTAACAGAGGCAAGAAAAGAAACCAAGTGAATGATTATAGATTGGTGGGTGGAGCTGGGGATGGGAGGAGAAAGAGGGAGGACAAAGAAGGGGCTGAGGTGGTGAGTCCAACCTTCTGACTGCTCCCTTGCCTGCCAGCACTCAGTAGGTGCTAGGCACTGCTCAAAGGACTTTACAAGTACTAAGACCTTTCCTTCTCACAGTACCCTGCCCAGCAGGAATTATTACTATCTCCACGTTACAGAGGATGAAACTGAGGCTCAGAGAGGTGAAGTCACTTTCCCAAGGTTACACAGCCAGTGAGTGGACATGGCTTTACTTCCTCCCTGTTAAAAACAAGGCAAGAACAGGCACTTTGGTGAATGCTGCAAGACCAGGCTCAGAGGGAGAGGTGGGGAATAGGGGTGTGGGAGATAGGCTTCCAGAAACAACCCACAGATATATGGCAACACTACGTACTAAGTGCTTACTCTGCGCTCTGTGCGGTACATGCGACATGCATCATTCCAGAGAATCTTCCCAACCAGTCCTCTGGTCCTCTGAGGTCAGGATTACCATCTCCATTTTGCAAAAGGGGCAAGGGAAGCCCAGAGAGGGGAAGTGACTTGCCCAAGGTCACACAGCAAGAAAGTTGCAGGGCTTGGGTTTGAACTCAGATCTTTCTGACCTCAAAAGGTTGTGTTCTTGTCCACTAGGCTGACTTCCCTAAAATGCAGTGACTTTGGTGCTTCTTGTCCATTTCCAGTAGCTCATACTAACAGCTGGCCCTGGGGAGGGAGGCAAGAGAGTAGGGATGGCTCAAGTCACCAAACCCTTCTGGTATGACTGTTAGGTCCCGTGTCAGGGCCAGGGTGATGGCAGTCCAGAGGGCAGAGACAGATGTGCACATGGTGAAGTGAAAAAGCAGTGTGATTTGAGAAAGCATGAGTGTGTTGGCCAAGTACAGATCTGCTTAGCAGAAGGGATGATCAATGTTCCCAGGTAGATGGGGGGAGAAGGGACAATCCTGGAAGGCTGCCTGGAGGAGAGGACATCTGAACTAGATTTTGAAAGATGACCAGGAGGTTGCTGGTTGGCTGGGCACATGGTAGTGAGAGGGTATTTCTGGCCAAAGGGGCAGTTCTAACAAAGATGTGGAGTCTTTAAATTGCATGATAGGTTCAGAGTAGGAGGGGAAGAGGTAGGCCATGCAACTGGGGGGATGGCCAGGGGCGAGGCCACCAGAAGCCCCGGGGTCTGTGTGTGTGTGAAATGGGGGCTGGTGGAGTTCTCTGGGAATTGGGAGATTAGATCAGCTGCTCAGGACTTGCTGTGTGACTTTGGGCAGTCACTAACCTTCTCTGGGCCTCCATTCCCCATGTCTCTCCCGACTGTATCTCTCTCGCGCCTCAAAACTGGAAGCTTTCCCAGAACGAAGCTACGTGCAGTTGGACATCACCTGAGTGTTGGGGAATAGCCACAGGTCTCACCAGCTCTGACCTCCTCCCATCCCCGTCTGGGGTCCAGGAAAAATGCTCTAGAACAACCTTGCCCAGCCCTCCCACCCCTCCCAGGCGTCCAGGGTGGTCCCACCACCCCCAGAGTGGAAAACTGCCTTTTTCAGAAGGGGCTGGGTAGGTGGGGTCCCCAGGGCTCACCAGGGAGCAGTGGGCTTTGCCCACCTCCACCAGAAAAATCCCTCTGCTGGCCTTAGAGTTGGGGCCTCCTGACTCCCCATCCCCACTGGGGACAGTTAACCCTTCAGAGCTGTTAACCTTTCCAGCTTGGACAAAGTCCGGGGGCCTGGATGCTCATCTAATGGACAGAATAGACTAGGCTGTCAGTTTTTTCCTTCTGTTTCTCTTTCTCAGTTCCAAAACCTCAACTTCACAATTGTCCATCTTTCCACTTCAGTCTCCAAGTCCTCAAGAAACTCCCTCCCCCTTCCCCCTCCTTCTCTGAGCCTGGTCTACGGGACAGAAGTAACTCTCATAGTTCCTCAAACACACACTTCTCGGACATGAATCCTGTTTCCAATAAAATCTTTGTCTGGGGACATAGCACATGTCTGGTGACAGCTCAATGCTCCACTTTCCTGTCTTGGTAACTCTGCAGTCCTCTCCGTGGTTAAGAACTAGAATTCAGCCTCCAGGAAGGCTTCCCTGGGTCCTTGGCCTAGCTGGCCTGAACTGGTTGCTGACTTTGGCCATTCATTTATTCATTCATTTAACATACACGTGTATTGAGCAGCTTCTTTATCACTGGTCCCAGTCCCTGTCCCCCTGGAGCTTTAGGTGTGGATTGAGAAAATATACATTGCACACATCATCATGGCATTATGGTTGAGGATGGTGCTGCAGTAGAGGTCAGGGTGCCATGAGAGGTTGAGAGAAAGTGACATTTCAGCTGACCTCTGAAGGTCCTGCTCCCCTTAGATTTCTTTCCAGCTGTGCCATCCTTTTAGTTTTTCTCCATCTTGGGAGATGAGGTTGGCATGAGCCAGCTTATGGGGGATTTTGATAGACCAGAATCAAGACACTGTAATAGGGAGTCATGGAATGTTGTTGAGCAGTGGAGTGACACAGAACAAAATGGAATGTCATGATGGCTAGTTTTGCAGTGTCCCAAGACACAATTGAGGGCCTGCATTTGGGAATGTGGCCTTTTTCCCCCTCATAAAACCCACCTCCTGCACAAGGTATGTGGCCTTTTTAATGCTCAATAGAAGGGGGTGGAAATTCAATATTTACTACATGACAGTTGTGCTAGACTCTTTTCTAAGCAGGTTATGTGTATCAACTCTAATTTTCCCAACAGCCTCCTGAAGTAGAGACTCTATTACTCCCATTTGCTGAGATTCAGAGAGGTTAGGAAATTGCACAAAGTCACACAGCTAGCAAGTGGAGCAGAGACTCAAATCCAGATCTGTCTGTCCCCAAGCCCAGTGTTCTGGTCTTCTTTGAAACAACTCTTGTATTAGATTTCTAAATGCTGCTATAATAAATCACCACAAACTTAGTGGCTTAAAATAATACAGATTTGTATCCTTACAGTTCTGGAGCTCAGAAGTCCAAAATGAGACTCATGGGCTAAAGTCAAAGTTTTCGTGGGGCTGGTTCCTCTTGGAGGCTGCAGGAGAGAATCTGTTCTTTGCCTCTTCTGGTGTCTGCGGGCTGCCCACACTCCTTGGCTTGTGGCCACATCGCTAAATCTCTGCTTCCTTCATCACCCCACTGCCTTCTCGCTGCTCTGATCTCCTGCCTTACTCTTATTAGGACTCACGTTAGGATACTGGGCTCGTCTGGATGATCCAGGCTAATCTCCCCATCTCAAGATCTGTAATTTAATCACATTGCAAAATCCCTTCCCTTTTACCACCTAAGGTAACATAGGTAACATATTCTCAGGTTCTGGGGATTGGGATGTGGGTATCTTGGCGGATCATTATTCTGCCTGTCACAGACTTCCAGCCTATTTTGCCCTCTGCTCCTTTAAAGGCTGCTTCCATCTTCAGGACATGTTAATTGCCTGAGAATCTTTTATTTTTATTTTTATTTTTTAAGACAGAGTCTTGCATGGTGGCCAGGCTGGAGTGCAATGGTGCCATCTTGTCTCCCTGCAACCTCCACCTCCTGGGTTCAAGCAATTCTTGTGCCTCAGCCTCCCAAGAAGCTGGGATTACAGGCATGTGCTGCCATGCCTTGCTAATTATTTTTTTTGGTAGAGACAGGGTTTCACGATGTTGGCCAGGCTGATCTTGTATTCCTAGTCTCAAGCAATTGTCCTGCCTCGGCCTCCCAAAATGCTGGGATTATCAGCATGAGCCACCATGCCTAGCCTGCCTGAGAATCTTTCCTGGTAATTAAGGGGTTCTTAGAAATAATCATACCTCATTTAAAATGGGGAGTTTCACTGGGCATGGTGGCTCACCCCTGTGTCCCAGCACTTTGGGAGGCCAAGGTGGAAGGATCGCTTGAGGTCAGGAGTTCGAGACCAGCCTGGCCAACATGGTGAAACCCCGTCTCTACTAAAAACACAAAACTTACCAGGTGTGATGGTGCACGTCTATAGTCCTAGTCACTTGGGAGGCTGAGGTGAGAGAATCGCTTGAACCCAGGAGGCTGAGCTTGCAGTGAGCCCAGATCTTGCTACTGCACTCCAGCCTGGGCAACAGAGTGAGGGAGACTCTGTCTCAAAAGAATTTTTTTTAAAAGTAAATAAATAAATAAAATGAATTCTCCAGCAGGCCAGCTTTCTGAGCATGGGGTATGGCTGTCTTGTTCACTAGCCTGTGCCGGCCACAGAGGTGGGGTCCGGTGAGTATCTACTGACCGCTGAATGAACCAGAGAAGGTACATGACTCGCCCAAGGCCACATGGCCCATCTTTGGCTGAAATAGAGGAGCTCTCATTCCTATGTGGCCTGTCTATGCCTTAAAGAAAGTCCAAAGTAGGCAGAGTTTGGACTTCAGAGAGTATCCTTCATGTGGCAGGAAGCATCTTTGAAGGCCTCCTATGGTTGGGAGCCTCTCAGGTGAACCTGGTTTAACCACTGGTGATCAGGGAGGCTGGGGAAACCATTGAGCTTTAAGTAGAGTGTTAGGAATCTGTGAACACTAAAGATCTGTAAGAAGGAGCTACCCAGTGGCTTGGGAATGAGACATAAGCTCCATTACGCCAGGCACAGCCAGTACCGGGAGGGAGTGGTAGGGGTGGGACAAGTCCTTGCTGAACCAGTCCACCCTGCGCCAGTGGGACGGACTTTAGTTGGAGGACAGCATGGGATGAGAAAGGCAACCCTCCTCCCAACCCCACGTCCAGGGCAGGCATTGCTCACAGATCACTGTGCTCCCTCCAGCCAGGCCAGGACGTGGCCTCAGATTCCCTTTAACACAGAGCTCCAGGAATCAAGAACCAGTCAACCTGAGCTGGACCCCAAAAAGAAGCTTGACCCTCCATCTTGATTCTATGTAGAGTTGCCAGGGGTGTACACAGAGATTTCTTTGAGGATTCTGGGGGAGACTGCTTCTCTATCAAGTCCCAGTATCCCCAGCTCAGCCCTTAGATTTCAAAATCCTATTTAAAACAAAAACATAATCCCCCCCACAACCAACAACAAACACTTTTTGCCCCAAGAAAGAAAAGCTAAACTGTTTAGCCCTGTTCAAAAGCATGACCAAAGGCCTGTGGCTTCAGCTTGTCCCACAGCCCCCAGGTGGAGAGTCATGAGCCAGGTAGCCCCACGCCTTCCTCACTGGCCCAGTGGGGCTGTGAGTTTCCACCTCCTCTGCCAACTGCCAAGGGGCCCAGCTGGCTGGGGGACCAGTGTCCTTGCTCTGCCAGTTGTGGCTCCTAGCTGATGAGACCCGAGCCTAGGGAGGCCAGAGGCAGAGGGAGGCCTGCCACAGCCACAGCCACCTCCAGGGAGGAAGAGGCATGTCCAGGAGTCCATCCCGGGCTGAATTTACCCAGCTCCTCTTCCATAGCTCCCGTGTGCTCGATCTTCCTGAAAGGCTGCCTTCTGGCCTCCTTCTCCTCTCTCCCACTCTCCTTCCCCTCCCCAACTCCTTCTCCTCCCCTCTCCTTTATCTACCTTTCCTCTCCTTCTTCTCTTTTCCTCCTCCTCCTGACCCCTCCTCCTCCTTCCTCTTCCCTCCTCCTCCTCTCCTCTTCCCTCTTCTTCCTCTTTTCATCTCCCTCCTCCCTTTCTCTTCTTCTCCTTAACCCCTCCCCCTCTTCTCCTCCTCCTTCTCCCCTCTCCTTCTCTCGGCCCCTCCTCTTCCCTCCTCCTCCTTCTCCTCCTCTCTTCCTTCTTCCTCCTCCTCTTTTCATCTCCTTCCTCCCTTTCCTTCCTCCTCCTTACTCCCTCCTCCTCATCTCCTCCTTCCCCGCCCTCTCCTCCTCCCCTTTCTTTCTCTTCCCTCCTCTTCCTCCCCTCTTCCCTCATCCTCCTCTTTTCATATCCCTCCTCCCTTTCCCTCCTCCTTCTTACCCCCTTCTCTTTTTATCCTCCCCCCGTTCCCCTCTCTTCCACTTGGCCCTCCTTTTTCCTCCTCCTCCTCCTCCTCTCCTTTTTCCCTCCTCCTCTTTTCCTCTCCCTCCTCTCCTTCCCTCTTCCTCCTCCTCCTCTTCCATGGTCCACAGCATATGAGGAAACTGAGACTCCAGAGGTGAAAGGCCTTGCCCAAGTCACACAGCTTACAGTGACAGAGACAGGGATTCAAATCAGGTCCGTCTGCTATCAAAGCCTCTGTTCTTAGCCACTATTCTGTGCACTGGCAAGGTGACTTGTTCCAGGACCCATTTCAATGGATTCCTAATTGAAATGCCTGTATCAGTGGATCTCAAACTTGAGCAAGCATCAGAATCCCCTGGAGTGCTTCTTAAAACCCAGATGGCTTCCTGGAGTCTCTGATTGCCTAGGTCTGCAGTGAGGCCCAAGGGTTTGTGTTTCTTTTTTTTTTTTTTTGAGACACAGTCTCACTCTGTCTCCCAGGCTGGAGTGCAGTGGCTGGATCTCAGCTCACTGCAAGCTCCTCCTCCTGGGTTTACGCCATTCTCCTGCCTCAGCCTCCCGAGTAGCTGGGACTACAGGAGCCAGCCACCTCGCCCGGCTCAGTTTTTTGTATTTTTTAGTAGAGACGGGGTTTCACCAGGTTAGCCAGGATGGTCTCGATCTCCTGACCTCGTGATCCGCCCGTCTCGGCCTCCCAAAGTGCTGGGATTACAGGCATGAGCCACCACACCCGGCCAAGGGTTTGTGTTTCTAACACACTTCCGTGTGAGGCTGCCGGGGCTGGTCTGGAAACTAGGCTTTAGGAATCTCTGGTCTCTATTAGATGGTGATATACAGGATCCCTGCCACGTTATGGAAATATCCTCTCCTTTTACCAGGAAAACTTGGGGAATGACGTGATTTGGCTCTGTGTCCCGACCCAAATCTCATCTGGAATTGGAATTCCATAGTCCCCACGAGTCACGGGAGGGACCAGGTGGGAGGGAATTGAACATGGGGGTGGTTTTCCCCCATCCTGTTCTCATGACAGTGAGTGAATTCTCATGAAATCTGATGGTTTTCTAAGGGGCTTCCCCCTTTGCTTGGCACTCATTGTCTTTCCTGCCACCCTGTGAAGAGGCACCTTCCACCATGATTGGAAGTTTCCTGCCACCCTGTGAAGGGGCACCTTCCACCATGATTGGAAGTTTCCTGAGGCCTCCCCCGCCATGCAAAACTGTGAGTCAATTCAACCTTTTTTTCTTTATAAATTACCCAGTCTTGGGTATTTCTTCACAGTAGTGTGAGAATGGACTAATGCAATTACTAGCTTCTGGTGACCTTGGGTGAGTCCCTTGCCTCCTCTGGGTTCAGTGTTCTCAGCTGTACAGTAAGTGTTTGGATAAGAGGTTTTGTACCCTAGATAAGTCCAAAGAAGAAGAGAGGAAAGAAGAGAGTTGGGTAGACTGGGCTAGACTTCTGACTGTAGAGATCTGTGTGACCTTGGGCAAGAGACTCAATCTCTCTGGGCTTCAAGTTATCTGTACAATGGAAGAATGAAATTAGATGGTTTCTAAGTGTAAAGCTCACTGAATTAAAGGATTGAGGATGGAGGGGAGAGGTCAGTGGGGTTCTAAGGCTGATCAGACGATGAGGACATATTCCTCCACCTGCCCAAGACTTTGAGGCCCAAAACACAGGTTTCTCTCCTTCTCTCCCTCCCTACCCATCTCCCTCTCCCTTCACCTTCCTCTCCTCCCCATTACCTTCCTCCCTGCCCTCCCTTTTCTTCCTTTCTTTCTTCTCCTCCCTTCCCCTCTCTTCCCCTCCCCTGCCCTTCCCTTTTCTTTTCCTTTCTAAAAATATTATTTTAGGCAGTCGTAGGCAGTCTTGGCTTTGGAATCAGACAGACTCAGATCCAGCCATGGCTCCGTCAGCATGAGCTGGGTGCCTCGGACAAAACAACTTCTGCTCTGTGGCTCCAGCATCCTCATGTGTAGAATGGGCAAGTGATGCCTCCCTGATGTTGATGGTGCTTCACACGGCTTACTCTATGGAAGCACTTGGCACAGGGGCCCACATTGGGCACTTCTGTTATTTCTTCAGTCTGGGGCCAAGGGTGGGCCTTGGAGCCAGACAACATAGTTGGAATCCCAGCTCTGTCAACTGCTGGTGGTGTGGTCTTGGGCAAGTGACTTAATCTCTCTGTGCCCCAGTTTCCTTATTGGTAAGACTGGGGTAGTAATAATTCCTGCTATCTAGGGTTGCTGTGACGTGTAAGTACGCATCGCCTAGCACCCTGCCTGGCTCGCAGTTGTTTTGATTATTCCACTAACGGTGGTGACCACACAGTTGATGAACCAGCACTTAGTGCCTGGCTAGGGCAGGGAACAAATACAGTTATTTCCCTACAGAGTTCCTGGTGCAAGGAGAGAGACATCTTAACAGGCAAGGACAGCACTGCATCAGTGAGGTGATGGGGTGACCCTGAGGGGCAGAGCAGCCCCTGAGGGTTGGGGAAGGCTTCCCTGGGAGGTGATCGTCAATCTGAGACCTGAAGAGGCGGTAGGAGACCATCGGGCCACGAATTAGGGCAGGAATAGCATCCAGGTGGGAGGAACAGCGTTGCAAAGGACCAGGGTGAGAGGCAGCCAGTCTCTCGGTCAGCGTGGAGCTTGAGCCCCTCACCGGGAGCAGAGGCGCTTGCATTTCCCCCAGCAGCTGGGGGTCGCATGTGCTCCGGTTTGCGCTCAGTAGGCTCGGCTTCCCAGCTGCAAGAGGCTGCCTGAGGGGCGGGTCTTCCCCAGCGGGCCCCCGCCGCCACCCACGTGCCTAGCCCCCGGCTGGTAGGGGCACCCTCCCCTCGCAGCCCCTTCTCCACGCAGCTAGCCGCCCCCGCCCTCGGTCAGCCCAGTTTCCTGCCCCTCCCTCCTGCTCTCCTCCCTCCAGCTGTTTCTCTGGCTGTGTTCTGTCCCAGTCCCATTCAGGGAAGCAGCCCGGCGGCCAGGAGGTAGCTCAGCACGGAGCGAGCTCCCTGGGAAGCTTCCGGGTGATAGGGGTGCTCCAGCCGCAGCTCTCTGGGGGTTCAGAGGGGGATCTTGAGTGAACAAATGAATGAACTGCTTTCTGGGCAAACAGCCACAGCCAGAAGAACCTGTGATTTGGAGAAAGAAGCCAGAGTGTGCAAGTCTCCCCAACAGCCTCCAGTGGCCTGCAGTCACAGGGAACCCTCAGGAAGACCTTCCGGGCAGAGACCAGAGGGAAGGTATCTTCGCACACTTGCCTTGGGTGTCTTCTGAGAGGGGCCAGGGAAGAGGAATGAATACTAACAGAGAGAAAAGTTTGTTTCCTTTTATAATTTCCTATTTGTCAAAAGGAAGAGTTTTGTTACTATCTTCAGATGTCAAAAGTAATGCATGCTCATTGTTTAAAGAAATAGCAAGGGCACACGTCTAAATATATGCATGTGCATTTCCACATCTGATTTGGTAACCTGCTTAACCACAGATTGTGAACTTTCTTCCATATCACCTATATTCTTCCAATATACATTTTTCATGGCTGCATAGAAAGGATATCTTAAGATTATTTGACTTTTCCCTAATCGACTTGCTTCTCCTTTTTTTTTTCTATTAGAACACTTTATTTAGTATGACATCTTTGTGTGTGTGTCTTATGAATACCTTTTAGAAACTGCTAGATTTAAGGTTTGCCTATTTTTGAGACTTTTTTGAGCTTTTGGTCACACTGTGTCCTGGAAGGCTGTGACAGCTTGACCTCTCTATGATGTTATACCAGGGCACAGTATTCTCATGTCCCAAACCCACCTTTTTGCTACCCATCCCTTAAAACTTCCCTGATGTGAAGTTGAGAATAATATCTAGATGCTTCAATAGGCATTTCATTTATTAGTGTTGATTCTCTTTTATAAACTTATTTTCCACATTTCTAGTGTGACTCTCCTGCTCAAGTCTGTTCCCGTTTTTTTCCTCCTCTGGGGGCATGTTTATCTTTTTCTTATTGATATCTAAGGGTTCTTTGTATATGAAGGACACAAACCTTTTGCCAGCACTCTCTGTTGAAGATATTCCACTCCCTCCTCTGTTTTCAGAATAGCTCATTTTAAATGGGCAAGCCAGCTTTGGCAAAATTATAAACAAACAACACACTACAATATCAGGGAACTACTACTTGGTATAAACCCAATCACTCAGACTTGTGCGGTTCAGAGATGCCAGATCACTGGTCTGAGGTCATACACCTGAACGTCCAGGTTCTGAGTCTTTCTTCTTCTACTAGGGAAAGCCCTCAACTTCCCTTTTGCATCCCTACCTCCTTCTCAAGACCAATCTTCTCTGTGGTTCTTGCCGTCTCTCCTGCCTCTTCCAAACTGGTTTGAAGGAAAGATTCCTCTAAATGCCTTGGCTGCTGAGGTGAGTGTGACTGGGTAATTCAGGTGCAGGAAGAGGCAGCTTGGCCTTTGCTTTAATCTAAACCAGTGACCCTCAAATGATGATTGTCAGACACTTGGGAAGTCCACAGGAGAGTTATCTCTTGATGCACAGGGTCCTTCTTTGGACTCCCCCAAAACTTCAGGGAATATATAACCTTGACTTTGGGCAAGTCATGCCCTTCTCTGGCTTGACTTGTTCTGAGAAGTCCCCTACCCACACTGGGTCAGGGCTTGTCTGCTAGGCTCTCCCAGGGCCTGTCTCTCCCTTATCACGGCTCCTACCACACCGTGTTCTAATGACCAGTCATCTGGTCTGTCTCTCTGGGAGGCTCCTAGAGGCCAGATCTGGGATATTACTTTTTTTTCTGCATCCTCAGTCCCCTGCACAAGAGCTAGCATATATTAGGGTCATTGAATAGTGTCCATTGAATAAATAAAGTAACCAGGTCTCAGTTTCACCGTCTGTAAAATGGGGTGGGGGAAGCTGGACTGAAGTCCCATCTCTTAGATGTTTACCTAATAACTCCTCTCAGTTTGCAAACCACTTTCTTGAGATGATTTTATCAAATCCTCACCATGGCCATATGATGAAGGTACTATTAACATGCTCATTTTATAGATTAGGAAACTGAAGCCTAAAGAGTTCTGATGCTAGACCTCCTCACAAGAGGGAATAGAACATTGTGCAAGAAGGGGCAGCTTGGTCTTAGGCAAGGTACTCCCACTCTCTGGCCACAATAATATCATCTGTAAATAAGGATGATATTATTTGATATTGTCATCATTCCGGGGGTGGGCTTGAATTGGTCTGCCACTGGCCAACTGAGTGACACGGAATCAGTTATTCCTTATCTTTGTGCCTGAGTTTCCTCATCTATAAAATGGGAATATGATCAGTAACTGCCTCATAAGATTATTCTAAAGAGTAAATGAGATCATACATGTAAAGCAGTAAGCAGAGGATTTGTTGTAAAATAAGGTCTCTATAAACATTAGCTATTGTTCTGATGATCATTCCTATTCCACTCTGCCTGTCTATACCTGTGACACTCATCTGAGCCAAATGGAAATTATTATTGATTTCTTTTTTTTTTTTTTGAGACGGAGTCTCGCTCTGTCGCCCAGGCTGGAGTGCAGTGGCCGGATCTCAGCTCACTGCAAGCTCCGCCTCCCGGGTTTATGCCATTCTCCTGCCTCAGCCTCCTGAGTAGCTGGGACTACAGGCGCCCACCGCCTTGCTCAGCTAGTTTTTGTATTTTTTAGTAGGGACGGGGTTTCACCGTGTTCGTCAGGATGGTCTCGATCTCCTGACCTCGTGATCCGCCCGTCTCGGCCTCCCGAAGTGCTGGGATTACAGGCTTGAGCCACCGCACCCGGCCTATTATTGATTTCTTTAGTGGATTATTAATGCTGTTATTCCCACTGATGTACAAGAAAACCGAAAGCCTATTTCATTCTCTTTGATCTACACCACACAGGTGCAGTCATTACCCCCAGTTGTGAGGCTGTGAAGTAGACTCAGAGCTTCTCAAAGTGCAATCTCTAGACCACCTGCATTAGAATAATTGCGAGTGTTTCTTTTTCTTTCTTTGTTTCTTTTTTTCAAGATGGAGTCTCGCTCTGCCACCCAGGCTGGAGTACAGTGGTGCAATCTCGGCTCACTGCAAGCTCCACCTCCTGGGTTCTCACCATTCTCCTGCTTCAGTCTCCCAAGTAGCTGGGACTACAGGCGTCCACCACCACGCCTGGCTAATTTTTTGTATTTTTAGCAGAGATGGGGTTTCACCGTGTTAGCCAGGATGGTCTTGATCTCCTGACCTCGTGATCCGCCCGCCTCGGCCTCCCAGAGTGCTGGGATTACAGGCATGAGCCACCACGCCCAGCCAATTGCAAGTGTTTCTTAAAGCTTCAGTTAGGAAATCAGAATCTCTGTGGATGAGACTTCAGTGTCTGCATGTTGAACCAGCACCCCAGGTCATTCGGATGCACCCCAAAACTTGAGAACCACCAACCTAGAGTGCTTAAAAGTCTTTGCTTTTTGCCCTTTGTTCACACTGAGGTCTTGGGTTCTTTGCTGCACAATGAGGTTTCTTTTTTCCTTTCTAAGCAAATATTCATGTATGTCTGTGAATCCACATGTTCTGTGTCAGCAGCTGAGGCCAGAAGGTTTGGCAGAGAAGAAGCGAAACTTTGTCTTATAGTACCACAGAAAGTCAGATCGTGTTAGCAATCCCCCAGCATGGGGGCTTTGAAATTATTTTCAGTTGCAGAATCCTTTCCACAAATGAAAGTCTTATGGGGAAGTGCAATTTGAAAACAGATAAAAGCGGTGTTATTCTCGTTGAAACAGAAGTGGAAGACTCCAGGCTGCCACTAAATCTCACTCTTGTTGCTGAAGGGCCTCTAAGAATCTTTGTGGCTCCATAGAGCAGGCAGGAAACTGCAACTCCTCTGCTCCAAGGAGTTAAGAGACCAAAGTCTTAGACATCTGTTGGGCTTACTGTGTAACCTTGGCAAGGCACTCTCACTCTCCGACCACAATAATTTCATCTGTAAATAAGGAGGTCGAATGGAGTATCAGCTAGGGTAGTAGCTGCAGTAACAAATAGGCCCCCAAAGGCATAAGGGCTGAAGCAAAACAGCTTTATTATAAGGCAGGTATTTCTGAATGGAGGGTGGTCCTCTTCTTTGTGGTACTTCAGTGACTCATCTGGTGGTCCCACTCTCTCCTCGGATATCCTCATTGTCTGCAGTCAGGTGCAGAAGACAAAAGAAAGTATGGAAGTGGCATATTTGCTTATCTGCTTTGGCCTGGAAGCAGCAGACATCACTTCCACTCACACATGAGAACTATCATGTGGCCAATCTAATTGCAAAGGAGGCCAGGACATAGAGTTACAAGGATATGAGGTTCTTGGCAAAGAGCAGCTCTTTCCCAGCCATAGTCGTGTATTGTGGACAGGGAGAATGAATTTTTGTGGACAGCTACCTGTATCTGTCACAAATGTGGTGACCTCTTGGATTGCTTTCATTCTTTCATTCTAAGTCTACATTTTCACTAGTCAATCTTAGTTAACATGGTGATGTTGGACTCACAACATCACCTGTCCTCAAGGTAATTCCCATCAAATATACTAAGTACATTTCCAGGCTCCAGGCCCCTAAACATGGATTTTTCTGAAACATAGGCAACTGCCATTCTCTTTCCCTTCTGGAAAAAGGAAATAAGAATAATGATTTGATAGAGCATGTTGCGGGTTATTAAGTCAAAGGTATTTATATTCATTGTCTACTTGAATCTCCCTAGAAGCCTACATGGAAAGGCCTCAGGACTATCATCTCCATTTTATAGATGAATACAATGAGGCTCAGAGAGGTAAAGGGACTTGCCTAAGGTCACACAGCTCATAGCAAAAGAATGATATTTGAACTAAAAACATCTTATTCCTGTCCTAGGGCCCCACTGCACATTTGAATGGTGGTGTGCATGTTTGTGTACATGGTGTGGTTAGAGTCGGGATTTTCCTTGGGCTGGGCTCCCCCAGGGCTGGGCATGAGGGAAGTGAAAACTCAGGAATCATGTTCAAACTCCCCAGAATGGGCCAAGGCTGCTGACTGTAAGGCAGCTGGGTGGTTGTCCTAGGTCTTGGGGTGCAGAAGTACAGTGTGACCAAGTATTACAGTCACTGGCTGTGTAAAAGAGAAGGGACAGTGCATGAGGGTATTGTGTGGTCCATGGAAGACACTGAGGCTTCAACTGGGCTGGCCACATAGTGGGTGCTTGGGAGCAATTTCCTGTGTGAATAAATTCATGTGGGAGTAACAGCTGCGGCACTGTGAGAAAATGAGATGAATCAGACCTGCTTCCTGTCTTTGAGGCCCTCAGGGGAGGAGAAACAAACTTGTAACATATACTTTTATTCATTCACTCAACAAACATTTATTAGCATCTACGTCTGGCTCTCCACAGGGCAAGAACAATGGAAAGACACGATTCCTATCCTTGTGGAACCCATTTGAGAGATGAGGAAAGTGAGACCCTGACTGGTTACATGACATTCCCAAGATCATTTGGCCAGATTAGGACTTGAAACACCTGGTTTCCAGCCCAGGACTTTCTCCATACCCGCTGCTGAAGAGGTGGCCCTAGGCCAGGACTGACGTGCAGTGAAGAGCCCCTGTTATTGGCAGCCACTTTGTGCTGCTGCTGGCCTCAGGACATGCTGGTTTCAGACAATAGCAGGAAACCAGTTATTTCTTTTTAGAACCTCTAGATTTTTGCATCAATGGACACAGGTATGATTGAAAAAAAGTAGAAATCCTCGCACTGCCAGATGGAATCAAGACACAGTAATTCTACATGGTGCTATCAAAGAAAGAAATGTTGATGTTTGGGTGGCATTGGCTGGCAGCACACTGTAGTGATAATAGATCCCAGATCCAAGTGCTCCAGGGTTGAGAACCCAGCTCTGAACTTTAACCTCCTGAGCCCCTCAGCTTCCTCACTCATAAGCGGGGCATGCTATGAATGCCTGCCTGGTAGGGTTATGGTGAGATTAAATGAGTCCATATCCATCAAGCACTGAGTACAGCACGTGGTCAGTTCAATGAAGGCATTTCTATTTTTATTTTTGGGACAGTGAGCTTTGAAATTGGTCTTTGCACATCTGGGTGTCTGGTGCCTTGTGATCTTGGGTTCCCAGACTGGAAATGTCATTTGGGCCAGTCTCTTCTCTCCATGTCTGGCCCCAGCGAGAAGTCTTGGGCTTTGCTGGTAGAGAGTGCCTTGGGTCTCGCTGTCTCCACCATAGACAGTCTCTGGCATTGTTGGAAGTACCAGTGGCTGACTCAGCAGGGAGGTCAGCTGCTATCCAGGCAGAATGTCGGAATCGGTTCTGCTTTCTTGGGGTATAGGACTTGGGTCCTCAGATTCCAGCCCTGGGTTCCTGCTGAGGGTAGCTCTTGTGCAAGCAGGTGGGTGGGTGAGGAGATGGGTACAAAAAACAACAGTGAGCACACTTGGTTTTTCCTCCTGGAAATCAGGGGTCAGAGAAACAGGAAGTCAATGGGGAGAGGGTGTGGTGTAGTGAGAGGAGGGCAGGCCCTGTGCTCAGGCAGATGTGAGTTCTCATCCTGGGTTTGAAACCTGCTGATTTAATTGTAATTTTTTATTTTTTGAGACAAAATCTCATTCTGTCACCCAGGCTGGAGTGTAGTGACATGATCACAGCTCGCTGCAGCCTTGACCTCCTGGGCTTAAGTAATCCTTCCACCTCCTGAGTAGGTGGGACTATAGGCATGCATTACCATGCCTGGCTGATTTTTGTATTTTTTGTAGAGATCGGATGTATTAGTTGGGTTCTCTTAGAGGGTTCTCTTAGGGTTCTCTCTCTACATATATAAAGGGGAGTTTACCAAGTATTAATTTACATGATTGCAAGGTCCCACAATAGGCCATCTGCAAGGAGAGTCAGTCAGTCCCAAAACTGGAGAACTTGGAATCTGATGTTCAAGGGCAAGAAGCATCCAGCATGGGAGAAAGACGCAGGCTGGGAGGCTAGGCCTGTCTCTCCTTTTCAGGTTTTTCTATCTGCTTTATATTCTCTGGAAGCTAATTAGATTGTGCCCACTGGATTAAGGGTGGATCTGCCTTCCCCGGCCCACTGACTCAAATGTTAATCTCTTTTGGCAATACCCACACGGACACATGCAGGATTAATACTTATTATCTTTTAATCCAATCAAGTTGACACTCAGTATTAACCATCACAAAGGGTCTCACCATGTTGCCCAAGCTGGTATCGAACTCCTGGACTCAAGTGATTAACCTGCCTTGGCCTCCCAAAGTGCTAGGATTGCAGGTGTGAGCCACCTCACCTGGCCACCTGTTGTTTTTGTGAGCACGTGCAAGTCACATACATGTAACCTCTTTAGGCCTCGGTTTCCTCCTGTCCAGGGTTGTTGAGAGAGCGTCTGCTATGTTCTTTGGCCTGGAGTAAGTGCTCAATAAATGACTTGGGGTGGGGAATAAAGGCAGGGGATGCTCAAATGCCCATCCTTTGTTACCTGAATTGGTTTGAACAGTTATCAGAATCTATGAATTCCTGAGTGTTAGATGAAGTAAGAGTTCAGGTAGCAAGTGTATACGTTTCCTGTTACTGCTGTAACAATAACCATAAACCGAGTGGCTTAAAACAACACCAACCTGTTATCTTATTATTCTGGAGGTCAGAAGTCCCAAATGGGTTTCACTGGGCTAAAATCAAGGATTGCGTCTCTTCTGGAGGCCATGGGGGGAATCTGTTTGCCCTCCTTTTCCAGCTTCTAGAGGCTGCCACATTCCTTGACTCATGGTTCCCTTCCCCAGCCTTCAAAGCCAGCAACTGCAGGTTGAATCTTTGTCACATCAAATCATTTTGGCCCCCCTGCCTCCCTGTCTCATTTTTAAAGACCCTGGGCTCACCTGGGTAATCCAGCATAATCCCCCCATCTTAAGATTCTTTAGATTTTTTTTTTTTTTTTTTTTTTTTGGAGACGGAGTCTAGCTCTGTCGCCCAGGCTGGAGTGCGGTGGCGCGATCTCGGCTCACTGCAAGCTCCACCTCCCAGGTTTACGCCATTCTCCTGCCTCAGCCTCCGGAGTAGCTGGGACTACAGGCGCCCGCCATCTCGCCCGGCTAGTTTTTTGTATTTTTTTAGTAGAGACGGGGTTTCACCGTGTAGCTCAGGATGGTCTCGATCTCCTGACCTCGTGATCCACCCGTCTTGGCCTCCCAAAGTGCTGGGATTACAGGCTTGAGCCACCGTGCCCGGCCCTATCTTAAGATTCTTAATGACATCTGCAAAATGTCAAAGTGTCTTTTGCCATGTAGGATAACATATTTACAGTTCTGGGGATTAGGATGTGGACATCTTTAGGGATCTGTTATTCTGTCTACCAGTGACATTGGTCTGCATCTGATTGTTTCTTGAATTTGGAATTTGGATATTGGGAGTTCAGGTGGCCATCTATTGACAGTTGGTTCAGCAGAGTATTGACCAATTAGAATGGATGCAAGTGTTAGCAACCAGTGAGGCTTTACCAGGGAGTATTCAGTGATTATTAGGACCAACCCAGGAACCAGGCTTTGGCATCATTTAGACTGTGTTCAAGTCCCTGCACTTATGAACCTGCTGACTCTGAGTGAGGGGGTTCTCCCATCTGTGAAATGGGGATGGCAGCAGGTAGTACATAGGGTAGTTGTTAGGATGGAAGGAGATAGCAAAAGTTAAGTGCCTGGCAGCTGGTAGGAGGCTCAACATGAATGAATGATCCCCCAGCAGTTTAACTTCCCAGCTTGAGTCTCTCCATCCCAGGTACTGGTGATTTCTAGTTATGAGAACCTTTCTGTCTCTGCCCCATGCTAGAGAGACATGCTTGTCTGGCTCATGGGCTGCAAGGAGCACGAGGGCTCCTTCTCTTCCCCCCATAAGAATGAAGGTTTGTTTTTGAGGATGTGGATGTTAACTAGGAGGGGAGAAAGTGCCAGCTGCCCAGCCAGGCTTGTGTTTGACCTGGAAGGTTCTTGGGATATGAATTGGCTTGAGGGATGGATTATCTTTGTCCCCTAGGCTGCAAGAGCCTGCAGCCCCCAGTCAGCTGTTCTACTATCAGTAGGGCTCAGTGTCTCCCATTTCTACCTCTTTCTGCTTCCAGTCCTGCTACCAACTGCTCTACTTTCTTTCCAAGTTACTGTTTATATGCCCCAAGAGGGGCTACCTCATGGGTTCATTTAATCCTTCCAGGGTCCCCACTGGATGCCTGCTGGGGTTCTCTCTGATGGTGGATGAATTCCCTCTGAATCTGGAACTTGAATTTCTAGAAGGCCTCAGAAGAATAATGAATTGACATTGAATTGAATTGGCATTGACTTTGACATGACCTAGTCCAGGGATGGAAGTCCACACGCCTCACCATGTGCTGTGGCAGACATCACACATCAGTCATGACTTTTCCTCTAGTTGAGCCCAGATGTCTTTGTTGTTTATCTTTGTGGATCAAACCATCCCCAAATTTAGTGGCTTGAACTGATTTATTCATTTATAATTATGCAACTTAGTAGAGTTCTGCAGGGACAGTGCATCTCTGCTCCATATAGTGTTGGCTGCATTACTCATGGGCTGCATTCAGCTGGGAGCTTGACCGAGGCTGGGATATATAAGATGATCTCACATCCCAGAACTTGTGCGCTCTCTCTCTCTCTCTCTCTGTAGCCCATCTCTCTAGCAGAACTGCTTGGATTTTTCTACCAGGACGCTCAGGGCTCTGCAACAGTGATAGCAGAAGCTGCTGGCATCAAGAGATCTGGGACTAGCACAGCATCACTTCTACCACTTTCTGTTGGTCACAGCAACTCACCATGCCAGTGCAGATTCAAGGGGAGGAGAAATAAAGTCCACTTCTTGATGGGAGGAGTGACATGTGAGTATTGGGGCAGGGTGGGATGTTAGAGTCTGTCTTTAAAGACAATCTACCATCTTCATCTTAAAACAACGAATGACAGTGGCCATCTGGAGATAATCATTTGTCACCCTAAGTTAGTCTACACTCCCATTCTTCAGATGGGAAAACTGAAACTCAGAAAGGATTTGTCTAAAGGAGCCTCTGTTCACTTCACAAGCATTTACTGAGCACCAACTGTGTGCTAGGAGCATGGGATACAGGAAGCTCCCCACTGAGTGGGAGACAAGTAAGTAAACAGAGTGGAGGCCCATCTAGCCAGAAGGTTGACTTTAATGTCAGTCCTTGGGGCAAATTTTGCTCACAGGTTGCAGTCACCCATGATGATTCAATTCATCATCCATTCAGAACAGTAAGTGACTACTGGGCCATTTTTACTAAGTGCTTATTGATAAATACCTTCCCATTTATGCCTGCTTGATACATTTAGTGTGCAAAGTACTGCAGGAGTGGAGTGGAGGTAGCTTTCACTGGGGAAGCCAGGAAATAGTGCTTTGAGAAGGAAGCATGTATTCTAGCTGGGTTCAAAAGGTGAGTTGGCCTTGAGTTGCCTATAGGAGCAGTTGGCTAGACATGAGAGAGATTTTAGGCAGGGAGAGCTGCATGAACACAGATCCAGAGACTTGATGACTGCAGGGAGTCTGGCACAGTGGGCAGGAAGCAGGGACGGCAGGAGGAGGTCGGAATGCTCCTCAGGGCCTTGAAGGCCCTACCC
This sequence comes from Colobus angolensis palliatus, assembly GCF_000951035.1. Lineage (NCBI taxonomy): Eukaryota > Metazoa > Chordata > Mammalia > Primates > Cercopithecidae > Colobus > Colobus angolensis. The sequence continues at coordinate 19,568,809 of NW_012110919.1, read as the reverse complement.
AATTTTCCAGGTGGTCCACATTGTGCTTCATTTCATGGGAACAGCATCCTGCTGTCTCCAACCCTTGCCTTCTCCAAACTCAGTTGATTAAATTTGAACATTTGGGCAATGGAAGATTCCAGACCACCCGAAGCTAATTAAGTTTGAAATTCCAGTGGGCATGCTGGTTTGTGGCTTTATCTCATGGGTTGTTTGGCCCATCAACCAGCTTGGAGAAGAGAGTCTTTCTCTCCACTGGTGACTTCCTTGATTGAATGGTGGATCCCCCTTCCACTATTCCCAGGACTTGCTGATGGACCTAGGCATAGAGGCTGGGAGGAAACGAGGTGTTTCCTTCAGGTTTAATGCTAAAGGAGAGTTGTTGATTTAAGATGGCACCTTTGGGTTGCCCAAGGCAATTTGGTGATGTCTTTACTGGAGAAAGGCAGACTTGGCCACCAGCTGCGGCAGCCAGACCAGTCCAGGCTGGGCACTAAAGGGTTCCCTGGCCTCCTAGCTGTGGGGAGGCACGGCTGACTGATGTCAAGAACAGGTCTTCAGGGAGTGCAGGCAATTTGCAGTCTCTTTTATGACAGACTCAACTCACAGGGGGCCTCTTCAACTGTCAGCGATTTAGGTCATGAAGAAAAAGGGTTTCCCTTGAGTCAGAAGAGATGGCCACCGGGTGGATAGAGACAGCTGCTCTGCTTTCTCACAGACCTCTTTTGAAACCCATTTCAGCCGCGTGCTGGCTGGGAGGCCTCAGAAGGCTTGCTTAACTGCTCTGAGCCTCAGTTTCCTCAACTTTACGAAGAGGATCATAAAAGGGCTTTCCTCACTGGGGTGTTGTGGGGCTTACACGAGATCATGTGTGGCCCGGAGTTGGGGCCTCAGTGTCAGGGGCTGGCCTGGTGGGGAAGGCATGAGGGAGACCAACACTCTTGAACCATGAAAGGCTAAGAAATGCTCGTTGTAGGCAATGCCAAAGTCCTGGTTTCATTCCAAGCTTTTCCCTTTGGACTTCCTGCCTTGGCTAAAAGACATGGTACGGACTGGGTGGAGACCTTGACTTGCTGGCCTCACTTCTCCTGGGGGCAGCTGGCCCTGTCTGGCCTAAACAGGCCTTTCTTTTACTGTTTTTCCCTCTCCTCCCAAGAAAAGTCTCAGATGTGAAGGAAATCAGGAAATTAGAAACATGACTCTGGGGAGAGGAGAGAACTGCTGTGAGCAGCCTGTGAGGCCAGCTGGTGGGGAGACACCCTCCCCTCCCCATCACAGGGTTTCTGACCTCCACGTCTTGGAAGGCTGGCCTCTGATCCACACTTTCTCAGCCCCGTCCCACCCCGTCCGGTGTTTCACATTTTCCTGGGGCCCAGGAAGCCCACTGCACCTCCTCATTCTTCCTTCCAAGAGCCTTTTGTGTTGGTTCCACCGCCTGAAGGGACAGGTAGCCTTCACCCGTGGAGTTCAGGCTGGGCTGCTGCCCAGTCCTGCTTCCCTCCTCCGAGACTGTCCTCTGGGACCAGTCCTACCTCTTGCTGATCACAACAGGCTGTTTATAAGCCAAGCACCCACCCGCTGGCTTCACAGACACTCATCAGATGTGTGGGCGGTGGGAAAAACGGTCCTGTTTTATAGCCAGGGAAACGGAGACCTAGAGAGATGACATGTGTTCACTCACTCCTTCGTTCTCTAATTCACAACATCGCTCTCTCTTTTAAAAGACAGGGTCTCACTCTGTTGCCCAGGCTGGAGTGCAGTGGTGCAATCATAGCTCACTGTAGCCTTGAACTCCCGGGCTCAAGCCATCCTCGTGCTTCAGCCTCCCAAGTTAGCTAGGACTACAAGCATGTGCCACCATGCCCAGATAATTTTTAAAACGTTTTATAGAGATAGGGTCTCACCATGTTGCTCAGGCTGGTCTCAAACTCCTGGCTTCAACTGATCCTCCTGCCTTGGCCTCCAAAAGTGAAGGAGTTATAGGCATGAGCCACCGTGCCCGGCCTCAGGACATCTTTATTAGCCAATCCCCCTCTCTGTCTTTGAAAGGCACCCACCCTGTAGCAGCTATAGCTCTTTGCTCTTTGATGAGTTCTATCGTGTTACAGTTCCACGTTAGGAGTTACACCTGAGTTCAAATCCTGAGCCCCTTGATTACCAGCTGGGTGATCTTGGATCAGTTTCTCTCTCTCTCTCTCTCAGCCTCAGTTTTTTCACTGTAAATTAGAGTTGATGACAGGATCTGCCATGAGCTGTGTGGTGAGGATTAAATCAGCTAATCCGTGAAAAAACACATAGTAGTAGGACCAATGCTTGGTAGAGCCCTTGTAAAAGAGGCATGCTGAAGACTTCCTTGCACTTAAAATAAGGCAGGGTGCATGCGAGGTCATTGGGAAACACTTTCTGAAATGCGATTGAATTCTGCAATCACCTCCTCTGCTGTAGCCCCCAGTCCCTTAGCAGCCAGCTTTCCCTGTCCTTGATGAGGCTCAGAGACTGAGGTTCAAAGACATCAGCTGAGTGCCCAAGGCCACATCGCCTGGGCTGCCCCTGTTCTCCCAGCCCCCTTCTCCAGAGTCCATGAATTCTTCTCCCCTGTGATTTCCAGGCCTTTCCCCCATTCCTCTGCTGCAGACCCCTTCTATACTGATTATGGCCTTTATGATGGGACTGTCTCTTCATCTTCCATGGCTTGACTCATCAGTGTCATGGCCCATTGCCTCAGAAGCCTATTCTCATCCAGATGGCCGGTTGGAAACCAAAGCAATCAACTCATTCACACTGAGGTGTCTGCAACTGATGATAGCTTGCCGGAGTGGAAGGTTTGCGAGCAGGATGCCTTAAGCCAGCAGAGAGTGCTCAGGATGGGGGACGTTCAGATGCTGTGGACATAAGCACAGGAAAGGGGCAGCTTTTGGTTGGGGATCTTCCCAGAGACAAGCAAGCCACAGCCTCCTCTGCTGCAAGGACCTGAGGACAGAAAACTACTGAGTCAATTTCATAGGAGAAATTTGTAGTTCCAACTTCCTCACGCCTCCACTGGGGCCTCTCTGTTCCTCCCTTTTCTTGTAGACAGAATGGCCAGAATTGGGTTGCCTTAAAAAAAATGACAGAGCTCCACATTAGCAGAGTTCAGAGAAATAGGGCAGGCCTGGGAAGTCACAGAGGTGAGTGTCCCAATCTTAGCACACTCATGTCTACACTGCTCGCCCACCCTCCAGCATTTCTGACAGAGCCTGGGGGTAGGAGTGGTTACCCCAACATGTCCCGTGCCCTGGATGAGGAGCCTGGAGTCCTTGAAACTCTCTGTGGAACTGGTAAAACTGTCTTTCAACGGACTTTCCTTCCCTCCTTGTGCAGGGAGTGGAAGCGGGAACTGGGATAGGATGTGGTGTTGGTGGCTGGGTTGGTGTGGGTAGAAGTGCGTTTTATCCAGGTGTGTTTAGAGAGGCAGCATGGCAAGATGGTCAAAGCTTCTGGAATTTGGTGGCTTGGCTTCAAATTCCTTGACTTCCTTGCTTGATTGCCTCAGTTTCCTCATCTGTAAAATGGGTGTAAGGATGATGTTGCCTCATAGGGTTGTCTGGGTGGGGCAGGGGGAGATGGATCTGTGGGAGGGTATGTTTTATTTCTTTACTTGTTTTTGGTATTTGCAACAGCCAGCTAGTTAAATATTTGTGGTATTTGCCACAGCCAGCTATTTACCCATTGGGGAAACTGGAATTGGGCTGATAACAGTAGGGGTGCAAGTTGTCTTGCACCTGCCAGGAGCACCCACAATGTGGACAATCCCCAGTCACGATGTGGATTTAGTAAGAAGCTCTGTGGCTCTGATCTTCATCCTCTCAGGTGACTGAGAGCAGACAGGGGTGAAATGAAAGAAGCCGCAGTGCAAGGCAGGCCCCCGGAACAAATTTCCAGAACGACCCATAAGGGTTGTCTGGGTGTCTTCCGGCTCCCCGAGGGGTGGTGGTGCCCGGGAGCCTTCTGGAAATGCTGGGGGCATCTCCAGGCTGCCTGATCCCTGTCCTCCCAGTGCACCTCCCACTGCCCCGACTCCGCTGCCCTGTCTCCACTGCCCCGTCTCCCTCTTTCTCCTCCTTTTCCTCTCGCCCTCTTTCTTCTGTAGCAAGTGCTCTGAACCAGCTGTGGTCTTCCAGAGGTTGAGTGCAGCAACTTTGGGCAAAACCAAGCACTCACCTATTCCCAGTGGGAGGGTTCTGGAGGCCCTGGGTGTTGACAGGGTTCTTGTTGGTTTCTTCCCTCTGGGAACTGGCTGTGGTGAGACTGGAGGCTGTGGGAGGAAGCATGCTCAGGCCACCCACCACCCCTGCACCCAGCACATTGTGGGTGCTCAGTAAACACTTGCAAGGAAATTAACAAGCGAGCCCCAACAGCAGAAGGGTACACCCTCAGCCCTCAGGGGACAGGATCACGTTCCCGTAGGGAAAACCAAACCCTCACTAAAATTATTTCAAGGCCATGTGTTTTATTTTTAAACTGCATACAATTATTTTGAGGGCACTTGCTTTAAGAAAATAGCTTGGGAACTTTGCATTCAGCGCCATAATAGACCCGTGCATTTAAAGATGAAAATGGAGCCCCTCGGAAGTCTTTGGGTCGGCTCCAGGGAGAGGCGCCTTGTCTGTGCTCTGGCTTCCTGTCTGGGTGGCTTGTTTGGAGAAACTTGGAGTAGAGAACTCATGGATTGTCAGGTCTGAGGGGAGTGCTCACACATGATGGGATCCTCTTCCCCTCACCTCTCCATTGTATATTGGAGGGAATAGGGACACAGAGAGGTTAAGTGACTTGCCCAAGGTCACACAGCTGGTAAGCGGCAGAGCCAGGGCTTGAACCCAGGCAGCCTCACTACAACACTTAAAAAGATGCCTCTTTGGTGAGCCCTGTTCCCATCTGCCCCCCTACATCTGTGTCTGGGCAGCCAGGACACGTTTCCTGGACAGCTGAGACGTGCTTCCTTCCACAACAAGTGTGATCACATCCAGCTCCCAGAAAAAAGAGACCACCAAGAACCCAGTTGGCACCAGGCACCCCAAGCACCTTTCCACTGGGGACAGGTAAATGCCTGGCTTTGCCCAGGGATGTAAACTCGGGGGGTTCCCAGCTGGAGTCCTAGACCTCTGGCCTGGGCTGGGTCTCTGACAGGGAGGGGACCTGCCAGGCCTGGACTGTAGACCCCTGGTCTCTCTGGAGCTGGAAGAAGTCCTGTGTGCCTCTTATCAGAGGCCCTTGGCTGTGGGGCCAGCCTCTTCCTCCAGGTGGCTTAGCTGTTGCCAGTTCTCTCCCCTTGGCCCCTGTGCCACTGTCTGTGTGGCAGTCTGGAGTTGGCAAGGATCAAAGAACTCATTTCCAGAAGAGGAAACTGAGGCGCTAGATTGGATATCAGAGAAAGAGGCCTGGCATCCAGTCCTTTTTCTCCAGCCAAGCTTGTTTGTGAGCTCAGGCAGGGACTGCACCCCAAGTCCTAGATGTTGGACCAGATGGCAACTTCCAGGTCAGTGTCATCTGAAAGATTTGCAGCCTTGTGGTTCAGAGAGGGGCAGAAACTTGTGCAGGTTCACAGAAAATCTGAAGCAGAGTCAGGACTGAAACCCAGGCTTCCTGTCTCCACTGCACCTTGTTCATTCCTCGGTTTTCCTCAGGGAAACATTCAAGGACTAGGGTTTGAATGGGGAAGACAAGCTGTCCTTTGGTCTTAGTTTCCCTGAATGTCAAACAGAAGGGTTGACAGCCCCAGCCCACCAGCCCACCAGAGCCTAGCTGTGTCCACATTTTTACCAGTCTGCAGATAAGCAAAAAAAAAAAAAAAAAAAAAAAAAAAAGTAATAATAATAATAGTAAATAAAATAAAAAGGGAAAATAACAGATAGCAGAGTAAGCTTTTCATAAAGTGAAATATTTTCAACTGAAAAGGATGAGTCTATGTCTCACCTATTTTCCTGGGTATGTTTCTTTTCTGAAGTGGTGGTGATGGTAAGGGATGGTTTTAGTTTTGCAAAATCCTTACTTGGCAAATGTAGAAAGGTGGCAACTCTATGATAGTCTCAAAACTTTTTGGGAAATGTAACCAGTTCATGAAATCCCAAGGCGTGATGTTGACTGAGCTCAGCTGGTCTCTTGGGCTTCTTTGAGCTGAGTGGGGGATTCAGGTGGGCACCGTCTGGCTGAAGGGGGAGTCTGAGAGAATGAGGTATGGAGGGAAAGGTATCTGCTGCCAGATCCAAGGCTAGGTTGCAGGGGGAGAATGCACCTGGCACATAGTAGGTGCCCAGATGTGGCAACTGGATGAAATGATTACCATGTGTCTTAGTTCATTTTGTGTTACTATAAAAGAATACCCAAGGCTGGGTAATTTACAAAGAAAAGAGGTTTATTTTGCTCATGGTTCTGCAGGCTGCACAAACAGCATGGAACCAGCATCTGCTTCTGGTGATGGCTTCAGGGAGCATCCATTTATGGTGGAAGGGGAAGGGGAGCCAGCATCACATGAGGAGAGAAGGAGGGAGAGAGGAAAGGAAGGTGCCAGGCTCTTTTAAACAATCAGTTCTTGTGGGAACTAATAGAGTAAGCCCAGGGTGCTAGGGGGACCTGTTGGCATAGTATCAACTCCGGTTGTCAAGTCAGGGAAGGCTGTCTGGACAAAGTGAAATTTGAAGGACAAGCAGGAGTTGGCCAGTGGGCAACCCAGGCTGAAGTAACTTCAGAGGCACAAAAGCATTGCACTTTCACATGATACAGCTGGAGAAGAAAGCTGTGAACTGAGTTGGGATTTAAAGCTGTGATGGTGGAAACTCAGGCACTGTGTGGAGCAGAGTTAGAGTTTCAGCTGGAACATCTGGAGCCCAGTGTTTCCCTAAAATCCCAAAGGGGTGGCATGACTAGGGGACAAAACCCCAAGCTTCCCTCCCCAAGCCCTGGGAGGTATGCGCCAGGTAAGGGGTGCTTTCTCCTGAGCTCCAGCAGGAATCCCAACCCGCTCCAGGGATCCGGGACTCAGAATTAACATCCCAGCCCTCAGACTGTGAATACTTCTCCCTCCACATTTAGAAAGAGCCAAAGTGCCAGCCCACCTCCCAAGCCCCTCATGTAACATATGCCTGATTTCCCAAAAGCAAAGATTTCTCCTTTCTCCCCTCCCTCCTTCTTCCACCTTCCCCTCGACCTCTTCCTTTTAAACAATCAGTTCTTGTGGGAACTAATAGACAACTCATTCATTACTTGGAGGATAGCACCAAGACAGTCAGGAGGGATCCACCCCTATGACCCAGACACTGCCCTTAGGCCCTACCTCCAACACTGGAGATCAGATTTCAACATGAGATTTGGAGGGGACAGATATTCAAACTGTATCACCATGTGTGCTCAATTCCCAGTTTCGTCAGGGCAGTGAGCAGAGACAGAGCCTTGGCTGGAATGGGGCTGTGTGGGGAGGAGCTAGGGAAGGACATCAGGGTCTCTTAGATGTGGAAATACAGAGGAGAGGAATGAGTCAGAGTATGTTCTAAGAACCCCTGCAATGGGTTCTGATCTGGATCCCTGTCTCAGATCGAGTTTCCCGAAGCAGAGCCTGAGATAGGGATTTGGATGCACGTTCTGTGTTAGGGTGTGCTCTCCAGCAGAGTCAGGATTAGGGGGTGGTGAGTGACGCAGGCACATGAAAGTGCAGGATGGGGGCTGGGCTCGGTGGCTCAAGCCTGTAATCTCAGCACTTTGGGAGGCCAAGGCGGGCGGATCACGAGGTCAGGAGATCGAGACCATCCTGGCTAACACGGTGAAACCCCGTCTCTACTAAAAAATACAAAAAAAAAAAAAAACTAGCCGGGCGAGGTGGCGGGCGCCTGTAGTCCCAGCTACTCCGGAGGCTGAGGCAGGAGAATGGCATAAACCCGGGAGGCGGAGCTTGCAGTGAGCTGAGATCCAGCCACCACTGCACTCCAGCCCGGGCGACAGAGCAAGACTCTGTCTAAAAAAAAAAAAAAAAAAAAAAAAAAGTGCAGGATGGAATCCCATCTTTATTTTGATGTTTTGCTCATCATGCGATTTTTTACATTAATTTTGATATTTTGATTATTTATTTATTTATTATTATTATTATTATTTGGAGACAGGGTCTCACTGTCATCCAGGCTGGAGTACAGTGGCATGATCATAGCTCACTGCAGCCTTGATCTCCTGGGCTCAATTGATCTGCCCGCCTTAGCCTCCTGAATAGCTGTCACTTTGATTTTGAAAAAATGTTACATTACATTATTATTTTTTGGATGAGTGAGGTTTTTGGCAACCCTCCTCCCTAAGTTTGCACTCAAGGCAGGTGCCTCACTTGCCTCCTCCAGTCCAAGCTCTGCTCTCAGGAGAAGGGGAATGAGGGAAGGGGTTACTGAGCATATGGCCTCAGGTGAGACTAGCTTCAGTCTGATCCCCCGGGGAGCCCTGGAGTGAGCATTGTGCCCTGTGGCAGCCAGGCAGAGGGAGGAGAGGGCAGCCGTGAGCTGTTAGCATCTAATATTCCCTGCAGCTGGCAGATGGGGGACCCTGCTAGTGAAAAGGACCCAGACTGGGTACAAAAAATATCCATTACAATACCCTTCTATTGTTCTTTGAGAGGTGGCAGTAAACATTTCAAAGGTCTACAGGGACTTCTGGCTGCTGAGCTGTGTTTCTTCAAATATGGCTGTGCTGGAGTTTCTGGGGTCCAGTTTCTATTCCTCTTGTAGAACGAATGCATGAGCAGGAGGGTGGGTGGAGCCAGTGTGGATGTGTGTGTGACCCGATGAGCTGGTTTGTCCTAAGCTGCTGGCTCAGGTTCCTGGAGGGTGGGAGCTGGGGAGAGGAAGGCCAAAGTGGAACAGGTGTCTGTGATTCTGCCCATGGAAGGAGATATGGAGGAGGAAGAGGCTGAGGGGAAGGTGGAAGAAGCAGGGAAGGAAGGAGAAATCTTTGCTTTTGGGAAATCAGGCATATGTTACATGAGGGGCTTGGGAGGTGGGCTGGCACTTTTGGCTCTTTCTAAATGTAGGGGAGAAGTATTCACAGTCTGAGGGCTGGGATGTTAATTCTGAGTCCCGGATCCCTGGAGCGGGTTGGGATTCCTGCTGGAGCTCAGGAGAAAGCACCCCTTACCTGGCGCATACCTCCCAGGGCTTGGGGAAGGAAGCCTGGGGCTTCGTCCCCTAGACATGCCACCCCTTTGGGATTTTAGAGACACAAGGGTCCATATGTTCTGGCTGAAACTCTACCTCTACTCCACTCAGGAAGATGCCTGAGTTTCCTTCCACCATCACAGCTTTAAATCCCAACTCAGTTCACAACCTTCTTCTCCAGCTGTATCACGTGAAAGTGCAATGCTTTTGTGCCTCTGAAGTTACTTCAGCCTGGGTTGCCCACTGGCCAACTCCTGCTTGTCCTTCAGGTTTCACTTTGTCCAGGCAGCCTTCCCTGACTTGGCAGCTGGAGCTGATACTGTGCCGACAGGTCCCCCTAGCCCTGGGCTTACTCTGTCATGATTTACTCATTGTCTGTTGCCCTTACCTGGCTTTGGGTTTCTTGGCAGTGGGAACTATATCTTTGTATTCTCTCTCCCAGCCTGACACCTGGCAGGTAATCTGTGTTCAATAAAGTTTCTTGAATGTAAGAATGAGAAATATGTAATAGGTCATCAGATATTTATACCTCAGTGTGAAAGAAATTCTGAGAGGAGGGTTTTGTTTTGATTTGTTTTTAAATCATACTCCCTTACAATCATGCCACATTTATGTCTGAGGCCATGTCATATAATGGTAAGATTCATAATTATACTCAACAACAGCAACAATAATAACAATGGGTAATATATTGAGAACTTACCATGGGCCAGGTATTATTGTTCTAGTTGTTTATATTCCTTCTCTTATATCCTAACACCAACTTTAGAAGGTATATACTATTTATGAGGTATGTACTTTGTGTGGTATGTATTGCCCCATTTTACAGATTGGGAAACTGAGGAAAGAATTTAAGAAACAAAGAGGTCTTACAGGTAGTAAATGACCAAACTGTCTTTTGAACTCAGGTGGTCTGGTTTCAGAATCTATATCCTTAACCATCACACGCTGAACATGGCTTTTGGGTTCAAGTCCTAGCTCCTTCATTTTTTAGCTGTGTGATCTTGGGCAAGTTGCTTGACCTCTCTGAGTTTCAGTTTACTTACCTGTGAGGTAGGGGTGGTCCTCAACATTGTTGGGAGGCTGGGGCAAAGTAAGGGATGGAGAGGACCCTGAGGGTGGACAGTGATGGTTCTCATGGTTCAGCGAGGCGGCGGTTTCAAAGATCTCTGCTCGTGGTTACAAAATGAGCCTTGGAAACCTGCATCAGCAGAGACATCATGGCCAGGGTTCTTGGCAAAGGGCATGGAGGCCAGGAAGAGGGAGACAAAGGCTCCTCTGTCAGCACCTTGGGGTCCTAGGGGAGGCAAGTTGGGAAGATGTGAGTGCTGCAAAGCAGGAGATGAGGACTCCTGCCTGGAAGTGGGGCAGGCACCCTGTTGCCTGCCAGGATTTGCTCTGCATAAGCCATGGGTGGAAAATTCCTTTGGATCCTTTCCTGAGTGGCTGGGAAAGCTGAGACTAATTCATGGAGGGGAGGGGTGTCTCCACACCCTGGGAATGTGATCACTGTTTTATTTTAAAACAGAATAAAAGCAGCTTCAACTTGGCAGTTCTCAGGGCTGCTTGGGGCCACCAAAGCCACCTCCAGAATACAGCTCCTTGTGGGCTCAGGCTCTGGCTGCTATGGGATCAGGGATCACACTGGAAACTTGTCACTGGCAAGTGGCCGCTCTGTTTTCTGCAGAGACTCCCTCCTCCAGCCTGACTGGTGCATCTTCTCTGGGAACCCACAGAGTACAGATCTGCCCTCTGGGATGACAAGGAGGCCTCAGGCAGAAATCTCCCTCACACTGTGGATACTGTCATATATCCACAGAATTCTCTCCTGATCCCTGCTCCCCACGGTGACCCTGCGAACAATTGTCATTTCCCTTTGATAAATGCAGAAACTGAGGACAGGGAGTTGGAACAGCCAGTACAGCTGAAATAGGAACCAAGGTTCTCTGACTTCCCGTGAGACAGACCTTGTGCTAAAGACATGGCCCTGGTTCTACGGGGACTGAAGGTCTAAGTGGCTCTAAAGGATATTCTTGATGGATCAAAACACAGCACAGTCAGTGCAAAGGGAGTGCTTAAAGCCCATTTGCTTATTATGAAAGACCAGGGCTTGAGAACTCCGACTCTATTAAGAATATGTGGGAAATGATACATATTTGTAGTTAATTGTAACGTTGTAACACACACAATGATTTATTATAACATTGTAACAATGAGAAACTGGAAATAACTCAAGTGCCCATCCCTGGGACTAGTTAATCCAATGCTAGCAAATCTACCAATGGAATACTATGCAGCTATCAAAAAGGATAAGATTCTTTGTACATATGAATATACTAATAAGAACTCATCACCAAGATAAATTGTTAGGTAAGAAAGGCCAGTTGCAAAATAGTGTGTTCAGTATACTACCTTTTATACAAAATGAGAGAAATGAAATGAAAAGAGAATGTATTTCCCCAAAGAAACTCTGGAAGGAGACATAAGGAGCTAACATAGGAAGTGGGTACAGTGGAAACTGGATGAATGGTGGCAGGTAGGAGCAAGATTTTTCATTATAATCTTTCTACAGTTTTAGATGGTTTGAACGTCACCAGTTAGATGGAGTTGTGATGCCTGGTCAGCAATTTAAATTCAAAAAGCCTATTAAAATTGTGGATGGATGGCCATTAGGCTAAGAGTGTTATTATGTGAATAGCATATGTGTTGTAAACTCTAAGGCCCATAGTCTTCATTCCTATTTTCTCCTTGACTGTGACATAACCACATTTGGGGTTTTCAAACTAGCTGGACTTATTGTCCAGCTGACTACATCTCTCCTTGATGTCAGAATGAGGCCACCTTTGGCCCACTTTGAACCAGCCGAGAGAGTCCTGTGGGGTTTACACAGAGCCTACCTCTCCCTCCAGTGTCCACATCATGCTTGTGACTATGATGCATTCCTGGTGGCCTCCTGAGGCCATGGGTAGTCAGTCAATACCTATGTCTCATAGTGGACCTCCCGTCTCATTCCAAGAATACCCTTGAGCTCTCGGTGAAATGTTTGTAGGGAAAACAATGTGTTCTTGTGGGCTCTCCTTGACGCTAATATCCATGGATGAAGAGAACCTCTAGAGCAGATAATGACTGAAACCCATGCTCAATGAAGAGAACTGCCTGGAATAGCTTTTAGCTCATCTTGTGTCTGCCAGACCTTCCCAAACACGGCCTCTAGCCCATCACCAAACAGGCTGTGTTAAAATCAACCAGTGACATTGAGGCTGGGTGCAGTGGCTTATGCCTATAATCCCAGCCCTTTGGGAGGCCGAGGTGGGGGGATCACTTGAGTCCAGGAGTTGGAGACTAGTCTGGTCAACATGGCGAAACCCCATCTCTGTAAAGTACAAAAAAAATTAGTGGGGTGCGGTGGTTTATGCCTGTGGTAGTCCTAGCTACTCAGGACGCTGAAGTGGGAGGATCACTTGAGCCCAGGGAGGTTGAGGCTGCAGTAGGTTGTGATTGAGCTCCCATTGGCAATTCCAGCCAGTGCATGGTCTAACCCATTGCCAGGTAGCTCTGGCTTTCCATCTCAAAGCAAAACCCCACCCATTTCTGCTATGGGGTTGACACCTTGCCCATAGCTCCCTGATCTTTGGGAATTTTGGAAATCCCCAGCACTGCCTTTCCTGTGCTTTTAAATGTATGCAAATGCAACAGCAAATGGCCCCCACCCCAGGAGGACAGCTATTCCTGGGGCCCTCCCTGCCCACACTAGGTGGCTCCGTGGGGTCTTGTTAAACCTTCTCAGAAGTTGGCAGGAGACTCCTTTTAGCCTTGCCTTTTCCTCTTCCCTCTGGGTCTCTCTTCCTGGGGACTTTCTTTGCTCTGCCTTCGTCTTTCTTCTGCCACTTTGCAGCTTTGCCCTGGCCGCTCTGTCTTCCTTTTTCCAGTCCCTCTGCATCTCTCCTCTTCCTGCTGGCTTTTCTCTCCCTGCCCCTCCTCCCCATCTCTTTCTGTCTACGTTGAGGAGGTGCCATCCTCTGTTCTCTCTGCTCTTTCTTGGCTGTGCTGCTCCTTCCTCCCTCCTAAAATCACCGACCCCGCCAAGCCCCTGCCCTGCTGGGGCCTGAAGTGAAGAGGGCTCTTCCCTCAAATTCCCCAGAGCTGAGGGGCAGGGCCAGCATCTCGAGCTGGTGACCAGTGCAGCCACACAGGGTTCAGAAGGCCTGCGCTTGGTTTAACACTTGGCTGTTGCCGTCCTGAATTCTGAGTAATTTTTGAATAACGGGCTGCCTTTCATTTTGCTGTGACTTCATGAAGTATGCACTGGTTCTGCTGAGGACTATGAACTTCCTGGGGAACACATCCCCTCCTGGTAGAACTGTAAGAGCTGGGCTGAGGCGCAGGGTCCAGGTGCTGGTCCTGTGTTTGCTCCTCATTCACCCAATAGTGAGTTGCAAGATTCATCCTCATTTTACCGATGAGATAAATCAAGGCTCAGAGAGGCCATGTCACTTGCCCAAGGACCCACAGCTCATGAGCCTGGATTGAAGGAAGCTGACTCTGAAATTTGGACATTCTGTGGTCCTTTCCCGGCTGAAACCATAGGGGCTTTGGTAAGGGCCTTAGTTCACCCTTTTATTGGTGAACTAAGGCTCAGTCTTTGCATCTGAAAAATAGAGGTAGTGAAAGTAGCCGTCTGTGCAGAAACAACTGGTGTTTAAATCCTGGAACGTTCCTGGCACATGGCTACCTCCTGAAACAGCAGCTGCAGCCTTTCTGAGTCTCCATTTTCTCATCTGTTAAATGGGGATCATGGTAGTACCTGCCTCACCGGACCCTTATGGGAATTTAATGACACAGGACATGTGCTTAGCTTACGGCCTGGCACAAGTAGGTGGGCAAGGCCAGGACACAGGAGCTTCTGGGCCAGAGGAGGGAGTGATCTATGAGTAGGGAAACTAGGATTTATTGTCCAGACTGGGGCACTTTGAGAATGGAAGGAGCTTGACAAAAAGCATAAACAGGGATTGTCGTGGGCAAGCCAGGATGGAGGGTCACTCCACCTGTGTGTCAAGTGTGTCCTTGTCACGATTGTCTGTTTCATAAAACATGTTCACAGATAAGTGAGTGTCAGGATGCCCCAGGCCCACCCCCAGCTGGTGTGGAGAAAGACTGTGTTCGGGTTGGGTGCAGTGGCTCATGCCTGTAATCTCAGCACTTTGGGAGGCTGAGGTGGGTGGATCACCTGAGACCAGCCTGACCAACATGGAGAAACCCCATCTCTACTAAAAGTACAAAATTAGCCGGGCGTGGTGAAGCATGCCTGTAATCTCAGCTATTTGGGAGGCTGAGGCTGGAGAATCGATTGAACCCAGGACATGGATGTTGCGGTGAGCCAATATTGTGCCATTGCACTCCAGCCTGGGCAAAAAGAGCAAAACTCCGTCTCAAAAAAAAAGATGGTGTTCGAGCCTTGGCCATAGAGAATGATGTCCCTTGGGCTGGGCCTGATGGATCATGCTGGTAAGCCTAGCACTTTGGGAAGCAAAGCGGGAGGATAACTTAAGGCCAGGAGTTCAAGACCAGCTTAGGCAATATAGCAAAACCTTATCTCCAAAAATTAAAATAAAATAAAATTTAAAAAGGGGAGGGGGGAAAAAAGAAAGAGTAGTGTCCCGCTTACCACTGCTACTGCTACCAAGGCTTCAGTTCTGAGAAAACAACGTCAGGGAGAATGACTTAAAGGCCACGGTTCAGGCCCCTTCTCAGATGTTCTAGAAAATTCTTTGGATTACACCAGCAATGCATGTAATCTAAAGAATTTGGATTCTTTGGTTGTGTAGACTGAAACAGTCACATCTAGGAAAAGCGGCTTTTACTGAATTGCAGTTTGGGGCAGTGCTGTCCGTCAGTGAGTGAGTGGTGCCTCCCTTAAAACATTCAGGAACTGGAGGCCCCGTTCCATGATCAGATCCCCCATGTCTTCTCCCCACAGGCTTCTGGAGACAGTCCTTCTGCTCCTAGCATCAGGAGGCCTTGCCATTCCCCCTGAGTGGGTTTGGTTTTTCACAAGGAGCGTGTGACTCATGTGATTGGGTCCCCCGTTCAGGAAGCTGGGGGTCCAGTGTGTGGTCCAGCCACTGTCAGCATTTAGGACATTTTTTGTCCCCTGCATTTCACCCTTAGCCGTGGCTCCATTTTCTGTCTCTACACGTTTCCCTTCCTTCTTTTACTTTAATTTATGTTCCCTGTATAAGTGAGCCTCTTTTGAACCTCCCACCATCCACAGCTCCCTCACGCCAGTATATAAGTGAACAAAAATAAAAAATCAACAAACCTGCAAGCAAAAACATATTGTGGCACCCCTCCCCAACCCAGGAGAGCAGCTCGGATGGCCTGGTGAGGATCGGCTGGCAAGGGGTTAAGAATGATGCAGAGGAAGTGCTGGCCCAGATTAAAGGGAGGAAGTGGCTGCTGCCTGGGGAGGGAGGTGGCTGGCTCGTCCTGTGTGACTCCAGGGGCCTAAACCAACACTGACATGAATGTGGCAGGTTGCTCAAGGTCAGTTTAGCGAAAAAAAGGAAGCGCTTTCTAAAGACTTGACAAGTCTTTCTAGAAGTTCTGCTAGTGGGGGTTTCAAACTCACTGATAGCTGACTCTACACATAGCTCTCTTTAAACATAATAGCCAAAGGGCAGGTTTGTTGGAGCCAGTCTCCTCATGTTCACAGAGTGACCGGCGGGCCCTGATTTGCTGGGACATTCCAGTTTGAGCACTTTACATTCTGCATCCCGGGACATCCCTTGGTTTCTGGCAAACCAGGACAACTGGTCGGTCACCCTATGCACCCTACGTACATGATCTCATGAAATCTTTACATTGACCCCCCTTACAGATGAGGAGTCTGTGATTTGGTAACCCAAGATTACATAGCATGGGAAGGGCCAAGCTGGGATTCGTGTGTGGATTTGCTGTAACTGAGTGAGGCTTAAGCTGTCAGCCACACTGAGCCACTTCCCTTTTCCTGTAAGATGAGGGTACAAGACCCCTTGATCCTAAAGCCTCTCCAGCAATGACTTTTAGGATTCTGGAATTTCCTCTGGTCTTCAAGCAGCTTTTTGTTTTCCATGGAAGGTGGGGTGGGGTAGGGTGGGGGGCAATTTTTCCAGCAAGACCCCTCCTAGGTCAAGGCTTGGGCTTTGCCTTGGGAGAAGTGACAGCCTGGTGACGGGGTCAAAAGGAAGGGCAGCCTGTCCCTCCTTCCCTGTGCCTGGGAACAGGGTGGGATCTCATACTCCACCGTCCTGATTGCTGGCAGTGGTGCCAGTCCATTTGTCAGCTGCCTGGGCTGGAGCCAGGGAATTCCAAGGGGCCAGAGCCTGCCTGAGCGCTCCAAGGCCTCTGCGCTCGGGGCTAGCAGCCTAGGCAGGAGGACCCTGGGGCAGCTCAGGGCTCTGGGATTTTTCAAAGCTCCATGTGGCTGGACAGGCCTCTGCAGCCCCCCTCCCTTGGGAGTCTGGCCAGCCTGTGGAGACTGTGCAGAGGGGGAGTGATTTGGAGTCTCTGAGTACCCCAAGTCAATGAGGTAGGGTTGCGAATGTGCAAGGTGGGGACAGATGCACAGGTGGGGACAGCTGATACAAGATCGCAGGGCCCTGCGTGCAGCAGGCAAGCCACAGAACATGAAGGGCAGTGACCGTCACTGAAGACGTGGACTCCGGAGTCAGGACAGCACAGATTCAAACCTCTCCTCTGCCCCTTCCTACTGTGGGATCTTGGGCCAGTGCCCTTGCTTCTCTATGCCTTGATTTCCACATCTGAAAAATGGGAATGAAAATATCTACCTTGAAGGTTTGTTGTGAGTGGAGGCACTGAGTGTGCCATCGGTGCCTCATAAGCAGGGGGTGGATTCCATCAGCCCCAGACTCTCAGTTTTGGTTCCTCTCACCCCAGAGCTGCACCCGAGGACCCCGTGACAGTCAGCGGGTGAGGGCTGTTCCCCGTGGAGAAGCTGTGCTGGCGGGATGTAAGGGAAGTCCTAGGGAGGAAGGAGTGCTTTGTAGCGAAAGGGGCCCGTCAGCCCATCCATGATGCTTGGAAGTGCTGTGATAGGGTATAGATGCCTTGGGTTCCCACAGGTCTGAGTTCAAGTCCTGGCTCCACCAGGCACTGGGTGGTGATCCTGATCTCATTCCTTTCAGAGCCTCAGTTTCAACATCTGTGGGATGGGGGTAATGTTCTTCTGCTCCTCAGGCCAGGAGGAAGATGGGTTGTCAGGACACAAGGAGATGAGGGGAAGTCAAATTCACAGCTAGGTGCCTGGCACGTAGCAGGATGGCTCTCTTTCCTCCTGTCACCTTGCTGCCTGCTCTGCCTGAATTTGTGCACGTGAGGCTGGGAGGAGCAAGGGGATGCTTGTGAAAAGCACACCCCAGGCAGAGGGACCTGCAAGAGCAGAGGCCCAGGTACTTTGAACCATGCTCAGGGGTACTGGGCTCCTTGAGCACAGGGAGCAGGTTGGTTTGGAAGGACTTGGCCTCGGAGGTCCCCCCAGCAGTCCCTCCCTGTCCCCAGCCTGGGACTTCCCATGAGTCCTGCAGCCCTGTCCTGGGTCAGTGGCCTTGGATTACTGACTTCACTTGGGCTCTCCAAGGGGAAGGGAGGCTAATGCCCATGCTCAGTGGCCCACCCTTCCTCCTGTTGCCTCTTGTCTCCACCAGCTGTCCCTCTCTGCTGCCTTTTCCCCTTAGCATCCTTTCCCGGGCACTTTATTTCTTTTTAGGAGGCAGAGTCTTGCTCTGTTATCCAAGCTGGAGTACAGTGGTGCAATCATAGCTCACTGCAGCCTCGACTTCCTGTGCTCAAGCAATCCTCCCACCTTAGCCTCCTGAGTAGCTGGGACTACAAGGTGTGTGTCACCACACCTGGCTAGTTTTAAAAATTATTGTTATTTTTTTCCTACAGACATGGTCTCTCTCTGATGCCCAAGCTGGTGTTGAACTCCTAGCTACAAGTGACCCTCCTGCCTCAGCCTCCCAAAGTGCTGGGATTACAGGCATGAGCCACCCTGCCCGGTCTCCCTAGCACTTTTAAGCGTTAATATCTCACACGCACACATACACACATTCACGTCAACCACTAACCGGATGTGACATATTTGGAATGGTTTTGGCATCTGAGTCCCAGTTCTGCCTCATTCTGCTGTATAACTGTGTCCAAAAGCTCCTTCTTCTTTGTGTGTGGGCCTCTGCTTCTCCACCGTCATCACGACATTGACTTCAGTTCACTGGGGGAAAGTTGAAAGCAGGACCCTGATGGTAGAATTGAAGGCATAGCTGCAGCGTGTATCTGGCATCAATTTGCAGTGGGGGTTGCCTTTCCAGAACCCCAACACCAGACCCCAGAGACTGCTCCTTCATCTGCACCCTGCTCATCTCCTGGGCGGGGGGTGGGGAGGCAGTCTTCAAACTTACCTGCCTCACACACGTGTCCTGGGATGTGCCTGGTAAGCTGCAGGTTCTGGCTGCCCCTCAGCACTGCCTCCCTACTGAAAGGCCCTGGGTCCATGAGGCCCAGGGATGGGGACTCAGTGTTACCATGGCAACCATAGCTTATCTGTGGCATCACGGACTCCAGGGGAAGATGGCTCCTAGCCCCCAGGACTGGATAGTATGGGCCCCTCTCTGTGACCTGGCTTCTCCCATGAAGACCCATCTGAGTATCTCTGGTCCTCACTCCTCCACTCACTCAAGACCTTTCTTGGAGCATTGGTGGTTGCCATGGAAATGGATCTGGAAACAAACCAGTCCCTGTGGGCTGAGGAAAAATCCTCAAGAAAAATAGAGATTGCTGGGCTTCCCGGCTCTCTGATGGGATATCCTGACGCCCGGAGCCTCCAAAAACTGCGCTTTCTGGGTCAGCCTGGAACTGGCAGAAGGGCCCTCAGTTCACCAGGCCTCTTGCTATTCTCCTGCCTCCAACCTCTCCTCTTCAACACAGCCCCCACATCAGCCACCCAGGTTAGAAGCTGGAATCTTTTTAGAAAGATGGCACCCTCCGCTTAAAACCATCCATGGCTCCCTATTGCCCATAGGATAAAGTTGATGGCTTGCAGGGATCTCACAATCTGAAACTCTCTTCTTTCCTTAGCCACATCTCCTGCCTTCTCCCCTCCCCTAAGACAAACACATACACACGCGCACACACACAGCCCCTCTCCACACTTTATCAAGCCTCTGTGCCTCTGCAGGTATGTCATTTCCCTCGGCTGCTCCATCTGGCAAAGGCTTCATACCCTCCAAGGCTCAGCTCAAATGCCACCTCCTCCAGGAAGCATCCCCTGATTTCCCCAGCCCTTTCCCTTTACTTTGTGCAGAGCCAGGGCCACACACTCAGTGACCAACAGGGCCAGGCAGGAGACCCAAATGACCCATTTATGAACACTTTTCATGTCCACAAAGAAATACGTGCTCTCCTATGAAAGCTGAAAGTGAGAATGACTTGGTTCCTCTTTCTCTCACTGGATTGCACTTATTTCTGCCACAGCAGAGACCCTGGACTAACTCAATGGCAAACTGCAACTGGCTTATTACCCCAGGGGAAAATAAGGAGGGGTGGGGACTGTGGATAACCCTGTTCTGTAATGCAAGCCCAGCATGGCCGGTTTGCTGGAAGCCTGGCATTTAGGTGACATCTCAGAATACTGACTGTGCCATGATCTGTTTCTGCACCCACTTTCTCTACATGAAGGCAAGTGGCTGGGCCATCTTACTCCCACAGCATCTGGCAAGGAGTGTGACCCTTAGATGTTGCCCACTACTGGCTTTTTTTTTTTGGAGATGGAGGTCTCACCCTGTCACCCAGGCTGGAGTGTAGTGGTGCAATCATAGCTCACTGCAGCCCTGAGCTGCTGGGCTCAAGCGATCCTCCTGCCTTTGCATCTGCTCTTCCCACTGACTACCATGCTCTTGCGCAACACCAGCCCATGTCTCCCTCTCTGTGTATTCAGGTCTCCATTCAGAGGTGGGACAGGGCATAAATGCTGGCAGAGGGGAATTCTATTTTAGAGAGAGCACTCCAAGAAGCCTCTCTGAAAAGATGACCCTCTTTATATTTTATTCACAGCACAAATCACTGCCTGCTCTTATATTCATTTTATTTTTTCAGCATTTACGTAGAGCTTCAGATGAACCAAGATGCTTCTAAAACGTTACCAACATAAACCCATTACCAACATTTAATCCTTGTAACAACTCTGTGAGGGAGGAGCAATGATGACTCCTATTTTCCAGATGAGGAAACTGAGGCACAGAGAGGTGTGGTGACTTGCCCATGGTCACACAGCAGAGCTGGGATTCAAACTCAGGCAGTCTGGCTCCAGATGTGTTTGCTTTCCTTATTATGTATTTGTTTACTTGACTGTTTAGCATCTGTCACCCCTGACAACACCCCCCCACCCCAACTCCAAGGGCAGGGATGTGTCTGGTTTGTTCCCTGCTGCAACCCCCAGTACTCAGATCCAGGCCTGGCTCATAATCGGAATTTAATGACTATTTCTTGGAAGGATGGAGGAAGGGAAACAGGAGGATTAGAGGACTGGAAGGAAGAGTCTTTGGCCTTCAGAGCTGAGTCCAACGTCAAGATTGTCTTGTCGGAAGCTTCTCAGCCTCCTGAGGGATTTGAGTCAGCCTGTCTGGAGGGGCCCCTGCCCTACCCGTCGTCACCCTCCGGTAGAACCTCTGTTTTCTGACCTCTCCCAAGAAGAGGTGCCAAACCTCATTCCCAGCT
Organism: Colobus angolensis palliatus; assembly: GCF_000951035.1. Classification (NCBI taxonomy): domain Eukaryota; kingdom Metazoa; phylum Chordata; class Mammalia; order Primates; family Cercopithecidae; genus Colobus; species Colobus angolensis. Next base: position 19,547,900 of record NW_012110919.1, on the reverse strand, counting down.
CCCTGGGCCCATGCTGAGCACACTTCCTACAGTAACAGGAGCCCTGGAGGGGAACAGTCAAGACGGGGGCAGGAAGTCTGCAGAACGAGGTGGCCTGCTGTTGAGGGAACAGGCTGTTGAGCGGCCAGTGAGAGGTCCGGGCGGGGCTACGCTGGACCAGATGTGCTCAGGGAATGAGCAGAGGAGAGAGCTGGGAAGGGGCTTGTGCCCTGCCAAATTCTCCTGGGACCCTAAAACAGTGGGCTTCACTGTGGGAGCAGTAGAAACACATTTCAGTTTCACCCTGTGAGAGAAATCCCCTTTCCCTATTAACGCAGTGGCTGTGGTAGTGACAAGCACTTCACCAGCCTTGTTTCATTGAATCCTCACAACTCCTTGAGACAGATGCTACACATGAGGCTCCTGAGGCTGAGAGAGGTAAGTAACCTATATGACGTCACACAGCCAGGAAGTGCTAGAGCTAGATCTGAAACCTAGTTCCAGACCATATGTAACATGACTCCATGGAAAACCAAGGGAGAAGCTGGAAGCCCAGCCTGGGGCTCCGGGTTCTACCCACGTGCTCACTTGCTCACTTCACTGATTCTGAATCTCAGTTTTGTCATCTGTGAAATGAGAATAACGGGAAAGTGCCATTGTGTGTGACCTGACAAAGGGCTGGCTGTTTTTCTAGGTGTGCCACAGAGGTTATTTTCCTTCACCATCATGGTATGTTGGGTGGTCCACATGCCCCAGAAGTGGAAAAAGAGACTTGGAGGTGTGGAGAGCGGGTCCGGGTCACTCAGCCAGGGCCACCTCCTTGTTAGGTGTTAATGCCCTGTCCTGACTGAGGCCAGACAATAGCTTTGTTTCAACTGAGGGACTTGAGTGAAGTGAAACATGCTTTGCAGAGCCTCTTGCAGAGGATGTAGGGATGCCGGGGAGGTGGGAGGCCGAGCTGAGGATGGGAATGGCAGAAGCCATGGCTTCCTCATCCAGCCCGGGGCAGAAGGGGCCTGGGCGGAGGCTGAGAGGCATCTCTGTCCTGCAGCTTGGCTCTCCTCCCGAGGCTTCTAGACGTTATCCAGGCTACTCTCTGAGCTCTGTTAATTTCTGGAAACAAAGCCCTTTCCTTTGGGCAGAATCAGCCAGCTGGACTCAGCCTTGTCCTCTCTATTGTGGGACAGGGGCTCACAGAACATCACAAGCTGGTTTTTCTATGCAGACATTTGCTGAGCTCCTGCTGTGTACCAGGTGCCATGTCCACATCACTGTGTCATGACACGCTCATGCTCACCCCAGGAAGGAAGTACTAATAGCCCATTTTACAGATGGGGCTCAGAGAGGAGAAGCAGTTTGTCCACTGTCACTGAGCTAGGAAAGGTCTTTGAACCTGGTCTGGCTGACTCCCAAGAGTGGGCTCTTAGCTGCCGTGCAGCTTGGAATGAGAGATGCATCAGACAACCTTGTTGCAGGCAGCCAGGACCCCAGTCTCGCTCTTGGAGTGGCGGGACAGATGGAACGTAAATCAACCTTGAACCTCTGGCCCAGAGACCTTGGAGCTGTCAGGGTCCCAGAAGATCCCTTTAGCCAGACCCTCCCGCTGACCTGATTTCCTGAAAGGAAGGTTTTATTATTGCCATTTCGTAGGTGACTCCAGTGCAGCTCAGAGAGGTAAAGCAACTTGCCCAGGATAACACAGCATGGAGCAGAGTCGTGCTGTGTTTTTATATTGGCCCCATGGCTGGAAATAGACACTTGGTTCATTCAGTTATGGTGTCTTTTGAAAGCTGAGAGGGAATTTTGAGATAATCAACTCCAACCCTCCTTGTTTCATAGATGGGGAAATTGAGGCGCCAAAGAGTCAGGGATATATTTAAGGACATTTGCTAAGCAGAGCCTGTGCATTACAAAAGAAAGAGCATGAGATTCTTCATCTGGGTTCAAATTCCACCTCTGTCCTTCACCAGCCATATAACCTTGGTAAGACTTTTAGACTTTTTTGTTTTTTTTTTTTGAGATGGAGTCTTGCTCTGTCGCCGAGGCTGGTGCAGTGGCGGGATCTCAGCTCACTGCAAGTTCCGCCTCCCAGGTTCACACCATTCTCCCACCTCAGCCTCCTGAGTAGCTGGGATTACAGGCGCCTGCCACTACGCCTGGCTAATTTTGTTTTTGTATTTTTAGTAGAGATGGGGTGTCACCGTGTTAGCCAGGATGGTCTCGATCTCCTGACCTTGTGAGGCAAGACTCTTAACCTCCCTGGGGCTCAGTTTCTCAGCTCTAAAATGGACATAATAAGGGCCACTGTCTCATGGGGTTGGGTGAGATAATGCTCAAAAAGGGCTTCTCAATGTCCTGGCACACATAGTAGGTGTTCAATAGAATGTAGTTACTACGGTGGTTATTATTGATATTATTTAACGCAGACACTCCAGGGTCTAATGCTCCTTCACAGGATGGCCCACTGCATCTAGTATACCTGGCCAGGGCTCTTGTGTGAGTCTGGGGGACCTGGTGCAATATTCTTCTCATTCATCTGCCAGAGCAACAGAGAAGGAAGGAGAGAGGCATGGGACTTAAACACAAGGGCTGCAGAGCAGATGAGTCTGGGTTCTCCACCTCCGCGCCCTTCTCCCTGCACCCTGGCAGATTGGGACCCTGTGGCTGGGGAAGTTGCTTGAGTTGCCACTTTCCAGGTATCTCAGGATGACAGAGAAGAGAAGCAAGGGCAGAAGGTGAGCTGTGCTGATCTGGTTGTAAGAGAATAGCAACTTCTCGGGGGCGCTTCTGAAGGCATGTGGGGCCTCCGCCACCTCCCAGAGTTGAGACTCCAAGCCCACACTCAGAACAGCACACCAAGTGCGTACCACAGGCTGGCTCCCAGCATGGGCAGAAGTCACTCACCCCAGCTGCCTTCTCGACCACATCCTGAGCAAGCCGTGAGCAGCCCCAGCACCAGCTGCCCTGTAGCTACAATGTGTTCATAGCTTGGGGATTATTTGCATGAGTGGACCCAAGCCTGACGTCAGGGGATTAACAAAATATGGTGCTGGGCCTCCCAGTCCAGTGGGATATGCGCAGGGGAGAAAATTTGTTTATAGGGCAGCTTCAGGGGCTGGGGCAGTGTTTATGGGGAGAGGCACAAGCTGGGTGGCTGGGAAGATACTTAGGGCTTGTGCACGGGACCCATTACTGGGGTCTACAGGGGCTTCCCGGCCTGGAAGGACAGATGTCCATCAAGTGCTCTTGTTGGGGACCTTCTGTGGCTAGGAATGGCTGCTGGGGAGATGGTAAAAGGGCAGCTAGGTGTTCAATAAGATAATGAGGCTGAGTTTGTAATGACGTGTTCTCATGGAACTTGGTCGGAGTTCAGTCTGGGTCTGGGGTTGAGCCTCAGCTCAGTCCTCAGATAGGCAGGGTCTAGATTGCTCCGGCCATAGTAAGGCGTTGGTCTTGATTCTAAGAACAAGGAGGTGCTAAGAGGTTTTTAGCAAGGAGTGACACAATGTGGTTTGCTTCTTGAAAAGATTTGTCTACTGGGAATAAAATTGTCTGTGTACTGGGTAGATAGGTTTCTAACCAGTTAGGAGTCCCAGGTAGCCACATAGGTAAGCAGAGGTGATGCTCAGATTTGTGAGTTGTTGGGAAGACAGAATGGGAAGAACTTGTTGATAGATGTGGGGGTAGGTAGGGAGGGGGAGGCGTGGAGAGTCTGGTTTCTGAGTCAGAGTGTTGGCAGGAGACAGATAACCCACTCAAATGAGGTGATTAATGAGAACTTAGTCAGGGGAGGACTGACAAAAGGGTAGACAGTACAAGGGATCCCTACCACGCTCTGGGTCCAGTGAAGGTGAGAACTCACTGCCCCTAGACCGAGGCGCTAGAGCACCCAAGGAGCGTGACTGTGGCCGCACACCCCTAACAGGGAGGTAGCTGGAGGGTTTGCACCCAACCGCACGCTCCACGCCTGCAGTTGTAGATCAAACCAGAGGTCAGAGGGCAAACAGCCTATTGAGCTTTCAAGCAGGTCAGCCTGTAGGGCACAGAATAGACAGGGATCCCTGTCTCCAGGGATCTGGAGACAGAGATCCCCGGGGAGGAAGGAAACGCTTTTAAGGCTCAAGGAGTAGTGTTCTAATGGGAGGATGCCAGGCAGTGGCGTGAATATTTTGGGGGGGTCTCCCTGTGTCCGTGTGCTCATCAGCTGCTCTTCCTGGTGGGCTGTCTGGGTTCAGGGGCATAAGCTCCTTGTTTTTGCCCGTTCTTATGGAGTCCTAAGCTCCGTCGTGGCCCCTTCCAAATCCTAAAGAAAATGGGATAGTCTGTTAGGCAGCCCGTGCCACTGTGCCCTGCTGCAGTGACTCAGTGCGAGCTCCCGCATGTGGGCGTGGGACCAGGCAGGAAATTCTGTCCTGACACGGAGCTAATTCTGTCCTGGGGCTGGCAGCCAGGCCTGTGGTTGGAACATCTGGAGGCACTGTGTGGTTTCCAGGTTCCCGAGTCACTCAGAGCCTGGGGATACAGGGATGTGGAGGTGTCTCTGGAGCCATCCTTGGGAGATGAGACGCCCCTTCTCTCTGCCCTGGAGGGTAGGAGATCTGGTGAACAGGACGAGCCCAGAAACTCTGGCAGCAGGCAAAGGCATCAGCATCTACAGTCGTCCAGGCCTGGGGGAGGCTGGTATGCTGCTCAGAAGAGACATGTTTGAGGGCAAGAGTGGTGACTGGCAGGCCTCATTACATTTCAGCTGCTGGCTGAGGCAGGGATCTTGTGCTTTGGGGTCAAAAAGTCCTTGGTTCAAATCCTGAGCTGTTGCTTAAAGGCTGTGTGAATCTGGACTAGTCACTTCACCTCTCTGATTCTCTATTTGCAAATCTATGCAACAGTCTATGTGGACCACACTGAGGCACAAGTTATGGAAATGCCAGGCACAGTTCTGGGCTCTGGGGATATAACATAAGCAAGAGAGACCACGTCCTTCCTGTCTATGATTTAGAGAGGGTCATGCACTCTCTGGGTCTTAGTTTCCCCTGCTGCAAGAGATGTCCTCTGAGGGGCCTCCCAGCAACTTTTGGAGGCTGACAGAACTGGAGGAGAGGTGTCTGAGCCATCTGGCTGGATGGTCAGGGTGGGTCATGTGGGGAGAAGATGGGGACAGGAGCCAGGCCAAACATGGTCATTTGCAGAGCGAGGAATGTTTCCAGTTTCCCTGATGGGCTCTTACGCCCACAGGCCCTGATAAAGCCCCTGCATTTGGCCTGTGGCCTGCTTTCAGGAAGAGGTTAGTGGTAGGCTCCGATGAAAGAGACAGCAGATTGACAGAGCAGCTGCTGGAAGCTTGGGCTGGCTGGACGCACAGGTGAGGAATGTTGCAGGTGAGGGGCAGCCGAGCCTGTCAGAGGGGGAGGGTTGACCAGTGACCGGCATGCAGGAGATGGAGGCAACATGGGAAGAGAAAGAGGAGGAGGTGGAGATGGAGAAGACAGGGAGACTGCAGAGAGATGGAATAGATGGAGAGGGCCAGGAACAAAAAGAGGCAAACACAGAGACCGGGGGAGAGAGAGAGGCAGAAAGAACAAGTCAGATATGAGACAGAAGAGAGTAACAGGACAGAGGTGGAAGTAGGGAAAGAGACGAAGGACAGACAGACCAGGGCAGAAAAGCAGCCAGTGCTTTGCGACGTAAGGAACCCACTGGGCAAAGGGGTTTAATCAAGGAAGCAGAAGGCAAATATCTGCTGCCCAGATGGCCCCCGGCTCTGCTGTACACTGAGCCCCTAGGACACACACCGGCAAGGGAACAGCCAGAGGAGGTGGGGCCCTGGATCCATATGAACTCGGTTTTTGAATCCCAGTCCTGGTAAAGGTAAGGAGAACTCACTGTCCCTAGGCTGAGGGGCAAGAGGGAGCAGTGGTTCTTGGCGCCTGGAGCGTGTAGCTGTGGCCAAGTCGACCCATGGAGACCCTACAGGGAAGGAGCTGGAGGGTAAACACCCAACCTTGATCTCCTCCAGCCCTGCAATCCCTGCTTGACACGGTCATCGATCAACCAACCAGGCAGGTGTGAGGCAAGCTACTCGCTCCCCTGCCTCGGCTTCAGACATCCCCATTGGTAAAGTGGGACTGATGCCAAGACCTTGCAGAGTTAGGGGGAGGCTGCAGAGAGAAAAGGTGTGCTCTTACCCACGGTGCGCTGCATCCCAGCAGCCATGCCAACACTGGGGCGCAGAAGGCTCCACATGTCCTTGGAGGATGGATGAATAAATGAATGACTCCCGCCTCCAAAGGGCTTCTCCTGTAACCGAGATTGGAGGCATTTCACATTCAGGCTATTAACCAGAGGCAGACGGACCTAGGGGAGAAAAATCGCAGGGGACCTGGAGCTTTGCCTTGCTCTGTCTGTAAAATGCAAACCCCAAATCTTGCCAGATTGATTTTTTGGGGGCCCTTGGGAGGTTCCACTGGGGCAAAAGCTAGAGTTTTGTGGAATGTTTCAAGGAGGCGAGGCAGTGGACAGAGTGAGCTTGTCAATTCAGCAGGCTTTGGGTTTGAAACCTGTCTCTAGGCATTCTTTCAGCATGGTTAATTGGACCTACCTTACTTGCTTGAGCCCTCTATGTGACCTTGGGCACGTTAGTTACCTTCTCTATGCCTGTTTTCTCATTAGTAGCTGTGTTTAGAATAGTGGTTGAACCATACAGAGGACTGTATGTGTATTTGTTTAATAAAACTTAAGCCGATAATGTCCATTCGAGGGTTTTGTTCTGCATGGCAGGAGGAGCCAGATGCGACCTTGAGGCCCTGTCCCTGTCCCAGCAAGGGTCCAGCAGCGGGGGTGTGGGTAGGACACGATCATCTGCCTGGTGACCATCCCACCCTCTGCAGGGGCTGGGCTTGGCAAGGAAGGACTGGGGCTCAGGACTCTGCACAGCCGCTCCTGGCTGGGCTGACGTTACTTCCGTTGGCTGGTCCAAGTTCATTCCCGCCTAATGGGGAAAATGGGTGGGGTTCTGAGGGTTGAGTGTTTGGCCCCCTGCCTGGCTATTGTGGCTTGGTCAGGGATTCAGTAACCAAGAGTCTGAGTTGGGCACCACCCAAGCATGAGCCCCAGGCAGGGATTGGAGTGTTTGTTTGATTGTTTTGGGGTTTTCTGGACCTCAGGAGAGGAGGGAGGGTTGACATAATTATACCCCTCCATCCCTCCGCTTCTCCATCAGGGGCCCCCAGAAGCCTCTGCACTTGTATTTTCTTTCTTCGTAGCACTCATTTCCCAGTAGCCCTGTTTTCTAGTCCCGTGACCCCTCCCACCCTCTCTCCCATGGAGCCGTTCTAATGTGTTCAATGTGCATCTTGCTATTTGGCTGGATTCTTGCAAAACATGTGTTGCTGCTTTGCAGACACATTCTCAATGTAGGGCAGCACTATTAGGGTCCCAAAAGCCAGCACCTGTGGCTCTTTGTTGGCGAACTGACCTCAGAGTCTGGGAGCGGCTGGGAGTGCGCACTCCAGGACAGGGTGGAGGCATGCAAACACTCCTGGAATGTGACCTGCACTGTTCCCAGGGTCCTCGATGCGCGTGAGCCAAGGCCACCCTCTGTAGGACTCTGTGGGATGCTGCACCCCTGCCTGGCCTCCTCCCACTTCCTCACTCCCTCACCAGTTTTGCCTGAAATGCTTCCTTAATAAATCACTTTTGCCAGAATTGTCAGTTGAGAATTTACTTCTAGGGAAAGAAGACATATCTGAAAACAATGCACGTGGACATCTCCCTGTGTACTTCCTTGCAGGGAGGTGGGGCACTGCCTGGGTATTCACTCAGGAGCCATCACAGGGAGTTCGCAGGTACCTGCAGCATGGCATGAGGTGCCTGTGCTCCCACCTGGCCAACCTGGGAAGCGTGCAGCTTTCTAGTTCTTGCCACAGTCTAGAAGGTGTAGAATGTCATCTGGTCGTGGCTTTCATGTGCATTTCTTTGATCTTCAATTTGTCAGGTGCCTGGGTTTGGGGATTTCCCTCCTGTCAATTGCCTGTTCCTATCGTTTGCCCATTGTCCTGTTAGGGTCGCTGTTTTTTGGATTTGCAGGAAGGGGCTCCTTGAGTACGCTAGATAGCAATCCTTTCTGGGTTTGGAGATTGTAAATATCTTCCTCCCTTGGAGGCAGGAAGTGTGTGTGTGTGCATTTGAATGTGTGTGTGTGAGCATGCATGCCTGTGTATGTGTGTGTAGCCCATTATAAGGGTGGGATCTGGGCCCCCGCGTGGGCTAAGCTTCAGGGCAGAGAGGTGGAGTTCGGATTCGCAAACACAAGATGAGCAACTGAGTGGAGCCACAAATAGTAACACTAACAACAACAACAACAGCAACAACATGGGCATTAAGCTGTATATGTTTCCAAAACCTCACTCTCCTCATCTGTAAAATGGGGAAGAATACCATCCCCTTTGCAAGGTTGTTTGGGAACAGTCTGTGACAACATTTCTAATGGGCTTGGCTCCTGCCACATAGTAGGTGTTTAATAAATTATGATGCCAGCAATAGTAAAGCACGTGCTTATTATGTGCCTACTATGTGCCAGGCTCTGAGCTGGGGGCTGGTGGAGGATGAGCACATGTTACATAGTAGGGCTTTTTTGTGTAGGTGGCCTGGGTGGCATTGTCAGGTAAGACATGGTCTGCAGCAGAGGGAGAGGCCTGGGGAACTGGACAGAGTGAGAGTCAGAACCAGGTACTGATAGAAAACTTGGGTGGACACGGACGGGCGCGGTGGCTTATGCCTGTAATCCCAGCACTTTGGAAGGCCAAAGTGGGCGGATCTACGAGCTCAGGAGATCGAGACCATCCTGGCTAACATGGTGAAACTCCATCTCTACTAAAAATACAAAAATTTAGCTGGGCGTGGTGGGATGCGCCTGTAGTCCCAGCTACTTGGGAAGCTGAGGCAGGAGAATCACTTGAACCCCAGAGGCAGAGGTTGCAGTGAGCCGAGATTGTGCCACTGCATTCCAGCCTGGGCAACAGAGCGAGACTTCGTCTCAAAAAAAAAAAGACTTGGGTGGACGCTGATTGTGGTCAGAGCCACCGCTGACAACAAAAATAACAACATTGGCTTTCTGCTCTACAGTGATGCAACGTGCTTCACAGGGCTTATTTCAGCCCCCCGAGCCTCTGTGTCCCTCCCTGTCTGAAAATGCATACAATTGTGTCCTAACCCTGTAGGGCGATCGTGAGGCTTGGGTGAGATGGGATAAACTCCTTGGCTCATTGTCCAGCACAAAGGAAGTACTTTATTAATGATTAATGTTGAACTTCCTTATGCTAGGCAGTGCTGCAAATGCTTCACCAATACCACTTCTTCAATTCTCACAACAGCCATAGGAGGTGGCTCCTTGGATTATCCCCATTGCACCAATATTGAAACAGAGGCTTTAGAGAGGGCTAAGTAATGTGCCCAGGGTCGCACAGCTCACAGGTCGTGGAGCAAGAGTCCAGCCCTGATGGATGGGAAGCAGTATTCTGGGCCCTTAATCCCTTTGTTGTGTTGTTCTATGTTCTATGGCATCAACAATGTCACTGTTATTATTTGTAACATCCAGACAGACCTAGTGAGATAGAAAAAAAAAAGCATTCATTCATTCGTTCATTCATTCATCAAACAACATTCTGGGTAATGCACTAGAGTTACATAAGATATTACTATTAGGGAAATTAGGTGATAGGTACATGGAACTTCTCTGTACTACTTTTGCAATTGCTTGTGAGTCTGTAATTATTTCAAAATAGAGTTATAAAAGGAGTATGGCAGAAGTGACCCCTATGTGATTTCCAAGCACTGACCCCCAAGGATAGGTTATAAAAGACCATGCTCCCTGGCACACTTGCTCCTGGAGCTCAGGGCTGCCAGGCAACAAGCCCACTCCCCGGAAGCTACCATGCTGTGAGTAAGCTCAAGCCACATGGTGCCCTAGTCCATAGTGTCAGAGAAACAAAACGAAACCGAACAAAGCCCAATATCCAGAGGACCTGTCTGGTGCCTGGATTCTGCTCCAGTCGGAGGAAATGGAGCTGAATAAGACCCAGTTCTTGTCCTCAGATAACTTGTTATCTGATCAGATGCATAAGCCAGCAATAATCACATAAATGCCATGTGCCCCACCTGGGTGAGCAGGACCCTGTAGGAGCCAGAATGGGGCGTGTATTTGTTTTCCAGCACTGTCATACCAAACAGTCACAAACTGAGTGGCTTAAAACAACAGGAATTCATTCTCTCATGGTTCTGGAGGTCAGAACTCTGAAATCAAGGGCCATGCTCCCTCTGAAGGCTCCAGGGGAGGATCCTTCCTCGCCTCTTCCAGCTTCTAGTGGCTCCAGATGTTCTTTGGCTTGGGGCAGCATCCCTCCCCTCTCTGCCTACATCCCCACATGGCCTTCTGTTCTCTGTCCATGTGAAATCTTCCCCCTGCTTCTCCTCTTATACGGTGACTGTCATTTGGGGCCCACTGTAACCCCAAATGACCTCTTCATGAGATCCTTACCTTAATCTCAGCTGCAAAGACCCTTTTCCCAAACAAAGTCGCACTGACAGCTTCTGGTGGATGCACCATTTTGGGGGGGTGGGGAGTGCAGAGTGCATCCTTCCATTTACTACAGGAGGCAGAGGGGATGCTTCCTAGGGAGAATCCCTGAACCTGGTTGCTAGGGATGAGGTTGAGCTTAGAGAAGGAATTTAAAAGGAAGTGGGAACTCCTACACTGAAAAAAAAAAAAAGTGATTTTGATTTTTAGAGACTGCCACCTAGTAAATGTGTTGGTCAAGAAAAGTTTCAGTTGTTCCAGTTCATGCCTGTCCCACAAAGCACAGCTCTCAGACCTCTGGGGCCTTGACCTTCCGGGGTCTTTCTCTGACATTCTTGGCAAGACTGATGAGCCGGGAGGAGCACCTGGTGCAGGCATATGCAGGGCATCCCAGAGCTGAAAGTGTTCTCGAGACTGTCTGCTGCCCAGTCCTGACTCCAAAAACAAATTCCTGTCATCTTAGCTCATTCTAGTCCTGCACCGCAGGTGAGGTGGGTATTGTTATCATCCCCATTTTGCAGATTGCACATCTGAGGCCCTGAGAGGAGAAGCAGCTTGCTCAGGTGACACAGCAAGTCTCCTGCCGCCCACACGTGGGCCTTGTGCTGCCACCTCCTCCCTGGCATTCCCTTCTGGATCCCTCCTGGGACTGTCCCAGGGAATGGACCAGTATGACTGGCTTAGGGAGTTCTAACTCAAGAGGCTAAGGGTGGAGTGGCTTTTGCTCTGGGGCCAAATCCAGTATGAGTTCAGGGTCTCAGGCAGAATCTTGGTGCTGGGCCTGGAGAATGGGCTTCCCCTGGGTTCTCTGGGCAGCTGAGGGTGGAAAGGGAGGCAGACTGACTGCTGTCAGGCCAGCCTGCCTGCCTGGGCTGTGATGAATGATGTGGTCTCTGGGGAGTAACCCCTGTGTGTGTCTGTGTGTGTGTGCGTGCCCCAGACCTCAGCTAGATTATCCTGAAAACTAGGAGGGTGAATTCCCTGAGGGGCTAGGAAAAGTGGAGCAACAAGGAGGGTGTCCCTGTAGGGTGGAGCTGGAGGGCCTGGTGCATCAGGAAAGGTGTGAACAGACGTCGGTAAATGTGTTCTCCTTTCCAGTAAGCAGTGTGGTGAAGAGCAAGACTCATAGTCAGAGTAAACCCAGATGTGGGTCTGTCACTGGCTGAAGTCTGTGACACTAGCATCACTTCCTCCCTTTACAATGGGAGTGATAGCAGTACTACTCCTGGAGGTTGTTGGAGATGCATGAGCTGATGCAGTGCAAGTGCTTGATACAGTGTTTGGGCTCTCATGTGCACCCAGTCAATTATTACTTATTACAAGGAAGTAAAACCAATATAAAGTATAATTGGATGTAGACATAAGGACCAACCAAAACCAGTGCAGAAACCTGCAGCCTAGAGGTTCCTGTGCCTTTGACCAACAAACATGACTCTGAGCTTCCTTGTGGTCACTTTAAAAAGGGAAATGTGATCAGCTGTAGACTATGGATGATCAAGAGCGAGAAAGCAACCCAGTTCCTCAAGAGAAGCAACATTGTTCCTTACCCTGAATCCTCCAGAGTATTTCTCATATTTCTCACTGGGCAGAGAGCTTCATAAAGGGTACCCCAAGGGAGTCAGTGAGCAACATCATTGACTAGGAATTACACAGCACTGCAGGTGTGATTTTCATGTGGTAACTGACTGCAGAGGCCTTGAGGAGGAGATGAAGGGAAATCTGTGAAGGTGGCTCAGAGAAGGCAGCTCTGCGGCAGGACCAGGAGTGTGACAAAGGTTTGGGCTATCAGGATTGAAGGTTGAGGCTTACAGAGGTCCGAGTGGTTGGGATGAGAGCTGATAATCCCTCAGGGAAACAGGAGGAGCCCAAGAGCCTTTTCACTTGGGATCCTTGGAAGTCAGATTCTGGAGTCAGAGCTCCCTGCTGTGTGGCCCCAGGCAAGTGTATTCACCTCTCTGAACCTCAGTTTTCTTATCTGCAAATAGTTATTTTTACACGGCTATTATGGAGTCTTGCAAAGCACATACAGTGAGAGATCAAGCATATGTTAACTGTATGTATGTACATATTATGTACACTGGACCCTTGAACAAGTTAGGCCTAGGGGAGCTAACTCACTTTACAGTCAATAATCCACATATAATTTTTGACTCCCCCAAAACTTAGCTACTGTTAACCTCCTGTTGATCAGAAGTATTGTTACTAACATACACAACCAATTGACACGTATTTTTATGTCGTATGTATTACATACCATACTCATACCATCAAGTAAGCTAGAGAAAAAGAAAATGTGATTAAGAAAATCATGAGGAAGAGAGAATATATTTACTATTTATTGAGTGGAAGTGGGTCACCACAAAGGTCTTCATCCTCACTGTTTTCACATTGAGTAGGCTGAGGAACAGGAAGAGGAGGGATTGGTTTTGCTGTCTCAGGGGTGGCAGAGGCAGAAGAAAATTCACATATAAGTGGACCCACGCAGTTCAAACCTGTATTGTTCAAGGGTCAGCGGTATATATAGTGACACATACTTTTTTCATAAGCTTCCTGGTTGTGGAGAATTTAAGGAATTTGGGTAACTAGAATTTGACAGCTCTTTACAATTCACAACTGGCAAAGGCTTCATTGTCTTCACACGATTCTCCCAGTAGCACGAGGGAGGTGTTCTTACCCCCACTTGAGACATTAGAGTTTAGAGAAGCAAAATCCTTCCCTGTGTCCCTCTTTTTTGTTTTTTTGAGACAGTCTCACTCTGTCGCCCAGGCTGGAGTGCAATGGCGTGATCTTGGCTCACCGCAACCTCCACTCCTGTGTTCAAGCGATTCCCTTGCCTCAGCCTCCTGAGTAGCTGGGATTAGAGGAACATGTCACCATGCCCGGCTAATTTTTGTGTTTTTAGTAGAGACGAGGTTTCACCATGTTGCCCAGGCTGATCTCAAACTCCTGGCCTCAAGTGATCCTCCCACCTCAACCACCCAAAGTGCTGGGATTACAGGCATGAGCCACCGTGCCCGGCCTCTATGTCCCTTTCTGACCTGCCCTTGATCCCACAACTGGAGAGACAAGTGGGCAGGAACTCACTGGTCCTCTGGCTTCCTAGCCTCATCCCAGCATCCCAGGCAAAGACCATTTTAGAAGGGAGTTAAGCGTGGAAGCCTGAGAAATAATAACAATGACAATAACAACGATATAGTGCTTGTCCCATAAAGGGACCTGTTCCAAGCACTTAATCCTCACAACCATCCTCTTATGAGATAGGAGCTATTATTATCAAGTCCATTTTACAGATAAGACAACTGAGCTGCAAGGAAGGTAACTGACTTGCCCAAGATCACAGGGGAGTTCCTGCAGATCCAGGATGTGGATGCAAGCAGTCTGACTGGGCCCCGGAGTCTGCTCTTCCGCTTGGTTTGGGAGCAGAAATGTGCTCAGGACAGGAGGGATGTGTGTTAGGACAGAGAAGAGGCTCAAAGCAAACCCGTGACTTGTGCCTCCCTTACACTTCCAGAGAGAGAGAGGGGTCTTGGGGTGGAGGGGAATGCACCAACAGGGGACACGAATCCACTCAATTCCTGGAAGGATGAGGAGTCAGGGGTGGAAGGACAGACATGCCCGGAGGATGTCAGCGCCATTCTGTGCCAGCCCAGCCTGGCCCCAGGTCTAAGATGAAAAAACATGGCCTCTGACCCCAAGCTGCTCCCAGCCCAGCCAGGGAGCCTGACATGATGTCATCTGCTTCAGGCTGTATCTCTGCAGATGCTGTGCAAAGCACTCAGTCCTGAGTCTCAGATCCTCCTCGACCTCCTCTCGGGACTCACACACCCAGCCACTGTCAATGAGGGAGGGGAAGGTCAGAGATGGGGAGATGCCTGGCATGCCCTTCCTCCTTTCTGTGCCTTCTACCTTCTTAACTCATACTTGTCCTTAAAACTCAACTCAGATGCCATTGGCCCCAGGAGGCTTCAGACTCTCAGGCTGGGTAACAGCCCCTCCTCTGGGCTTCTGGGGGGCATTCTAGTCTTGCGCCAGCCTCAACACTGTCTCTTTGTCTTGTACCTGTGAGCTCCTTTTGGGAAGGGACCCTAGTAAGGCCATGTCCTCACCCCTGGTGCCTGCATAGTCTGGCACAACTTCGTCATTTCTTCCAAAAGAAATTCCTTTTCTTCCAAAAGGAATGTTGGTGATGGTCATCAATCTGAGCAGATCATGGTCTCAGGGGCAGTGTGGAGTGATGGTTAAGAGTCCAGGCTTTGCAGATGTGGTTCATATCCCAGCTCTTCCAGCCCCTGCCTGTATGCTTGGGCATGGGTCCTGATCTCTTTGAGCCCTGCTGTAGCCCCTCACGGGGTTAAAGTGAGACCATCTGGACTGAGAGCTCAGCATGGTCCCTGGCATACACAAGAGCTCAATATGCATTCCCCACTACGGTCATGCACGCCTGTCAGGTTTCGTGCAGTCACGGGAGGCCAGCTCCAGTGTCCCCATCTTCTTTCTGCATTCCAGTGCCACAGGAAACCCTTGGGGACCCCGTGGTGGGCACTACTGAAATATTGTCCCAGCATAGAGTGGGATGACACCCAAGCTTTGATTGTGAGCCCTTTGAGTGCAAAGCCCTCAATGGAATTTTCCAAGTCGCTTTTATTTAATAAAAGCAAAAGATGACTTCTATGTAATAAAGTATGACCTTAAGCCCGTAAGGATCAGTAATGAATTTGTGTGCAGGAAGGTTGGAGTTATTTATAATGAAGCATTGATTGGCAGTCTCACCAAGCTGAAATATCTGGTTTGGAGCCCATTTGACAAGATGGGGAGATCTTGAGCGGCAGAAAAACGTGCATGGGCTCTGGGGTATCAGAGCCCTGGTTTTAAATCCTTCTCATCAGTTGTGCACCTCTAGGCAATAATGCAGTCACTAATATTTATTGAGGGCTTACTATGTGCCAATACCAAGCTAAACGCTCCACATTTCTGATGCTTCTAGTTCTTATATCCACTCTGTGAAGTGAAAATTCCCATTTATTGACAAGAAAACTGAGATTCAGGGAAGAGAAATCACTTGTGCAAAGCCACACAGCTCGTAAGGGTTTGGGGTTAGGTATGAACCCTGCATGCGATCACTGCCTCTAAGATCTTGCAAACTTGCAAACTCCTCAGAATATGTTTGTTCTCCTGTAGATTGGAAAAATACTCAGCAAGATTGTTATGGGGCTTGCTTGAAGTGCCACTTAAGTTGTCTGCACAGCAGAGGCTTGGTGGATATATTTGTGTCTGTCTTCACACCAGACTGCTGTGGCCTCAGAGCCTGCATCTCGTTCATGGTTCCCATCGGGCCCAGAGAAAGTCCAGCGAGAACGATGCTTCTTTCTCTGAGCCTCAGTCTCCCTAATTCTTAACACAAAAGTTATAACACCTGCCTGGAAAAGTCCCCAGGAAGACTAAATAACAAGAAGGAATAAAAGTTCTTGGCACATAGCAGGTACTCTGTGCGGATCTTCTTCTATTTTCTCTGTGCTCGCACTGCCTGAAACAGTATTTTTTGGGTCCTGCCCTGGTAGTGGATTTGGGTCCCAACCTGGTAGTAGATTGAGCCATCCATGCTCCTCCTCTGTGTCTTCCTTTACTCATGCCTGACTCTAGCTGTCAGCTAGTGTGCTGGGGGAGAGGAGTGGTTAGAATGAAGGGTCCAGCACTTGACCTGGGTAGAGTCAGTTGACCTAGGTTCAAGGGGCTCCATCCCTTTCTCGCTGCATAACCTTGGCTGAGTAACAGCCTTTCTGAACTTCGGCTTCCTTCTCTGTAAAATGGGAATAAGAATAAACAGATCTTATTTCTGGCTGGGTCCACTCAACCCTCTGGTTCTTAGACCTGGATCCAATTGCTGCTTTTGTTTTGTTTTCTTCCCTGCAGGTGTTTCTAGCTGTGTACTGGGACTGATTGGCTGAGGACTCACATTGGAGAGCTGCAGACAACACAACAGTGAATGGTGAGGAAACCTTGTGGTCTGAACTCCAAAGGGGACCAGTGATCACTGACAGGTTGGGTGCACAGAGGGATCACAACGAGGCTGTCCACTCGGTTTTAGAAGCATGTTGGAATCAAGTTCACAGCACCACATACCTCTTCTTCATTGCACTTTCCATTATTGCAATGTTCCCATTATTTGAGGGACTTTTTGGTGAAAAATTGTCTCCCCCACTAGGCTCTAGAGGAAGAGAGGGCCCGGCAGGCAGAAAACATGGTTGTCAAAAGGATAGACTCTGAAGCTTGGATTCAAGTCACAGGTCTGCCTTTTCCTAGCTGTAGGACTTTAGACAAGTGACATAAGCTCTCTGTGCCTCAGTTTCCTCATTTGTAAGATGAGGCTCATAACCTACCTACCTTACTGAGTTGTCGTGAAGATTAAGAGAGTATAGGATGCAATGCCCTTAGAATAGTGCCTGGCATGTGGGAGGTACCGGAGAGGCATTTGTTCAATAAATAAAATAGCAAAGAAGGAAATGGTTAAATCACAAAACTGGACTTGCTCAGAGTCAGGGAGAACATTGTTGGTCTTGCTGGTGTTGGTCAACCTTTTAAAGCCAGCTCTAGGGTTCCTCTAATGGTGCCTGTCTTCTCTTGCAGAGAATGGAGGATGAAGATTACAACACTTCCATCAGTTATGGTGATGAATACCCTGATTATTTAGACTCCATTGTGGTTTTGGAGGAGTTATCCCCCTTGGAAGCCAGGGTGACCAGGATCTTCCTGGTGGTGGTCTACAGCATTGTCTGCTTCCTCGGGATTCTGGGCAATGGTCTGGTGATCATCATTGCCACCTTCAAGATGAAGAAGACGGTGAACACAGTCTGGTTCCTCAACCTGGCAGTGGCAGATTTCCTGTTCAATGTCTTCCTCCCAATCCATATCACCTATGCCGCCATGGACTACCACTGGGTTTTTGGGACAGCCATGTGCAAGATCAGCAACTTCCTTCTCATCCACAACATGTTCACCAGTGTCTTCCTGCTGACGGTCATCAGCTTCGACCGCTGCATCTCTGTGCTCCTCCCTGTCTGGTCCCAGAATCACCGCAGCGTTCGCCTGGCTTACATGGCTTGCATGGTCATCTGGGTCCTGGCTTTCTTCTTGAGTTCCCCATCTCTCGTCTTCCGGGACACAGCCAACCTGCATGGGAAAATATCCTGCTTCAACAACTTCAGCCTGTCCACACCTGGGTCTTCCTCGTGGCCCGCTCACTCCCAAATGGACCCTGTGGGGTATAGCCGGCACATGGTGGTGACTGTCACCCGCTTCCTCTGCGGCTTCCTGGTCCCAGTCCTTATCATCACAGCTTGCTACCTCACCATCTTCTGCAAACTGCAGCGCAACCGCCTGGCCAAGACCAAGAAGCCCTTCAAGATTATCGTGACCATCATCATTACCTTCTTCTTCTGCTGGTGCCCCTACCACACACTCAACCTCCTAGAGCTCCACCACACTGCCATGCCTGGCTCCGTCTTCAGCCTGGGTTTGCCGCTGGCCACTGCCCTCGCCATTGCCAACAGCTGCATGAACCCCATTCTGTATGTTTTCATGGGTCAGGACTTCAAGAAGTTCAAGGTGGCCCTCTTCTCCCGCCTGGTCAATGCTCTAAGTGAAGACACAGGCCACTCTTCCTACCCCAGCCATAGAAGCTTTACCAAGATGTCATCAATGAATGAGAGGACTTCGATGAATGAGAGGGAGACCAGCATGCTTTGAGCTTCACCGGGGAACCCCTCAATGGGCCCTCTCAACCCAGGGACACCTAAGGATATGTCTTCTGAAGATCAAGGCAAGAACCTCTTTAGCATCCGCCAATTCCCACTGCATTTTGCATGGGGATGAACAGTGTTTTATGCTGGGACTCAAGGGCCTGGAACCCCTTTCTCTTAGTGGACAGAACATGCTGTGTTCCACACAGCCTTGGACTAGCAATTTATGCTTCTTGGGAGACCAGCCTTGACTGACTCAAAGCAAAAAAGAAAGAATTCTCAAAAGCACTGCCATGAACTGGGATTGGCATAGGGCAGTGGGATTAAGCTGCCTACTGTGTGCACCCCAGAAATGACACTCTCCAAGGTCCATTCTTGGTGTGAGCAGTCGGGAGGTCAGAGCAAACCTGGTGTGAGGCAGATCATACCTGGCCCTTGTACACCTATTATCAGTGGCCAGAAAACCCTACCTTCAAGTCACTGCTCTGTGTTAAAGTGTGTGGAAATGCATAGGTGACCTGGGAGAGGAAGGTGACATATCAGCCCATGAACTCCATAGGCCATGAATTTAGCTTTCGGATCAGCTAGGAAGACAGATAACCCGTTCTGAGAGGTCATGTGGGCTCTTTGCAAGGGCAAGACAAGTGAGGGATGCAATGAGGACTTGAGATTTGGCAAAGGAGTGAGAAAGGAGAAAAGAACCTTCAAAGGATGCAGGCATGGAACAGCTCACCCTAGAACATTGCAGGCTGATGGTGCTTTAGGCTGGAGCTATTTGGGGGGTCAGGGTGGTGCCAGCCCCTGATCTCACCTTGCCCCTCTTACCTGGGGGTGGGGTTGTGGCAGGCATCTTCACCAGCAGCTCTCACCCCATCACAGGGATTTTTTCTGCCTTTCCTAATCCACTCAGCTCTGGCTGGAGGTGCTTAGAATAAAACACTGGTGGTGGGGCTTCTTATTCTGGTTAATTTCCTCAATGCCTTTGGAGACGGGGTCCAAAATGCAGTTTGGGAAGCAACTCCGGAGAGTCCCCTGGGAAGAAGAGTATGTCCGAGGACTTAGTCACTTGAAACGGAGTCTGGAGCTGGACTCCTTGAACTGTGTTTCCGAGCTGCAGACACCAAATACCTCCTGGATATGGGTGCCTGGCATGGCTTTTCTCATCTAATACTGACACGTCCCTGTGAAACAGAGTGTCATTGCCCCATTTACAAATGACATAGCTGAGGCCCAGAGGGGGAAAGTAACTTGCCCAACATCACACAGCTAATCAGTGGCAGAGTTAAGATCTGAACTTGGCTCTGTCTGGCTCCAGAAACTGTTCTTCGATTTGGAATTTATCTGTGGTGATTATTCTAGTGTATTGGTAACCTACATTTATGAAGATTTTAGCACTTTTTATATTATGCACTTTACGTATGTTTTCTCATTTAATCATTACAGCAACCCTGAGTTAGGTACAGTCATAACTTCCCTTTTACATAGGAGGAATCTGAGGCTAAGAGAGGTTAAGTAACTTGCCCAAAGGTACCCAGCTAGTCTCTGCCAGAGCTAGGATTTGAACTTCAGTTTGCCTGACTCAAATGAAGCTGCAGAGTTGGGAAGGACCTAAAATGTTTGGAGATTTTTACCATAAATATTGATTCTTCTCCAAATGAATATGAACATCTTAATGGCCTTTAAGAAACTTTGCAAATAGTTTTCAAAAATGATGCAACATGGCAGAGAAAATGCACTTGGCTTCCAGCTCCTTCAACGGCAATTAACAGCCTCCTACCATGGCTCCCACCTCCTGTGTCTCCAGAGAGCAAGGCAGTGGGGAGGGAAGGCTGGCAGGAGGCAGTCCCTCGTGGGCCCGAGGCCTTTCGGCTCCTAAGCGTCCACATTCTGTTCTCTTCCAAGTCCCTTCATTGTTAAGCTGAGTCTCCAACAAGATGCAACGAACAGATGCAATGTCTACCCCGCGCTGGGCGCGTTCCCGAGGCCACAGGCTGTTTGGAATCACACTTCATTAAGAGACAAACTGTTCCTTCTCTTATTGTGCCTTAATGCCTATGACAAGGAAGCTCTGAACTGACCCCAAGCTAGAGTCTCTGAATGCTTTAAAGAGTTTGAACATAGACGGTTTGAGAGCAAAAAGGGAGCTTTAAATATTGCTCAGTGGCCCCCATTTCCCCCTTCCCACGTTTACTGAGGCACGAGATGGGATGGGCTCTGTCCCAGGTCACAGCAGCGGTCATCGGTGACTTGGGCCTCCTGGCTCTGTCCCAGGTCACAGCAGCAGTCATCGGTGACCTGGGCCTCCTGGCTCCCAGGATGCTGCTTTTCCTGGGCTTCGGGCAGTTCAGGCCAGGCTGGGGGAGCCAGGAATTCATGTTGTCATTGGAAAAGCTGATAAACAGAAGCACAGTTCATACCAGCTGTTTTCCTCCTTAGAGTCTGGCCTCCCTCTTTCTGGCTGCTCTGCTGGTCTTCCTGTTCTGACTTAGGTTCCTGTCAAGTACTTAAATGCAGCCTTAACGTCCCATACAATCTTGTCCCCACAGCTTCACGTGAGCATCTCCATGGGTCATGCATACATCGTCCCTGCAGTGTGCAAAGTGTGCTCACCTGCATTGCTGCACAGGCAACCAACACACTTAGTGCCCAGAGCCTTCTCTCTGGGCCCAGGACTCAGCCATAGGGCCTTACTTAGCCCTGCCTCCTGAGTGGGGTGGGTGGGCTGAGGGATTGTGAGGACAAGAGGTAGAGGGAAAAGAAAAGAAGACAGTGTTTGAGGTGAGGGGAGGGACAGAAGAGGGGAGAGAAATGTCCCAGAGCATGATGATGAAGGAACGGCATTCATGAAGTACCTATGATGGTTCAGGCACAAACATCGAAACCTCAGATTGGCCCTGGCAGATGGGGACATCATAGCAAGGCGGGGGTGGGGGGTGCAGAAACTGAGTTTCTGTTTCAAGAGCAGACTTCAGTAGTCCAGGGTTGCACAGTTAGTGAGGTATGGAGCTGGGCTTTGAATCAGGTCAGCTGCCTGAATGCCAACTTCTTCAGCCCTTGGAAGGAGAGGTTGGGGGGAAGAAGAAGGAAAAGGAGGAGGAGGAAGAAAGAAAGAGAGAAGAAGAGAGGAATGGAAGTCAAAAGAGAGGGAGGAATTGGATTTCAGAACCATCTCCAGCTGACCCTTGAGCCAGCAAGGACAGGGAGCAGGGAAGAGCAAGAACATGAAGGGCCTGAGGCACCGGGATGCCTTTGCCAGCCTCAGATAATTCCCAGGGCACACAGAGCCCTGCAGGTTCTCGGGGTCCCCCTCCAGAAAAGAGGCACAGAGATTCTGGCAGCAAGGTTCAGAAGGGGTGAGGAAACTGGCACTGACAAAGGGAAGGGATTGGCTCAAATTCGACTCGAGTCAGCTCTGGTGGGATTGGGAGCCTGGATGGGTGGGAGAAGATAGAATCCAATCGTGAGAACCATAAGGGACCTTCAAACTCATCTTGCCCAGATACCTCCCATTTCACAGATGAGGGAACTGGGGTTTTGAGAGCTTCCCTTGAGGACTCTGCAAAGCGAGGTGGTGTTTGGTTTGGATGGAAGTGGTTGGTGATTCCTCAACTCCTGCCCTGCCACCATCTCTTGTTCCTCCCTAACATGTTATGCTCTTGCTGGGGCTGGGATGCCCTAGGCCTATGGTTACCAAAGCCTGGGTTTGGAAAATTGCTGCTGGGTTTAGTATCTAGGACCACAGAGGAATCTACTATTTCTACTGTGAAATAATTCAGCATGGGGTCTGCTTACTTCCTCCCTTTGAGTACACAGTTTCTCTCGAATAAAGAGACTGAAGCGAGAGTGTGGTTCAGTTCTGGAGGTTCCTGCCTTCACCTCCCTGTTGCCTTCCCCACTTACTTCACAGAGCAGCAGCTGAGGCTCAGAGAGGTGACGCGGCCAGTGCAAAGTCACAGAGCTGTGTTGTGGGCAGCAGGAGAAGCCCTGAAGTCCCCAACCTGCCATTCCCAAACCTTTGAGCTCCAAGAAATTTGCATTTCGAAAAAAGTTATTTTCACTTATTTTACTTTTCTAGCAACTGAGGTTGTGAAAGGGGTAGTTACTCACCGAAGATAATATAGCAAACCATAGCAGCTAAGGGACACAAACCAGGCCTCCTCACGACCAGGTCTAGACTCTTTGGCACTGCATCAAGTGGCCCAAGGACAGATGCTCCTGTGATACATTCATCCATTCATCTTTTCACCATCCCATTCACCCTAACATCCACCCACCTGTCCACCCACCCATTCACTCTGAGATCTACCCGTCCACCCATTCACCCCAAGATCCACCCACCCATCCACTCACCCATTCATCCCAATATCCACTCACACGTCTACCATCCATTCACTTTAGTATCTGCCACACATCCACCCACCCATTCACCCACTCATTCACCCCAATATCCACTCACACATCCACCCACCCATTATCCCAAAATCAACTCACCCATCCACCCCAACATCCACTCATCCACCCACTTACCCACTGACTCCGACATCCACTCACCCAGCCATTCATCTCAACATCCACCTAGCCCTCCATCCACTCACCCATTCACTTACATAACCATCTATCCACCCATTCATCCATTCCATTAAAATGCATTTAACACCTCCTTTTTGCCTAATTCTGTGGTAGGCACTGAATATAGACAGATGATCAAGACATACACAGTTCCTGTCCTCCTCAGCTCATTCATTGACTTATGGGACAGACAGCCAATAATCAAAATTATACACTTCCCCCAGTGGAAAACAACCCCAGTAAATATTACACACACACACACACACACAGACATTAGAGAGAGAGAGTCTCACTCTGTTGCCCAGGCTGGAGTGCTATGGGACGATCGCAGCTCACTTTAGCCTTGACCTCAGATCTGCATGCTGGAACAATGGCCCTAGCTGCTCTGGCGAGGACAGGTTGGAGAGGGGCAGCGGGGGAGGCCTGGAGCTGCTGAAGCCTCAGATGAGCCATGGTGGATCTGGACTGAGTAAACAGAGGTGACGCTGGAGAGAAATGGACTATTGGAAAGATATTTAAAAGCTACCCAAGTTTTCTCAGGGGAGTGGTTAGTGGGAAACCAACCCAGGGCCCATTTCTGCTGCACAGAGGCCTCTGTGCATTGCTTTATTGTCAGAAATTAATTGTAAATATTATTCAAATGTACCTCCCAATGCACAATTACATGTCTCAGGGGAGCCCTCTGAGCACATAATAAAGCCCTATAAATAATACATATATTAACCTAAGAGGAACAGAGGCGTATTAAGCTGCAATTGCAGGTTGTGCTGTGGGGACTTTATACAGATGAGATGCCAAGCACTTGGACTTGGGGTTGAATCTTGGAGGTCACCTGAGTTCTGTCCTGGGGAATCTTCCAGAAGTCTCTCCCCCTGGGATATGCAGATACCCCCAGACAAGTCAGGCAGCTACTGCTCTAGATATCTAGACAATAGACAGGCGGGGGCAAGATGACGGTTGGTAAGGGAGGAAGAAGCACAGGTCTATACAACACTTCCCTTGTGCTCAAAGATGAAGAAACAGCAACAGCAGTAATAATAGCAAATATTAACTGAGCCTTGTCTAAGTTTTGGGCAAGCTCTCCAGTTTCATTGTCTCATTGAATCCTTGAAACAAGGATTCCATGGTAGGGGCTATTGCTATCTCCATACACAAGTGAAGAGATTGAGGTTCAGAGAGGTGAAGTGACTTTGCCTGATGCCACACAGCTGGTAAGTGACAGAGCTGGGATTTGAATTCCAGTATGTTTATCTCGAAAGCTCCTGCTGTTTTCCCCAGAAATGTGCAAATGCAAAATGTCCTCTGTAGAGACCCTTTCCTGGAGACAGGAGGAGGACAAGCACATATTCTCTCTCCCATGTCAAATTTTGAGGATGTGGGAGTGGGGGAGTCTGAGGAATTACTTTTACCTTGAGAGGAGGAAATTGCATTTGATTGGGCTTGTCACTTTCTCACAACCCCGAGACTCTTAGGGTTTTTGAGTTTGGAAAAGACTCCACTTCCTCAAGTTTGTCCCTTCCCATTCCTCCATTTCACAGATGGTGAAACTGAGACCTCTTTGCAAATACGATGGAGACCACCTGCCTCACTGACTGCCGGGAGATGACAGGTGTGTGAAAATGCTCATCTGAGTCACTCTTAAAACACCATCACCCCAGAGACCGGAGCATTCACCAAGCCACCCTGCTTCACTTCTTAGTTTATTGACAAGGGCTTTGGTGCTAATCTGCTGTAAAAGATTTCTGCCCAGGGTCTGGGCTCCCCTGAGGAGTTTCCAGCAGAATCCTAGCTGAAGGGGAGGTGGGAGATCTTGGCAAAAACTGCAGTAGGGCAGACATGCTTTGTTTGGGGGCATAAATGTTACTCTTAAAGATTGTCCTGAATATGAGTGAGGGATGCTCCCCATCTTGACCTAGATAGTGGTTACACAGGGTAAGGGGTGGGGAGTGGGGTTTCATCTGTAAGAACCCAATTATCTGTACATTGAAGATAAATGCATTTCACTGTAGTAAGTTATGCCTCAGCAAAAGTCTTTGTAAAAATAAAATAATTCATGATGTCTGCAGAAATGAGTTCCCACCTCCACTGGTACAGGTAGTGGCAGGACAGAACCAGGTCTGAGGGTTTGTCCCTGATTCAAGAGAGCATTTTAGAGGGCAGTGGCTTCTGCAGCGTCCATCCAAAGTGGCAGAGTTTCAGGAAGGACTAAGCCCTCCTGGGGGCCTCCCTGGCCTCACCACCTGACTCAAAGGGCCTTTGATGGTTATGACACGGGGTCAGGTAGGGTCAGGAATCAGACTGCAAGGGTTTGAATCCAAGCTCTACTATTTACGTCAGCTAAGGGCAGGGTTAGAGTTAGGCTCTGTGACCTTGGGCAAGCTATTCAATGCCTCCAAAGCCTCAGTTTTCTCCTCTGTATGATAAAGGGCATGAAAGGTTTGCAGCTCTCAGGGTTGCTGAGAGGATTCAATGAGATTGCCACACTCTAGCGTTTAGCAGGTGCCAGGTTCTTTCATCTGAACATGAACTGGCCTCCTCTCTGGCCTCCCCACTTCTGTCTTTGCTCCCTCAACCCACACTGTAGGAAGCAGCCAGAGTGAGCTTTTATCACAGAATACAGTCATCCAGAGCCCTTACTATGGCATCAAAACCCCTATGGGATCGGCTACCCCCTCCTTCTCTAAGTTCATCTCATGCTGCTTTCCAGCTAGGTGATCCTTTCTGCCTCTCACAAGCAAAACAAAACAAACAGATCAACAGCAACAACACACCAAGATTGGTCCCACCTCAGGCCCTTGCACTTGCTGTTCCTGCTGCTCCTGGACACACTTGCCTCTTCCTTTTGCATGACTGATTTGTCTGCCTCCTTCTGGTCTCAGTCCAGATGCCATCTCCTTAGGCCATGCTAAGGTAGCCTCTATCCCTGCTCACTGCCTATTGGATCCCTTTCTTTGTATTAGTGTTTTCTTTATATTAGTTACTGCCATCTGAAATCATGTTATCATGTGTGTATTTAGTGGCCTTAAGTCTGGCCCCTGCTTGGATACAGCAAGACGGCAGTGACTTTGGCTATCTTATTGTATCCCCAGCAGTGCTTAGCCCAGAAAAGCTGCTCATAACTTCTGGTTGAATGAATGAAGACATAACCATAAGCTGACATTATTTTTGCCATCATCATCATCATCACTGAGTTTCATGACGATCACTTTTATAACACACCATTTCCAAAGTATTTTCACATTTTTTTCCTATCTCAATGAAACGTGGCGAGAGTGGGATTTTTCCTCATTTCACCAACGTGGAAACTGAGGTCACAGGACACTTAGTTCAGAAGTGGAGGAGCCATAGTTCTTTACTTGTGCTATTAAGAGTAATCACAGGCTGGGTGCAGTGGCTGATGCCTGCAATCCCAGTACTTTGGGAGGCTGAGATGGGCAGATCGTCTGAGGCCAGGAGTTCGAGAGCAGCCTGGGCAACATGGAGAAACCCTGTCTCTATTAAAAATACAAAAAAATTTAGCGGAGCATGGTGGCACATGCCTGTAATCCCAGTTACTCGGGAGGCTGAGACACAAGAATTGCTTGAACTTGGGAGGCGTAGGTTGTAGTGAGCCAAGATCACATTACTGTACTCCAGCCTGGGCAGCAGAGTGAGATCATGTCTCAGAAAAAAAAAAAAAAAAAGAAAAAAGAAAAAAAGAGTAATCACAGTCAAAGGAGGTTTCCGTTAAGTGCTTCCACCTACCTTGGCCTTTTCTTTTCCCTGTTTTCTGAATTATTACAGTCCGAAAATAAGGAACCAGATGCCTCCCTCCTCCTCATATTGTTTTGTAGTTCTTTTCTGGACCAGGATTCTGTTAAGGATTTGGCTGGTACCACTGTGACCACAAACTTCCTGTGTTTATCCCTTCACTTAGAAATCACAGAGTAATCAACTGGGTGTTAAGGTCTGTGCTGGGCACTGGATGACGCTAAGACACCAACGCAAGGCCAAATCCCTAGGGACCCCGTGGGACCCAGACGCCTAACACAGAAAGAGGCAGATCCAGCATGTCTTTGCCTGGTTTCCACTTTTGCAGATGTTTGCCACCTTCAGAGAAATATGCGGATGACTGAACAAGTCTCCAGTTTGCCTCCAGATGTTGGGACTGGTTGTGGAGCAAGAGCACACAGAGGGAGGTGGAATGGAGGCTCTCAGCCTTGTCTGGTGGCAGATGATAGCCTGGTTGATGGCAGGCAGTTTACAATGCCCAGCCCACTGCCTGGGCACCAGTGCCTGACTGAGAAGGATTGACTTGTGATGGGATTTTAGGGATGGTGACAGGCAGCCAGAGGGAACTCCACAGTGGTCAACCTAGTTCACCCTCATCAGAAGCTTCAATGGTAAAACCACCTTGTCTTCAGAAACGAAGAACTGCTGGGTCAGCTGAAGTTCGAGCCCTCACTGTCAGAGAAGCTAAGCAGAAACATCTCTGAGGTGGGGGCGGGGTACAAACTTCAGACAAAGATCACGGTCAGGACAACCCTGCCAAGAAGGCTATTCATGAAGCCTCAGATCAGAAACCCGATGGAGTGGATGTATCCAGGCACATTCTACTACAACTTTGAAAACAGATCCATCCTCTCAGGTTGGAACACCACCTGGCTGTGCCACAAAGTGAAAACCAAGAAGGACCCCTCAAAGCTCCCTTTGGACACAAGGATCTTTGGAGGCCAGGTCTATCAAACTTACCACCACCCAGAGATGAGATCCCTAGATTGGTTCTGCAACTGAAGGCTGCATCTTGACCAGGACTACCTGGTCATCTGGTACGTCTCTTGGAGTCCCTGGCCAGAGTATGCAGAGAAAGTGGCAGAGTTCCTGGCCAAGAATGGCAAGGTCACCCTGACCATCTTCGTTCCCCACCTCTACTACTTCTGGGAACCAGATTACCAAGAGGAGCTTCACAGATGGTGTCAGAAAAAACAGTCCACATGCCAGCATGACGATCATGAACTGATGAATTTCAACACTGTTGGGACAAATTTGTGTACAGCCAAAGAATGCTATTTGATCCTTGGAAGCAACTGAATACAAATTATGCATTACTGCACAGTATGCTGGGGGAGATTCCCAGACACCTGATGGATCCTGACACATTCACTTACAACTTTACCAATGACCCTTCAGTCTCTGGGCAGCACCAGACCTACCTGTGCTACAAGGTGGAGTGCCATGACAATGATACCTGGGTCCCTCTGGACCAGCACAAGGGCATCCTACTTAACCAGGCTTTGAATAATCTCAGTTGCTATTAAGATTTCTATGCAGAGCAGTACTTCCTGTACCTAATTTCCTTTTGGAAGCTGGACCGGGCTCAGTGCTGCAGGGTCACCTGGTTCATCTCCTGGAGTACCTGCTTCAGCTGTGCCCAGCAAGTGGCTACATTTCATTGGGAGAACAGATGTGTAAGCCTGCACATCTTCATTGCCCGCATCTATAATTAACTCCCAGGATATGAGGGGCTGTGCATGCTGCAGAGGGCTGGGACCCAAATCTCCATCATGACCTCTGGAAGTTTAGGCACTGCTGGGTCACCTTTGTGGACCACCAGGGACATCCCTTCCAGCCCTGGGATGGACTAGATGAACACAGTCAAGTCCTAAGTGGGAGGCTGCAGGCCATTCTCCAGAATCAGGAAAACCATAGGATGGACCTCAGTCTCTAAAGAAGGCAGAAAACTTGTGTTAAGCAGCAGAATGGAAATCTTTCAAGAAATGCAAACAGGCCATTCATCACTATCTCCCGCTGATCAGTGGACACTAGCAAAGCAATGAGCTCCTGACAAGTAGATTTTTTTTTTTTTTTGAGGTGGAGTCTCGCACTATCGTCTGGGCTGGAGTGCACTGGCACGATCTTTGCTCACTGTAACCTCCGCCTCCCAGGTTCAAGCAATTCTCCTGCCTCAGCCTCCTGAGTAGCTGGTATTACAGGTGCCCACCACCATGCCTGGCTAATTTTTCGTATTTTTAGTAGAGACAGGGTTTCACTATGTTGGCTAGGCTTGTCTGGAATGCTTGTCCTCATGATCCACCCGCCTCGGCCTCCCAAAGTGCTGGGATTACAGGCTTGGGCCACCGCGCCCGGCTGACAAGTAGATTTAATAAAAATCAGAGTGAATTACTTTTAATAAAAAATTTATACCATGTTTCAAGGATACACTAGTTAAGATTATGGTCAATACACACAGAAAGTTTTCAAATTTACTAATCCAGTGACCATTTGATTTTATGTGTAGAAGAATAAAAGAAATACTAAATAAAATAAAAAAAACTTCTATAATTTGGTGAAGACAGGGCTTGGCAATGCCAAAGAAACTTTTTTCCCCCTTGAAACAGGGTCTCGCTCTTGAGCCCAGGCTGGAGTGCAGTGGTGCAATCATGGCTCACTGCAGCCTCGAGCTCCTGGGCTCAAGTGCTCTCCCCACCTCAAACTCCTAAGTAGCTGGGACTACACGTGTGCACCACCATGGCTAGCTAACCACAGAAACTTTCATCTGTTTATTCTTTCTTTAGGCACCATTAATACCTAAGGCAGGTAGAATGGGTCCCAGAAAGACACAATTGGTAATGGCTGATTGTTGGCTTCAGTCATTGCCTGCAGATCAGGTGGTACAGGATGTCTTAAGGTGATAAGAGGTGAGGGTGCATGAAGAATAATAGGCACAGGGAAGAGAGAAGCAGAGCAAAGTACCAGATAAAATACCAGCCAAGCACAGATGAATGTCTTCAAGGAGCTCTTATATTTATCTGCACAATGTAAATACCCTTGCTATTTCAGGATGGCGGCTGGTCTGCTCAGTAACACACATATTCCAAATAAAGATTTTGCATAAAAGTTAAAAAAAAAAAAGAAAGAAAGAAATGAAGAAGAGAAGAAGTGAAGTTCAGTGGGAACAAGTAAGCTTCCCAGAACCACACAGAATCTACACATTGATTTGTATAGAGCATTTACTATATGGCAGGCCAATATGCTAGGCTCTGGGGATACAGCTGCAGATGCCATCCTGACCTTCATGAATCTTACAATGTATTGGCATGCAGCAGAGCTGGGATTTGAACCCATGGCTGTGTAACTGTGTGGTTTATGCTCTTTTACTACATATCCTTGCTGAGTTAAATAAATTAGATACAGAGGAATTAGGACAGAACAAAGAGAAGGACTTCATGTTATAAAGCCTTGAATCTGTCAGGAGTTAGAGAAGACTCACATTTTGGCTAGGGATTGCTGAGTTGAGATTGATTCTGGGTTTTATGATGCACCTGTCAGTAAGTGCTCCCCCATCTCTGAATTCTCAAAACAGAAAAGTGATCTAATCCAATAGCTTTTCCCTCCTTTGAAAAAGCAGCAAAAGATGTTGCTGCTTAACCCAAGTGAATGGCATGCCAAAGGTGAAATTGCAGGAACCGAGGCAGGTTAAAGGATAAAGAAACAGAGAATGGGTGGAGGCTCCCTAGCTTCTTCCATTCTCCCCATAGGGACGATTGGCTTTGTAGTTTATTTGAATCTGAAATGTCACCACTTTCTGATTCCTGAATTCCTCGGGCATACCATCCTTTCATAAACCTCATCTCGGTCTCCTGGCCACAGAATCCTCACAGATGTAGATAGATCTATGGAAACAGCTGGTTCAATCTTAACATGTCAGAGATAAAAAGCCCTATAATCAGTATTGTCAAGCCCATCCCAGGATCTCCGATGAAAAATTAGTCTCACAATACATTAGTAGTGAGACATGGCAAAAACCTGGATGTGTCCATGCCCCTGTTTCCCACTCCACGATGTGATTCTCCATTTCATTCAACTGCTCAGTCATCTTCTTACATTTTGGTTTAGACACATTAATCTCTGCAAACTTGAGAAGCAGAGAAACAGAAAATCAGTATATCTTTAAAGGCTAGGAATATACATTACACGAATAAAACTCTTGATACCGTATGCTAGTTAACATTTATCTTAGGAATCACAGTTTGAAATAAACCAAGAAAAGTTTGGAAGAAATAAGATTATCTCAGTTAGAATGCATTGGACTGCAAGTAACAGGGACTTCATTCAACATGGTAGAATCTATAGGAAAAGTGCATTCATTTGCATACTAAGAATGCCTGGAGGTTGAGAACTCAGCAGCTGAATATTGGCATGAACCCAGAGTGTTTCCTTCTGTTTGCTCTGTCTTCAGAGGATTGGCTTTGTCCCCAAAATTACATATCTCCTGGTCAAAAGATGGCATTCACAGTATCAGATATTGCAACTGCCCATGGCATCAAGCAGAAGAGCCATTATTTCAGAATGTTGCAAGGAAACCTGCCCCCCCCCAACCCCCTAGCAGAACTCCCCTCACACGTCTTTGGCCAGAACTGGGTCACATGGTTACTGGCAAACCAATTGCTGATAAGGAAAGAAGACTGGCTTAGACCAATCAGGATCCACCCAGGGGACACATGAGAAAGAAGTGGACTTTCAGACAAGATCAGGGTTTCATTTACATGGAAGAAGGGGAATGGGTTAGGGACAGGCACTGAGTGGTGTCTCCTACAGAGGAGACAGGAGACACTTAAAAAAAAAATGACCAACCTGTTCAGGCCAGGGATTCACATTTTTGTTAGGAGAAAACATAAATTATTGGATCTGAGCAAAATTATGGTGTTTGGTGGGGTGGGCTCTCCTAAAAAGTAAGAACTTATTTCTCAGAAAATCAGAATGCCTTATCCCCTGAGAGTAATAATTTTTCTCTTTTCTTTATATTGGCTCATCATATTTGGCAAAAAATTTAGTATATATAAACCAGCAAAAAGAGAAACAGAGAAAGAGAAGAAGGAAAGAAAGAAAGAAAGAGAGAGAGAAAGAAAGAAAGAAGAGAAAGAAGGGAGGAAGGGAGGGAGAGAGAAAAGGAAGGAAGGAATGAAGGAAGGAAAAGAAAGAAAAAGAGATAAAAGGGAAAGAAAGAAAGAGAATGTAAAAGAAAGAAAGAAAAAAGAAAGAAAGAGAGAAAGAAAGAAAGATTAAAGGAAAACTAACTATGAACCCAGGAATCACTACTATTATCATTTTAGTTTATAATCTAAAGTCTAGTTTATATGTCTATATCTTTTAATATCTATCTGTCTAGTAAAAAAGATACTCTGTTTTATAACATTTTTATTCATTTGAAAAAATCAATTCACTAAATGTTCCTCTATGTAGGTTTGGTTATTCAAGTGATTGCCTAGTAGACATAGTAGGAGTTTTGCAATTTATCTGGCCAATCCCCTATTGATGGACACTTAGGTTAGTTCCTTTTGATTGTTGTTGTTGTTGTTGTAATTCCTTGATGGATTCTTGCTCCAGTACAGCTGAGTTTCTGAGGCCCCACGCTTAAGCCCTGGGAATCCAGCACATTTAACTAACCCAGGCTTTCTGCACACTAGCCAAGCCTCTAGGTCCCTGCCTTCCTCTTAGAGCAGAGGGAAGAGCTCTCTGGAACCTTTAAGAAGAGGTCAGCCAGCTTGGAAAAGAGGGGATGGTAGGCAGGCAGTGATCATATGCACAGGCTCTGGAATCAAGCCACTATAATTGGGTAAATAATTCTCCCTCTTTGAACCTCAGTTTTCCCATTTGTAAGATTGGGAGTGTAATACAAACATTTCGTGGGGTTGCATGAGGATTCTGCAAAATAATCCATTTATAGAGTCTATCACGCGGTCTGGAAAACTATATGATTAAAAAGTTGCTAACTCTATGGGAGGCCAAGGTGGGAGGATCACTTAAGCCCAGGAGTTTTAGACCAGCCTGGGCAATATAGCGAGACCTTGTCTCCACATAAAAAGAAAAAAAAAAAAAAAAGAAAGAAAAAGAAAGAAATTGCTAGCTCTTGCTGTTATATTGTTTTATTCCTTTTTTTTTTCTTTCAAAAACTGAAGCTACAAGATTGCATTTGCTTTGTTATCTCTGGGGGGCCATATCTAATCCAGGCCATTGATTCAGGAGACTGCACAAATCTGCCTAAATTATGTATTTGGGTTGCATGTTTAATGCTTGCTTCAATTTGGTTGTGTGAGGAAAATGTATTTTATTTGTCTGTAGCTGATCTAGTCTTCTCTTCCCTCTCTGACACATACTCTACACTGGCAAAAAAAAAAAAAAAGAAAGTTCAAAAAATTAAGCTATACCCCTGTTATGAGTTGAATTGTATCCCCTGTCTCCCAGTTTATATGTTAATAGCCTAACTCTCAATACATCACAGTGTGACTTTCTTTGGAGACAGGGTCTTTACGGAAGGAATCAACTTAAAATGAGGCCATGGAGGTGAGCCCTGATTCCCCTATGACCGATGGTTTTATAAGAAGAGGATATTTTGGGCACAGTCACGTACAGAGAGAAGATGGCATGACAAGACACAGAGAGAAGATGGCCACTTACAACCCAAGGAGAGAGGTCTGGGACAAATCTCTTACAGTCCTCAGAAGGAACCAGTCCTGCTAACAGCTTGATCTCAGACTTGCAGCCTGCAGAACTGTAACAATAAATTTCCATTGTTTAAGCCACCCGGTTTGTGGCACTTTGGTATGGCAGCCCTAGCAAACTGATACAACCCAGTTTTAAAATATTTGTCCTAATGATAGTTTTACAAGTTCCTGAGGCAAATCTCCTATGGATAAACATATGCTTCATCTCTGAAACTCTGTCCTCCTCGATTTTCTCCTGGGGAGGCTTTGGGCATATGGAAGGCAGGCATGGTTTGATGGTCCTAGGAGAGTATGGAGGAGTGAGGGGCAACTAGGGTCTTCTGCTCTCCCCTGTGCTGCTTGCCATGCCACAGGTGGTAGAACACAATGGATGGAGGGAGCTTACTCTGGGCTTGGCCAACAAGCTTCCATTGGGCTTCCCCGTGCGCAAACCCTGTCATTCAAAGCTCCCCTGCCTTGCCCTTTGTCTTAGTCCTTTTTCTGTTGCTATAACGGAATGCCCAAGACTGGACACTTTATAACGAATAAAAATTTATTTAGCTCATGATTCTGGAGGCTGGGAAATTGAAGAGCGTGGCATTGGCATCTGGCATGGGTCATCCCATGGTGGAAGGGCAGAAGGAAGAAGTGAACACAAAAGACAGAGAGGCACCAGGGGCTGGACTGGCTTTATAATAACACTGCCTCTATAACTTATCTGCTCCATCAATAAGGGCATGAATCCATTCATGAAAGCTCTACTCTCATGTCCTAATCATCTTTTATTAGATCCCATCTCCCAACACTGTTGGAGTAAGTTTCCCACATATACACTTTTGAGGGACACACTGAAGCCATAGCACCCTCCATCCAGCTTTGATTGAGATGATGCATCCCAGGAGGGTGGGCATGGTTGCTTGAAGGTCACCCATCCCTGTCCCATGGCTGCCCTGCTGACTGTCAACCCCACATCCATGTCATGTGAAAACTGAGGGGGCCCAAGAAAGCCAGGGAAGTGGGGATGTGGTCCAGAGAGCCTCTCCTGCCCTCTGTGCACCTGGAACAAAGAGAGAGGGAAAACCAATCAAGCACAACTGGTCAATCTGCTCTTCTGCTCCTGAATTCCCTTCCTCTTATTCTTTCACTACCCTGGGTTCTGCAAAAGGGTCAGCTTTTCTCTTCATCTCCCTTTGTAACGTTCTCCTACCATCTAATGGTAAGTTCCAAAGTTATAGATGGAAGGCAGTCAGTTCTTCACTCCAGCAGAATCCAGAAGCCAAGCCTTTCTGGCTCAGCTGTCATGTGTCAAAGGAAGAGAATAAAAGCTGGAAAATCCTCCCTCAAGGCAATAGCATGGCTTCAGTTGATAGCCTTGCTGCACAGTTCTATTTTGCATGTCAGAAACAGAATATCACATCATTCTTTCTCTTATATAACAGATCTTATTTTCCTCCCACACACATGAACTCTGGGGGCTGGTTGGACAAGATCATGCACTTGAAACTATACGAGTTCCTTCATAATTTCCAGAAGAGTCATCAGATACAATTTTTAAAAATTCTTTCTGCTATTCCCAACAGGCTTTGGATCTTAAATGCTAGAATAAAAAGCCAAATGATCATTATTAAGATAATTATCAAAAATTCTTCAATCATTATGAACAATTATTCCACCTTTCACAGAGGAGGAAATGGAGGCTCAGAGAAGTGACATCACTTGCTCAAGGTGGCCCAGCTGGTGAGATAACATGAAGGAGAGCATTGAACACAGCTTTGTCTGACTTCCAGATGTTGATCATTGCAACACAAAGAATCTCATCCATGGACAGCCTGGTATTACTGTACTCAGGTTCCTGTTCAGTTGCACACAATTTTTCTGCTCACTTATGTGGAGTTGCTTACCAGACTTCTGAGAACCTGGGGACCGGCCAGGGACAGAATTGGAAAATATCCCTGGAAAGGGTGTGCTGGGTGCAATTCCCTAAGGTTCTTAACGCATTTGTAGTAGGATTAGTGTTGCCTGGAACCCTGGGCATCTGTCCCCCTCTCCTGTGCTCTGTGTGCCCCTTGTGTCAGCGGATTGCCAGGAATTAATAACCCATCCGGGGTCTTTGAAGACTAAGAAAATAGATGCTCAAGCTGTTCCCCAAATGTCCTGTATGTGATGCTCTTCGTAGTGGGTCTCTGGATGGTACTTTCTGGCTTACGTAGGGCTTCGTCTGCCTGACCTCATCCCAGTCTACAGGTTCACTGGGACAGGAGTGATGGGCTTCATTTTTAAAGAGGAGGACCAGGTGCTCACAGAGATCATGCTGCGTGCCCAAGCAACACAGCTAAGAGACAACCATGCCCAGGACACTGTGGCTACCAAGCTACTGTGCTCAACACTGAATCCAGTGACGCTGGGCAATTGGTTTCTACACTGTGTACCTCAGTTTCCTCATCTTCAAAATGAAGAGGCAGCACAGGGTCTGAAATGGGATGCCAGACCAGGAGGCAAGGACTTGTGTGCTTAAGTCCTGGGACTTAACTCTGTCCCAGGGTCTTTGTGCAGTCTTGGAGAGGTCATTTTTCCTATCTGGATCAGCCTTCCCTTCTGAAATATTGGAAGTTAGCATATAACAAGCATCTACTATTTGCTGAGTCCTCCTCTTGAGACTCACATTACTTCATGGACTCCTCCCCAAAACTTGGGAGGTGGGCACAGTAGTGCATGTTTTACAGATGTGGAGACTCAACTTGGTGTGTTGCCGGAGCCATCCTCTTGGTCAGACAGCCTCTCGGGACTCTTTGATCTCTGACATTCCAAGATTCCAGGCAGAGGGGCCAATCCTGCCTCTCTCACTTTCTAGCTGTGTGACATTCTGGAACGGTTGCTTCACTTCTCTGAGCCTCAGTTCTTTCATCTGCAAAATGGGTCCAATAGTGCCCACCTTGTGGAGCTACTGAGATAATTAGATGACATAGTGCAGGTTGCACTGTCCGGCATATGGCAAATGGGCTCTCTTTGCCTTCTCCCACCCACATTCAGAAAATGCTTGAGAGGAGCCAGGCTAAGTGAACGGGTCGAAGGACCTCCTCTCTCTCCAGCAAATCCTGCCTCCCCCTCCCTGACTTCTGTTCTGCTCCGCCAGACTCAAGTTCCAGCTGCAAGTAATTGGATTTAACTTAATAGTCTTATGGATGCCTTTTGGTTTAGGCAATGCAGAGGCCTCTGGGTAGTTTGCATGTTTTAAACAAACCAAATAAAGAGCTGATAAGCATAAACAAGTCCATTTTAATTGGATTAAGGGAGGCTTGGTTTGGTGACCATAAACCACAGAGGGGCTGGAAATAAAGGGCTCTTAGAGATTTCAGATTTTCTGCTTCTTTGTACCGTCCTCATCCACCCCCTTCCCCCGACCCTGGGGCATTCTGCACAAGGCGCTGGCTTCCTGCTGAATACGTTGTGAGCTATTGTATTCATGTCCATGTTTTACACAGACGCACATGAGATGGTGGTGTCTTTCCTGCACTCTCCCTCCCCACCTGCTATGTACAGTTTGACAAGTGGTGGTTCTACCCACCAGCTTTGGTCTGAGATCAAAGGCCCAAGCCCTGACCCTGTCACTTTCCTGCTTATCTTGAGCAATTTATTTAATCCTCTGAACCTCAGTTTTTTCCTTTCCACGGTGGAAAGGGATGGTGCTGGTTTCTGCCCTGTAGGTTTGACATGAGCATTACAGGCTGGTAAGTTGCCCGCCACTTAATAGGTTCACCAAAATGGCAGCCACTAATAACATGAGCCAGTTGGAGTGGTCGCGGCCCCTGCTCCCATGGGAGCCAAAATCTAGCTGGGGTCCCAGCTAAGTAGAGACTGCCATCTGTAAGTGTAATATGTACTGAACGAAGACTCACCTAACCCAGCCAAAGGGGCCAGGATGGCTTCCCGGGAGGTGGGATTTAAAGAATGAATAGGAGCTGGCTAGAGCTGCACTTCCCAAACTAATATGTGTGCAAGTCCCCTAGGAATCTTGTTAAAATGCAGTTTCTGACTCCAAGGAGCTGAGGCAGGGCCTGAAATTCTGCACTTCTAACCGGCTTCCAGGTGATGCTGACTGGGCTGGTCCGAGGGCCACATCTTGAGTTAGTAGAACTTAGCGAGTTGATGAAAGATTTGAGGCCAGCAAGCTTGCCCCCAAAGCTGGCCTTGTCAGCTCTGCTCTGCCTCCTCAAGAGACCAGCAGGAAGATGGGGAACAGGTATCCTCAGGCATCTAGCAGGGCAGTTGGGTCTCGGAAGCTTGTAGCCTGGGTGGGAAATTATATCAACATTTCCTTATTTTGTCTTACACTTTCATGGCTGTTTTGCATTTGACAATGTGCTATATTTGAGCCTGTTCTTATGTAAAAATAACACTCCCCTCTCTGAATATATTTTTTCTTCTATATTCCAGTAAAATTCATGTCCCAAGCTGTGCCTTCCCACATGGTCCCACATGGTCCCTCCAGGGAGTGCTGGTCCTATGTGATCACTGGCCTGGGCAGCAATTCCCAGATGCTTTTGGGGATGGAACTATCTGACCTGGACTCCACCATGGCCTGACTACTATGGCATGTATCCTGAGGTGTGGTGGGGTTTTGTTTACACACAAATTCTTATCTCGGGAAGGAAGTAAAAATCCTGGTATCATGCCTCCAATTGCATCAGAGCAGGGCAATAAGGTGGAGTCTGGTCTGCAGAGACAGCCAGGCCTGGGATCCAGGGCTGGTCTTGCTTTTTCACAGCTGTGTGATCCTGAAGACATTATTCACCTCTCAGCTACAGTTTTCTCATCTGTCAAATGGGGCTTGTACTAGCACCCTGTCAAAGGCAGTTAAGAGCAATTGTTAATTTCTTACTCTCTGGGGGCCCAATGTACTCAACTGTAAAATGGAAAAGTTGAGTTAGTCCAGGGGTTGACAAACTATGTCCTGTGGACTGCAGCCTGTTTTTGTCATTACAGTTTTAATGGCACACGGCCGTGCTCCTTCATTTACATATTGTCTATGGCTACTTTTGTGTTACAGAGACAGAGGTGATTAGTCATGACAGGCTTTATGGCCACAAGCCTAAAATATTTGCTGTCTTACCTGTTATATAAAAATATTTGATGTTCACTGGGCTAGTCCAGTGAATTGCAAACTTTTATTAGCTCGTATAGGGCACACTCTCGGTTGCCTACCTGTTGCGTGTTGGATTTTTCAGATAAGTAGACTCTGAGATGGAATTTATTGTCCAGGACACTTTTTTTTTTGTTTTCAGGGAGTGCCCTTGGATCAACACCTGTGGAAGGATGGGGAAGGAAGTGGAACCCGCCAGAAAGAGAAGCTGAGCTGTGATGCAGGTTCAATGACAGTTTCAGCTAAATCCTCAGAGAGATAGAATGGTTCTTTGGGAGTTGTCTTAAGTTATACTGTGTGTTCAGACTTTTTACCTTACATCAATTAGTCCTTTGATAAGGGCTGCCCCAGGAAGGGCATGACCTTGAAAGCTGAGGCAATCCCTGAAGTAACTAACAGTTGAGCCCAAGGCCTTCACTGAAAGGAGCAGTACATTCTAGACTCCCCCACCTAGCCCCACAGCCACTCCCAGCCTGTTCATTGCTGACAGAACTCTGATTTGCTTGGTGACCAGCCCTAAGGGTTAAATCCTGACTCCCTGACTTGTTAAAGCCTTTCATCTTTCTCCCTTTCCCCTTTACCATCTTTTGCCTTTTCAGGCTTAGAGCTAGCAGTGATCATGGAACCAATTTTGGTCAATAAATTGCAAGGAGAAATCTGCAGGGATGGAGGAGATAACCTGTAGAAATAGTGGTCCTGAGAAAGATACTTTGCTTTCTGATGAAAAGTGACAGGTTTGAAAGGACAATCTGACTGACAACCCCTTTCCACTTTCTTCCTTCCTACATTTCTTCCAAATGTAGTCATTGATGCCTGGGGCTGTAGAAGCTGTGTTGAGGCCATGAGGAAACATGACTTCAAAAGATCAACACACTAGGATGGCAGAATGAAAATTAAACAAATAAACAAATAAATAGAAAACAGATAAGGAAAAGAAAAGTACAAAGAAGAAAAGAAAAGAGGAAGGGTCTAGACTCTTCGTATCATTGTCGAATCATTGAATTAGGCCTGGAACCATTGATCTCCAGTCTTCTTGTTAAGTGAGATATTGTATAAAGTACTATGAGTCAGATATTCTATTACTTATTGTCCACAGCATTTCAAACTAATAGGGATTGTTTGGCCTTATGAAATCCTGCATGGAACATTATATGTGAAGATGGAATCACAGCTGTTGTAGTTAAAGCAAAGCTGGAAGCTTAGACCTTCCCTCCTCTACTCACCTCGCTCTGGGCACCTCTGCAGATCTCTGGAGCTCTGGGGAATCCTGTTTTCAAATTGAGGATGCTGGTGTATCAGTTACCTATTACTGCAATGATGCTGTGTAATAATCACAAAATTTCAGTGCATACAGCAATAAGAACTTGTTGCTCACCATCTGGGCTGGTTAACTAGAGAACTCTGCCAATCTTGGCTGGGGTCACTCATATGTCTGGTACACAGATGATTGTTGGCTGATCTAGAATGACATCAGTTTGGCAATTGGGTCACTAAGCTTTCCTCTCTAAGTCTCACCTTTCAGCAGAGGTGATAGACATGAAAGACAGCAGTCAAGCCTAATTAGGCAGGCACTTTTCTAGCCTCTGATTATATCATATTTGCTAACAGCCCAGTGATCAAAGCAGGCCACATGGCCAAACCCACAGATGGAGTGAGAAAGTACTGCAAAGTCACATGATGAAGAGTGTAAGGGGGGGTGAGAAACTAGGACCATTTTTACAATGTAGCACATGTGGTATCTGAGGATCCTCCTGATTTTAAATGTATGACCTTGAAAGATTCACAGAAACCCCATTTTAAGGAAGTGGCTTTTTCCATTTTAATGATTAGACCACGGTTTAGCAGGTTAGTTCTTAGGGCATATGCTACAAAACACCTGGGCTTTAAGACCTTCAGATCAGCCAGATGTTGATCAGATAGCTGATGTTGTCATTTGTGATGACAAATATGGATACCTATAGTGGGGATTCAGTGGATTACAGCTATATCCATACATTTAAGAATTACTCTAGGAGAACCAAAGAGCCTGTGGTTCCCACCCAAGTGTCCCTGAATGGGGAGAGGGGTGATTTGTAGCTCAGAAACATAAGGGGATTGTCAAAGACTTATGAAATCAGTCATATGATCAGTGGAACGTAAGTTAAAGTTCCACTTGTTCCATGACCCATAAATTTTGTCAAGATTAAAAGAAAAGCACTGAGCATACTTATGTAACTAACTGAGGTTGGCACACCACGTTTGCGGCATATTGGTGCTTGGTTCACCCTCCTGTGCTCAAGGATTTGTTTATTTGTGTGGCCACCCACACAGCTCTGTGCCTCTCAATACACATGGTTTCCACTCTTCTTCAGTTATTTGATTTTCTAGTCATGCTCACATGCAATTTCTTTCCTGGGAGCTGCTACCACTTGAGTTTGTCTAAACAAAAGCCTATCTTCACCTAGTCAGTTTTTTTCAGAAAACCATCAGCCTGTATGCATTTCTGTGTCTTACTTTTGTTCATGTCTTTCTTTCTCTTTCTTCACCTGAATTAGAATTTCCAGAAGGGATGAATTGAAGTTATTAGCATCTTTAAGGAAACAATGGTGCCTAGGCATAAACGATGTTTCAGGACCATGGATAGAGCCCTTGACACAGTAGACACGGTATGTCTATCACATAGCCTGTGGAGGACCAATCTGTTGCTTAATTTTCCTCTGTGTAGAGCACTATTTCATCAGGAAATGGATAAGTGGTTGAGAGCTGGAGTCTGGGGTTAGCATGTCTCAGTGTCACTCTACTCCCTGTCACTACTACCTGCTTGACACAGCCTCTGTTTCCTCTTCAGTAAAGTAGGAATAATAGAAGTGTTGGCCGGGCGCGGTGGCTCATGTCTGTAATCCCAGCATTTTGGGAGGCCAAGGCGGGCGGATCACGAGGTCAGGAGATCCAGACCATCCTGGCTAACACGGCGAAACCCCCTCTCTACTAAAATGCAAAAAATTAGCTGGGATTGGCCGCGGGCGCCTGTAGTCCCAGCTACTTGGGAGGCTGAGGCAGGAGAATGGTGTGAACCCGGGAGGTGGAGCTTGCAGTGAGCCGAGATTGCACCACTGCACTCCAGCCTGGGTGACTGAGTGAGACTCCGTCTCAAAAACAAAAACAAAAACAAAAAAACAGAAGTGTCTAACTCCTAGAGTTGTCAGGATTAAGTGGCATGGTAGGTTGAATTACTGGCTCTAATTCTTCATCCTTATTTGTTTTCATGCCATGTGATTTGGCAGTTCATTCTACTGGAGTCAGGGTATATTTCTCCATTTCTTGATTTTGGGTTTGCCATATGACTTGTTTAGCTAATAGGGTATTAGTAGAGGTGTTATAAGCAGAGGATACAAATGTGCTTAGAAATTCTCTCCTGTGCTTTTGCCATTGTCATGAGCAAAGCTTCCCCCAGGTAGTTACTGCTTCTTCAGCTTGAACCCCAGAACCAACCTACATGAAAAAATTTGAGCTCAACTGTTAGTCTGGAGCATAAGACCTGGAGTCCAGCCTGGCCCTACCATGTTGTAGCACACACTTAAACCTGCAAAATAAATGACTGCTGTTTTGAATCACTGACCTGGGGTGGTTTGCAATGCAGATTTGTCAAGACAATAGCTGGCCAATACAAATAAGATAAAGCATGGACAGCACTTAAAACAGTGCCTGCAAAAAGTAAACGCACCATAAATTTTGACTTTCAGGGACATCATTATTGGGAGCAGATGGAAACGTCAGTGGTGCATGACCAAGGTCTGGCTGTCCAACCCCAGCCAAGTTATTTAACCCACACTGATATTCAATTTCCTCATGTACAGAATGAAAACAGGAATACCTCTTCTGAGTATGTTTGAAATAATCAAAGCAGGAGTGAACCTAAAACAGTTTTGGAAACTATAAGTTGGTCGACAATAAAGGCAATGTGGTCGGGTGTTCCTAGCACATCCAATGAGTTAGAAATAACACTCAGATTATGAAATCGAGTTGAGAGACACAACCAGCACCATAGGGGGCAATAGCCATTAGCTGAAATCAACAAGCTACTAGCTTTAATCCAATTTGTCAACAATACACCTTCTACTGATTTGCTGCCAATTCCCAAGTACAGCCTCTGGCCTCACCCAGAGACATCCACAGGTGTGGTATACTTTTAGCATCAGGAGAAGAACCAAGTGGTTCCCAGCAGTCTGCTGTAATGACTGAGAAAAAGTGTTTCCATGAACACTGTTCTCTTGGGGTAAGGAGTTACCACCTGCAGGTCTCCTTGAAAAGGTAACTAAGTTACTAAGAATAGAGGCACATGAATAGTTATCCCTGTTTAAAACAGATTAGCAAGCTGTCCACCAACTGGGAGAGGGAATGAGGCAGAAGGCAGATGTGCTTTGGTGGTAAGAATGAGGTAGGGTAGAGAGACAGAAAACACAAAGCGTGAAGCCATGCCAAGGAGAAGGGAACTGAGAGAATGGGAGAGGATGGGAGAAATGGACAGTTACGTTCTTTGGAAGGCACTAGCAATTAGGAGACCTTGATATGCCTGGGTTCACAAGAGCATGTGAAATTTAAACAAAGATCTCTTAAATAGACCAGAAAAAGCACAAATTAAAACAGAAAAATTGAGAAGTTGGACTTTGTTAAAATGAACATTTTTTGCTCTCCAAAAAATACTGTTAAGAAAAAAAGGGAAAATATCGACTTGATGTAAATATGTATATTCAGTAAAGCTTGTTATCAGAATATGTAAATAATGCTTACAACTCATTAATAAGACAAACAACCAACTAAAAACAGGCAGAATATTTGAACAGACACTGCACTAAAGAAAATATAGAGATAATCGCTTCTCGGCCTTTTGGCTAAGATCAAGTGTAGAAAATATAGAGATAATAAGTAAACACATGTAAAGATGTGCTGTATCATTCATTATCAGAGAGACGCAAATACAAACCACAATGAAATGTCACTCAAACCCACTAGAATGTCTGAAAGTAGAAAGACTGACAATTCCATGGCTGGGCATGGTGGCTTATGTCAGTAATCCTAGCTACTAGGTGGGAGAATCATGTGAGGCCAGGAGTTCAAGACTAGCCTAGGCAATATAGCAAGACTCTGTCTCTACACAAAAAGTAAAAATAAAAAATTAGCCAAGAATGGTGGCATAAACCTTATAGTCTCAGCTACTTGGGAGGCTGAGGTGGAAGGATCACTTGAGTTCAGGAGTTCAAGGCTGAAGTGAGCTATGACTATACCACTATACTCCAGTCTGGGCAAAAGAGTGAGACCCTGTCTCAGAAACAAAACAAAACAAACAAAAAACCAACGGACAATAACAAGTGTTGGTGAGAATGTGAAGCAACTGAACTTTCATACATAGCTGGTGGGAGTACAAAATGGTATAGCCTCTTTGGGAAACAGTTTGGTGGTTTCTTCTTTAAAAAAACTAAGTTAAACCTACAGTTAATTTTTGACCCAGCAATTTCACTCATAGGTATTTACTCAAGAGAATGAAAGCATATTTCCATACAAAGACCTATATGTGAACGTTTATAGCAGCTATTCTAAACTGGAAATAACTCAAATTGCCAACAATTGGTGAATGGTCAAAAAAACTGTGGTATGTCCATGTAATAGGGCACTGTGTAGCAATGAAAAGGAATGAACTGCTCAAACATGCAACAACATGAATAAGTCATAATAGCAGCAAGTTAACTGAAAGAAACAAGACTAGTTGTATAATTCCATTAATATGAATTTCTAGAAAAAGCAAAACTATAGTGATAGAAAGCAGATTGGTGGTGACCAGGGGGTCATGAGGCAGAGGAAGGGAATCAACTGTAAATGTCAAGAAAGAACTTT
Organism: Colobus angolensis palliatus; assembly: GCF_000951035.1. NCBI lineage: Eukaryota > Metazoa > Chordata > Mammalia > Primates > Cercopithecidae > Colobus > Colobus angolensis. The sequence goes on along the minus strand of NW_012110919.1, from coordinate 19,503,572 downwards.
TTGGGAAAATGGTAATGTCGTATAGCATGATGGTGATGGTGATTACGTGACTGTATACGTGACTGTCAAAACTTGTCAAATCACATACTTGAAACTGGTAAATCTTGTTGTATGTGAAATATACTTTAACAAAGCTGACCAAAGAACATGACAAAAGAAAACACTAAGCCCATGGTACAGGATGTACTAATATTGACAATACTGATTAAATGGCTTGGATAGGCCAGGCGCTCCACATACACTTGTCTCATTTTCTAGGTTAGGAAACTGAAGGTCAAGAACATGAAATGACATTCCTAGGGGCCACACCATTGGGAAGTGGCAGAGTCATGACTTGAACCGAGGAAGGTGAGCTCGGAGCCCATCTGCTTTCCACAGGACCCCATTCAGGCCCTGAGACCAACCAGCCTGCCATCCTGTGGCTTGAGAATTAGGTCAATTGCTGGGGAAAGATGTAATCCTAACACTTGAGGGGCCCCTGGCTTCTCTTTGGAATTAGCTAACAATTACCAAATCCATGTATTTAATGAGGTGGAAAGCGGCCTATGATAACAATAATTAGCACTTAACCATCTCTCTGTGACACCAACTTGCTTTAAAGGCATGTTTATTAATTAAACCCTTTGCGCAGCACTGGGAGGCAAGGGAAGGGTGGATGGCTGGCTTTCTAGGAAAGCCGACAAAAGCGAGGAATTGGGTGCGGTTTTTCCCAGGTCAGGCTCCTGCCAGTCTCAGTTTGGGGCCCTGTGACCTTGACCTTGGTTCACTCAGCCCATCAACATGCAGAGAGAAGGCACACAATCTTGCTGCCCCCTCTAAATTAGAGTTTTGACAACAGGGAAAGTAGGTGCGAAATATTATGTGCCCTTGGGCACGGCTCTTCGCCTCTTGGACCTTGTTTCTCTCAGTGAGTTGGTTCATGTGATTCCAAGTCCTATATATGCCCCTAGACTTCCCATTTCAAGGACACACACACTGAATCCTTAGGGGATCACTCAGCCCAGCACCCTGGGGTTACAGTGGAGAGGACTGAGACCTGGAGAAGGCAGGGCTTTGTTGGCATAGTATTTCTTAACAAAATCCAGTTCCATGATTAGAGAGGGGAATACACAGATTTTAGCTGAAGAAAGAGTTGCTGGAAAAGCCACCCTATGGTTCAGTCCTCATGGAGGAGCCTGGATCTGGAGGCAGGGGTCTGTATGATTTTGTGGGGTGTGTTGGATAAGTGGAGGGAGGGCACGGTGCCGAGTGAATGTGTGAGCCAAGGAATTGCCGAGGAGTGAGTGAACATGCAAATAAATGAATGATGGATGAATAAATGAATCGATGAATGAATGATATTAGAGAGGCAACTAGATGTCAGTCTCAGTATGTTTCAGTCAGAATCCCAGGAGGAGATTAGGATAATCCAAGGAAGATTTTATTATAGATGGTTGTTTATGAAGGTGTCATCAGTGTGGGGGACCCTCAGGAGAGTGTGGTGACCTAGGAAACTGTTTCCACTTCCAGACTCAAGAGGAGGAAGGAAAGGGGCAGTTCCTGGAACCTGGAAGGAGAGAATGTGCAAAGAAGCAAAAGCAGGCCAGGAGCGGTGGCTCACGCCTATAATCCCAGTACTTTGGGAGGCCGAGGTGGGAGCATCACGAGGTCAGGAGATTGAGACCACAGTGAGACCCAGTCTCTACTAAAAATACAAAAAATTAGCTGGCACGGTGGCGGGCGCCTATAGTCCCAGCTACTTGGGAGGCTGAGGCAGGAGAATGGCGTTGAACCTGGGAGCAGGAGCTTGCAGTGAGCTGAGATCGCGCCACTGCACTCCAGCCTGGGTGACAGAGCGAGACTCTGTCTCAAAAAAAAAAAAAAAAAGCAAAAGCAGGGCTGTGATCCAAGGCAGTTCCAGCCTACAGCTGCCCTGCAGGGAGGAGGGAAGAATAAATTTCCTACCTCCCTCTGCTCCCACCCCCGATCTCCTGCCAGTTCTTTTCTGACACAGCCCACACAGGTCAGCCTCTTGAGAAGTGGGTAAGGAGGAGAGGCAGGGGAGTGGATTCAGAGGGGCATACAGACATCAACCAGTGCCTTCTAGAAATTTTCTAACAACTCCCAATTCTCTTCTTCTGGTCCCCATGCATACGCTTTTGAGGCACCTTGAAGCAAATCATAAGTCAAACCAAGGGTGAACCCAGAACTGTGCCCCAGTTGGGGTGAGTCAGTTCTCCCCAAAGTGTCTCTACTCTTCCTCAACCAACACGACAGCTGATACTATTCAAAGATGCTACACCATGATCTCACATCCCATGTACTGTTTTTACAGTGGAATGTTGTCTCCCCCATCAGAGATAGGGTCTGTGTCCCCTCCCTTTGAATCTGGGTGGGCTTGTGACAATGAGGAAATGATACTCTGTGGCTTCTGAGGCTAGATCTATAAAGTCAATACACTTGCCTGTCCCCTCTCTCTCTCAGGACACATGCTTTGGGATCCCTGACCACCAATAAGAAATGCTTCCATGAACCCACAGTGCTGGAGAGACCACATGGGGATAGGGAGAGATGCCCAGGCATTCCAACTCCTTGACATATGAGAGATGAGCAGTCAGAAGATTCTAGTTACCAGCCAATGCCCAGTGGAACAGGGATGAGCTGTTCTTGTGCAGACTACACATTCATAAACCAATAAAGGGCACAGGGTCTAGAGGTGCTGACAGCCTGGGTGTGAATCTCTATTTATCCCTTTGTGTGACTTTTGGGCAAGGGACTTAACCTCCATGAGTTTCAATTTCCCCTTCTGCTAAATGCAATAGAATTATGAAGGTTAATTGAGTTCATCTTTGTAAAGTGTTTAACAAAGTGGCTGAACGGGTTCAGTTCTTGTTTAATGTCAGCAATTCTTTACTCATCATAGCCACTGATTTTGCTTCAAGCAAGTTCTTCCCATTATCAGGGTCCCAATCTCACCGTCATAAATAAAGGGCTTGAAGCCAGTGGTCTCCAAGCTCCCTACTGGCTTTGGTTCTCTAGCTCTGGGACTAATTTACATACTCACCTGCTTGGGGGAAGGGAATTAGACCCCAGGCCACACACTATCTCCCAGCAATCCAACACCAACCAGAGTTTGCAGTGCACAATCTGTACCACCATATACTGAGGACCTGTCTTCTAGATTAAAGATCAAGAAAGCCCTGTTCAGAGTGATCTGGAGGGTTCTACCTCTGGGGCATAACCTTTATCCTCCCTCTTCAAAGCCCTGCCTTTCTTTCTGAGAGACCAGACACTATCCACCCCAGGGCATCCACTTGTTGCCAACTGCAGAGTTCGGGCCTCATAAACTTATTGGGGGCAGAAGGAAGATTGAAGCTGTGTATAAATCATAGAGAGTAAAATGTCATTGGTTTTGGGCTTCTCCAGTATAATGTTCACAAGCCAGCTGATCATGGGGCCACATGTAATCTATAAATATGTTTTGTTTGACCAGCATTGTGTTTTAAATGGTAAAAAGGTAGGAGATTTTACTTAAAAGTCTCTTGAAAAAATCTGAAGCTCTGGAAACTGTAGCTTATGTAGGAATAATTGACAAAAGCTAAGTTGTAGCCATCTCCTTCATGGGACGTAAATTCTCCTATACAGCTCCACCATCTCCCTTCCTTACCTTTGTGTTGTAGGGTCACAAATTATATTAAAAACACAACAATACTGGATTTTCTATTTACTTATGTGTTTACCTTTATCAGAGTTCATTAATCCTTCATGGCCTTGTGTTACTGTCTACTGTTTTTACATTTCAGCCTGAATGTATCCCTTTAACATTTGTTGTAGGGCAGGTCTACTAGCAAGGAGCTCTCTCAGCTTGTGTTTATCTAGGAATGTCTTTCATTTCTCCTTTATTTTTGAAGGATAGTTTTGCAGGATATAGAATTCTTTGTTGGTAGTTTTATTTTTCTCTCAGGACTTTTAATATCCCACTACCCTCTGGCTTTCATGGTTTCTGATGAGAAATTGGCTGTTAATCTTATTGAGGATCCCTTTTATGGGACAAATCACTTCTATTTTACTGTTTTTAAGGTTCTCTTTGTTTTTGTCTTTTGACCATTTAATTATAATATGTCTCAATGTGAATGTCCTTGAGTTTATTCTACTAAGAGTTTATTGAGCTTTTGGATGTATAGATTCATGTATTTAATCAAATTTGTGAAGCTTTGGGCTGTTATTTTTTCAACTATTCTTTATATCCATTTATTTTTCTCTCCTCCTTCAGGAACTCCTATATGCATATGTTGTTATACTTGATAGTGTCCTATGTTCCTTAGGCTCTGTTTGCTTTTATTTATTCTTTTTCCATTCTGTTCCTCAGAACAGATCATTCTAATTTTTCTGTCTTCTGGCTTACTGATTCTTTGTTTCTGCCTGCTTAAATCAGCTGCTGAACCCCTTTAGTGAATTTTGATTTCAGTTATTTTACCTTATAGGTCTAGAATTTCTATTTGGTTTCTTTTTATAGTTCCAATATTGTTTCTGATATTCTCATTTTATTCATACATCTTTTTCCGGATTTACTTTAGTTATTTGTTCATGGTTTCCTTTAATTGCTCAGATATATATGGAACCATTTATTTAAGGTTATTGTCAAGTTACTTCAATGTCTGGGCTTTCTCAGAGATGACTTCTGTTAATTTATTTATTTTTCCCTTTGACTAAGTCATACTTTCCCATACCTTTGCATGCCTTGTGAGAGCTGGTTGTGTTCGGTATTATAGAGTGGTAACTCTGGATATCATATTCTCCCTGCTCCCAGGATTTACTGTTGTTGATTGTTGGAGGCTGCAACTGTTCACTTGTTCAGTAACTTTTCCAAATTATTTTTGCAAAGTCTGTATTCCTTGTCATGGGTGGTCAGTGAAGTCTCTGTTCCACCATCTCAATGGTTAGACAGTGACCCAACAAAGATTTCCTTAAATGTTGAAATTCAGCTTCTCTTTTCTTCATTAAGCATTCCCTTGGTTATTGTAAGTTTTGGATTAAATTCCCAAGTTCCAAAAAGTGTATTATTTCAGTCTTCACCAGCTTATGGTTGTTTTAGTGGAGAGACTGATTCTTTTAATTCCCTACTCCATGTTTTTCTGTGTCACTGAGACAGATAATCTCCAGTTCCCACCACTCCCTATTGGTTCTTCGACACAGAGTTAGCTGCCATTTAGTTCTGTGCCGGCATATTTTTCTTGTAGTAGAGAAGTACATTTCTCTGTATGTCTCTATCAAAAATGAGAATTGAACAAAGGCTATGAGAACCCCATGTTTCCTGAATATTACAGGTGTAGAATATATTTCTTTGTGAAAATGAGAAGTGTTCTTTTGTGTTCAGTATGTGAAATTACTTCATACTTAACTCACTTGTGGTACACATCTGGCTCCTCTGGGCATGTGAATTTGAGACCCTCTACCGATTGGTCTGGTAGTTTCTTTACTTGGAAGAGTAAGTAAAAGTTTTTTCTGTTCTCTCAAGACAATGTCAGTTGAAACCTGCTCTGGATGTTAACTACTAATAAGGACTCAGGGATGACTCTGATGAGGTCTTCTGGTGGAAGGTAATTATTGCAGCATTCATTTCCAAAGAGCCTGCTGTTGATGTTTCTCCCTTTATCCCTTGCCAATCTGTTCTTCCTTTGACCTTTGGCCTCAGAGTTCCCCAGAGTCACCAAATTTCATTTTCTGGGAATTTACTCTGTGTCTGACATAAATCATGTCAAACAGGTTAGTAAAAGTGGAGTAGATTCCATACCCAATAAAAACTACTTTGATGCCAGGCCTGCTCCTCAGGCATAAGGGTAGCTCCTGTTTACAGAGCACCTACTGTATTTCAGGTGCTTCATAAGCACAAGCTTATTCCATTCTCCTAACAGCTCTGTGAGATAGGAACCATTACTTCTACTTTACAGAAGAGAAAATTGAGACTCAGAGAGTTTCATATTTGGTAGAGGTGAGACTTAAACCCAGCAAGAACCTCAGAAAGTTTGTGTCCATACTATGTGCTGTAACATTTCATCTGGTGCTCTAACTTGCACCTGTCAGCCCACTTCTGATTTCAGTTGTGGCTGGCATAGACAATTTTGTGAGGCTTCCCATTCACTCCCTCTTTTGTATTTCGCCTCAAGCATATGCCACACACCCTACTTTTGGCCCTTGGCTTCTCTAGTGTCATGAACTTCAGGTGTATCTTGCTTGGGCCTATGCAAGGGGAGTTATTAGCCCCAGTGACAACCCTCAACTAGTAAAAGTGGAGAGCTGATGAATAGATACTCCCAACTCCTTCTGGCAGTTGGCCCTGAGAGGCACTCTATATGCTTCTTGGGAGGTCCTAGTGAAATCGCACCCCCACAACCCAAAGTCATGACTTGATAATGCAGTGTACGTTGGTCTTTTTGTTTCTTGTCTCACTTCTCCTGCTCCCTAGGGTCATCTCTCAATTAAACAACCTATACACAAATCCTTCCCTCAGGCTCTGCTTTCAAAGGACCCCAAGCAAAGATAGTCAACATACTTAGATTTCTTGAATCAAGATTTTTTCCAAGGATGAATATTGAGGTTTGAGTAGGTGAAAGTGGGAAACATATTTGTACAATTATAAAGTGAGGTTTTGCACGAATCCACCACCCTGGACATGTCCACATGGGTTTTTCTGGCTTCTTCAAGGTAGTCCCTATGACAGGTTTCCCTACTTGATATTACTGAGAGAAGTTCATACCCTTTAGGGCTAGTTTATGAGCTACAGCGAAAAAAAGCCTCATGACCACACTGTTGTGCCAGGTTTTCAGCTGACAAAGCACTTCATGGCTTAATCATGTCCTTGATCCCTCAAGTTAGCCAATGGCAAACACTTCTCTGAGTTATTACAAGCTGATTTCCTCATTTGTAAAATCTTCCGTGACACTATTAACAATAATAGTGATGATAATAAAGATAATAATAGTCGCTCTTTTTTTTTTTTTTCCTGTGTATATAGCATGGTGACTAATACAACACTCCCATAAGTTAAACTCCATGATGACCTCCATTTTAGAGATGAGAGAACTAAGGCTCTCTGACATTTGACGGCTGGTCCTAGGTCACACAGCTGAGTCTAAATGTAAATCAAGTTTGTCTGACACTGGAGGTGTTCTATCCCCCACTCCCCACCTTTATTTATTATATTACACCAGGGCTTGTCAGCATCAGCACTGTTGACATTTTGTGTCAGATCACACTTTGTTGTGGTGGGTGCATTGGAGTACATTGAGCAGCATCATTCCTACCCAGTAGATGACATTAGCAACTCCCCCTTCCCCTAGTCATGAAAACCAAAAATATCTCCAGACATTGCTGAATATCCCCTGGGGTGCAAAATCATTTCTGCTTGAGAACCACTATTAGAGATTAGGATTTTGCACTTGGTTTTGATTAAAGACAGGGTTCCATTGCCCTAATTTGGAAACCACTGGATTCATTGACTTTTATTTCCTAATTTCTGTCCCAAGGGGTCCAAATGTTCCTTAAAACTATACAAAAACTTTCCGTGCATGTGTATATGTGCTTGCACTTATTTTTCTGGAGAATCAATTCATGGTTTTCATTAAATTTTTAAGGGGTTCTGAGAATTCCTCTTCCTCTCCCAGACCCTTTCCAGTTGGATGATATGACTTTTGAGGTATTAAGTCCCTTTTCTCTTTTTTTCTGCCTCCACTCAAATTTCCCTCCTCCGTTGTTGTAACAAAAGGGTCTTGGGCTATGGTTTCTTCTCCAGTGTAGTCATTCCTGGAGAAGAAACTGCCACCCTGCCTCCATGGGCTGGGGCATGCAGTGGTAGAAGCAAGGAGGAAAGAATTTCTAGGGAACCACTGAGCTGTGGAATAAGAGATTATTGCTTGGCAGTTGCCATGGGAACCTATAAACCAACTGTGCCGCTAAGAACCCAAAGGTGTCTGTACCACCAGCTCCCAGCCTGCTTCCCTTGTGGTGGCCTGATCTTCATCTCACCTCACCCCATGGGTCCTCAGCCCCAGAAAGGCCAGCACTTTGCTGGCTCTGTTTTCTTCCCTCATCTCTTGTGTTGCAGGAGTCTCCTTCTTGTTGGATGCTACCATCGACAACCCTCACTGCTGCCTTGCAAGACCCACCCTGTCTTCTTGACTCTGGACACATGTGCCCCCCCTAGGATGCAGTTAAATATATGGACTCTGAAACTAGACTCCCTGAGTTCAAAGTCCATTATTTCCAAGCTGTGTGACCTTGGGAAAATAACTTCATCTTTTTGAGCTTTGATTTCCCCAACTGAAAAATAGGGGCAATAGGAGTCTCTGCCCCCCATGGATGCTTCAATGATGTTACATATATGAAGCTCCCAGTATAGTGCTCAGCACAGAATTATTATTCAATAAATATTTGCTATTATCGTCACTGTAGTTTCTTCTTTCCATTTCTCCTTGGCCAGTCTCTGAGCAGGCAGATCTTTCTACCCACTGACTCAAAGATTTGTGAGGCCAACAGATTGGTAGATGGTGTTAAATATAATTGATGTATTCATTCTTTATCAGCTGAACACTTGCACATCATCTAGTCTGTACCAAGAGGCACAATGGGAATCTAGAAATGAAGATTTTGTTTCACCATAATGAAGCTCATATCTTTGTAAGACACATACATACACACACACACACACACACACACACACACACACACACACACAATTACTAAACTAAATGGCCAAGTCCAGAGCTGTGATTAGGGAGGTTACAGGAGGAATCAAATCTGGTCTCTGTAGTCAGGGGAAGCCGCCTGGAAGAGGAGGAGGCTGAGAGAAGTTATAAGGAGGCCAAGACATCAGCCAGATAAAGGCTTTCAAGTGGAGGAGACAGTATGAATGAAGATATGGAAAAGAAAAGAAATAGCATAGTATGTGCCTTTGTGCTTTGGGCAGTGGTGTGTTGGTACTTAACTTTTTCTCCAAAAAGAAGAAGAAGAAGAAGAAGGAGAAGAAGAAGAAGAAGAAGAAGAAGAAGAAGAAGAAGAAGAAGAAGAAGAAGAAGAAGAAGA